>NC_088856.1:9131075-9731075 GCF_963853765.1 Magallana gigas
ATTTCAATATTGCAATATATAACATTCAGTATGTTATATCTGCCCTATTTTTAGTTCGTTTCTATCTTACAATGATCATGATTAAATGTTTTACTTGAAGCCTGTGACCCTGGCTGGTATGGAGACAACTGCAAATTACCCTGTCCGGAGAACTGCTTCGACAAAGTATGTGACGTCGTAGAGGGCACGTGTAACAACTGTTCCCACGGATATACGGGCAGTTACTGCGATCTTTGTGAGTACTATACTATAGTACTATATGTAAACTCACCACTTACTGGGCTTTTTTTAATTTAATCGTTGGCTTCAGTTATCATGGATTTAAAAAAATACAGTTGAGAGTCAACGTGAGCTAGTGGACAATGATCTAACCCATAAAATTAATTTTACATATTTCATTCGAATGAAAATCATAATTACCTTGTCCGCCTCAACACAGAAATCAACGAAAATTGGTGTTATAAACGCAGATTGATTAAAGTAGGTTTTATCAGTAAAAGGCTTTTTTAAATTTTGTTTGCAAACTGTCTTGATTTATAAGTATATAAATTTATAAGTATATGTATTGCAGTACACTTTATGTTTCAGCCTGCCCGAAAGGAACGTACGGAAGAGACTGCGCCTCAGTGTGTAAAGGATATTGTAAGAATGGCTGCAATTCTGTGACCGGAAAATGCGACAACGGTTGTGAACCAGGCTGGTACACCGACGAATGTCATTCTGGTGAGCTTACTCTCTCTCTCTCTCCCCCCCCCCCCCCGAATTTATCCCATCCCTAATTTCTGAATTTTAGCGGAGTATTAACATGTGATACTTTTTTAAAAAAAAAAGAACAACTGTATTCTGAAAGTATCCAATGCAAAGACCCCCCCCCCTACACACACACATAAAAAAACTGCACCAATTCTCCTTGAAATACAGTAAGATAAGGCGATTTGCTTAAAGAGTATTTTTATCCAACATGTCTCTCCAACAGAGTTACTTAATTATAGCTATGGGGCTCAGTAACAAAGATTAAAGATAGTAAAAATGACATTTTGAAGCTTATTGAACAAACTGTGTTTGCAATCTCGACTAATATGTATCTGCAAGAAATATTGTCAATAATAAAACTACAAAGATAAAATAATTGTTCAGGTGTTTAAGTATGCCATTAGACTTTCAATCATCAATTTCAAAAAGAAAAAAAAAATATTGGTGTTTTTAATAATACACATTTTTCCATGGCAATCACACTTTTGTGTCGCATATTAATGCTTTTAAAAGAAGAATATTTAAGATCAAAGAGCTTTACAAAAATAGCAATACAGAATTTTACAAAAATGTGTTAAAAACAAGTAAAACCACCCTTCAAAATCTCTCTTTTAATCCTTCAAATATTCCATATTTGTACTTTGTTACAATGGCAACGGGTGTCGATTTTCCTATAGAAAATGTATTGTGTAAATATAACATTAACAGATCAGTCTGTTAATATTTTAATAGGAAAATGTATTGTCATTTAAGATTTAAAAATGTAGAATGATAAAAGAAAATCGATGACTAGAAAGCCCCTTTAACATTGGCTTTTATCGACGTGATTAATTTTCTAAATCACATCTTTATTTTTCTGATACAGTGTGTCCCAAAGGATCGTATGGACAAGATTGTAGGTCGAAATGTGGGCGGTGCCGAGACAAGGTGGGGTGTCATCACGTGACAGGGCAGTGTGTGAGTGGCTGTGAGCCCGGATACACAGGACAGAACTGTAACAACGGTGAGGGGAAACACTGACACACAGTCACTTAAAGTCGCCTTTCTGGCTTCCTATAAAGTTCTTAGTAACAGACAAATTTAGCTAGATATATCATGTAAATCGAACTTACCATACAGTTCTTGCACTGATCAGGCAAGTACTCGCAAAGACAATTTCTGAAATCGCAAAATTTTAATCAACTTAGCATCATAATTCTATATGTTCATATTTTATAATGTTTCATTAGTATCCATTCAGATTAATAATAATTAGCTGGCAAAGTATTGCTCACCAATGTTCACTTAACCATAATGCTAAAGTGGTAACCATAACCAATCCGTTTGATTATTACAAAAAAATTAGACTAAGGTACACAAACTTGGAATTGGACATGTCATGTTTCCCTGATAGTGTACACGTTTCTTGATATTGTAACGTTTTCCTGTCAATACAGTAGCTGCCATGGTTTTTACCAGGACGTTCTCCAAAAATGACTTCTTAATTTTTAAATATTGTCAATATCATTTTATTCTCGTTCTTGTAGTTTGTCCAGACGGCCACTATGGCTACAAGTGTGAGAAGTTCTGTGGAGAGGATTCCGAGTGTAACCCGGTGACCGGCGAGTGCTGTGGCTGTACGGACCTCAGAGTGATAGGTAGTTCTGACATGCATTAATTATAGTTCTTATAACTTTTGTTTAGATGAACGTAACTTGATATATATGTCCAATCATCAGCTGAACCAAAATATTTAAAATATTTTATTTGAAACGTTATCAATGCTTATAGACCAAACTATAATAAGATAGCAATAAATGCATATTTTGTATTTAACGTTCTTGTAACACATTTGCATTATAAAACATTAGTTTTTGACATGGTAATGCACATTAAATGTTATCCAATGTACCGCGGGAGGTCTTAATATCCACCATCTTTGTAAATGAATCTAACAATTCATTAATTATCAATCAATAATCGATAAATTATACATTCATTCTGATGTTAAAACTGCAATAACTTTAATGTTTCAGTGAAGGAGAAGGACGAGACTCTTGATCACAAAGAAGAAATAGTGATCGGGCTCGCGGTTCCTCTAGGTATCTCCCTCCTGATCAACGTCATCCTATGTCTGACCACCTGCTACTACTACATAATCTATAAAGAGGAGAGCACCAAGAAAAAGGACCAATTCCTAAACGAACACTAGTAGTATTACTTCAGTAGTCTTAACATATCTTATACCTCACTAACAGATGGTAGGATAGCACCTCCTTCAGTTATATTTCCGATCACTCATCACCTCATTACCCACACACACGTTGAAAAATGTCTATATTTTTGTACATAATGTTAGATTATTTAGATTATAAATAGTTTGTTCTTAACCCATGCTCACATTTTCTTTACCTCAAGAACTGTCAATCAAGTTTGGAGTGCAACTGGATAGAACTTTAACCCCAACCTAAAATCTAATCAAATTAAACAAACTTACGTTCTTCTTGTATCCATTGTATTTGCTACGAACGATGAAGTATTTTGTTAACACTTTCTCAGGTCGATTATACATTGGTTGAAATAATGTTTCATGTATATGATTAACTAATGTTGTCTTGTCAATATACTTTTTATTTATTTTGTTGTAATTTTCTAGCATTGATAAGTGTATGAGTGGAGTTGATGTTTACAAATAAAATAAAATTTAAAGTGACTTCATTTGTTATTACATCTCTGATTCAACAAAATACCATCGATCATTCAATAATAAGTGACTTAACTAATATTCCGATTTAAATTTCCTTTGTATATCGTCTTTAAACTAAATCCAAAATACATGATTTTTAGAAGTTAGATACCAAAATAGAGGAGCATAAGATTAATGATTGAAAAACGTTTTAAAGCTAGACGCAACCTTTAGATCCCATAATGTCACAACTTATGAACCAACTAGATATATACATGCTTTAAAAGTGAATGATGATAGAACAATCAGTTTAATGAATGAATACCTTTGGTATTACAGTTGAGCCTCTAACCATTTTTTTTTTATGATTTTAGATACTTAATTTTCTTAAGCAATTTACATGATTGAACATTCAAACATCTACACACAGGGAAAATTTGCCTAGTATATTACAAAAATTTGAAAGTTAAAAAAGATACCGGTAAGAATAATGATAAAAGAAAAAAAATGAATGATGTAAATATACAGTGTGGTCATTAATTCATTCACTTTTTCTGAACAGAATCAACGTTTATGACAGTATTAAAAATGTAGACAAAAGTAAATCAAGTAAGTTAAAACCAAGGCAACTCCAGAAATGTTCTGTTTATTATTTATTTCAAAAAATCACCTTTAAGACTTATTTCAATTTAAGAAATATTTAGGCATCACATGTTTTTCCGTGGTTTAACTTTAAGTGCTCATGTTTTTGAGAAAGAATGCAAACCACTAAGTAATGGAATAAGAGCTATTGTAGCCAAAGTCATGAAGTTCAACGTGTCATTTAACAATTTGTGTTTAAAGGTCTCGACTGTTTATTCGACTCCTCTTGTAATATATTAAGTACAATTTACTCTGAAACATAAAAGGCAACATTTTTCATAATTTTTAATCTATATCTTTGAAGAATAAAATCCAGAAACTTAAAAAGGTTATGTTTTAGCCAACATTTTAAAGCAATATGAGCTGTACTTTTTACAATTTTATTTTGCTGCAAAAACCTTCTAGTATGATAAGATTGCATGTAACTTAAACTTTTATGATAAATAATATTTGAAAAAGTCATTAATTTTTGTCAAAGGAATTATTTCTCTTCTAAGGAATATATAGCAAATTAATTTTTGTACAGGACGACAATAATTAAATTTTGCTCCAAAAAGGCTTCTTAACAGCGTTTTTTCACAAAAATATGGCTAACAGAAATTTAAAAACCATAATATTTTTGTCATTTTAGTAGAAAAGAACATTTAAGTAAAAAAAAAATTGAACATGAAAAATGGAGCTCATATTTGCTTTAATTGAAATCAAATAATTTTTGAATAAGATATTCCAACTTCTTTTAACGAATTATTCCTTTTATTATCTTCAAACTTCAAAAGAACGACATATATTTCCTTTTATTTTTTATTTCTTGAATAATAGATCGCATGTGGGTAATAAATATTTTTAGGAAAAGAAATAATAAAGTTAAAATCCAATTGTTGCATTTACATTCTTTGTCGCTCTAGTAAACAATAAAACCCCTGATCAACTACCAAAACGGATAAAGTATGGCACTTTAAGCATCTATACTTGGAAACGTATTTTTACTTTTTTTTTTATTTGAAAACCAAATATTTTGCTTAAGTTTGTCTTCATTCTGGCTTTACTCTTCATGTTCTGGGTGGACATCTGAAATAAAAAGACATCTTTTATTAATTATTGTTTGATATAATTAATGTATATTTTGTATACAAAAAAGTTTTGAGAAGTACATTTTTAATTTATTACTTGCAAATGCTCTATTTGAGATAATTCAACATAGTCTATGTCTAAGTAAAAAAAAAACCCATTATACTCAAAAGATCCGTTATAAAAGACAAAAAATACATGTTTGAATGAATTTGAACTTTGAATGAAGTATTTGAACTTTTCTCAAAATGACTAAGTTATGAAAAGGTACACAACTGATATATTAATTTCATATGAAATTTGTTCACGTTTTGAATTAAATCAACTGATACGAAATAGTAAAAGTTATGATACATCATGTACAATTTGATTAAAAAGGTTTTTTGGTGTTCCTTTACTCCTATTACCGATCTTATAATCTTATACGTCGTTACAAACACATCAAAAAACAATAATGTAATAACAAACCATTCTTGGTCTTGTGGCGTTTTTTCTTAAGGAAGCATAGTAAAACAGTACAACCACCCAGTAGCATCAACACGGCTAACCCAATGACTATCAACTTCCATACGACCAGTTTACAGGAGAATCCATTTTTACGGTCCACACATTCAAACAATGGTGAGCAGGGTTGATCAGCACATTTGTTTATATCTGTAAAGTAATAAATAACATGTACAATGCCTAGGTTGTTCAAGCATGAAGTTCCCCACAAATTATTACTTTTGTATACTAAACTCATTTTTAAAAAAATCATTACTTTGAACCAATCACTAAATTGTGGCGTTGACGGATCCACGCTTGGCCGTAAAAAACTCTTGATAAAGGACATAGCATACAAGTATATTTCTTCGAATCAGTTATTTCAATGAGATGAAACCTAATAGATTTTGTGTAACTTTTGTAACAAACAACGACGTTTGCCTAGTGATCAATTCTTAATGTTAAACAAATGTGAAATTCACCGATGTCAAAATATAAAAAAAAAACATTATTTCCCTATCCATTTAAATATTGAGTCTTCTTTACATGTATTAAATTACAAACAAAATAATATGATATAAAAATATTTAAGGAGAATAGAAATGAAAAAAATGAGTATTTTTCAAACATCAAATACAAATTAAAGAAAAGATTTACCAAAAATATATCAATGCCCAAACGCGTTGATACAATATATAAAGTAAAATTTATCCAAATAAATACAAAAGAAAGGTGGAGAAAACCCGCTCACCTGTTTCACAGAGACTTCCGGTGTACCCCGGAACACAGTTACATGTATAGTTTTGTGTTGTCCCTTGTCGTACACAGACACTTTCATGCTTACAAGGAGAACTGTCACATGGACCAATGTCTACATTGAAGCAAAATAACTTTGTTTTATCATCAAACAAGCCAAACAAGCCCGTTAGGACAGTTTAAATGTATGTACATTTGTATCAAAAAGTCTCATCGTGACAAAATTACACCGAAACAGTACACATGTATATATTATGATACGTAAAACATTGATATTGGTACATTTTATTCAGCAGAGGATGGTCACTCCTCCTAAGCACCTGATCCTACCTCTATTTTTGTTTTAGGTCCGAGTTGCTCTGCTTTTAATTTGTGTTTTGTTTTATGGAATTTTAAGATGTAGATAGTTTGTTATTGTCTTTTTTCATTATTGTAAAATAAGCTTGCATTTGAAATCTATGTACACTATGTATTCTGTTTTAATGTTGTTCACCTGATTCGCACATCATCCCGGTAAAGTTCTGAGGGCACTGACATTTAAACATGTTCACATCATCACTGCATGTCCCGTTATTTTCACACGGCTGACTGGCACATTCATCAATATCTGTTTATTAATTGGAATATTTGAAATCATCTTACAGTAAATCATCTATTATCTTAATTATCTTAAACATGTGATATAACTAGTTCAAATCATTACCGGTTTGGCATTGGTCTCCTGTGAAGCCAGCCATACAAGAACAATTGAATCCGTTGACAAGGTCATTACAGGTTCCAGAGTTAATGCAGGGACTGCTTACACATTCATCTATATCTTTATTATAAAGATGTAACATAATGAATTATAATTCAGCTTTCTTCATAAATAAATCAAATTCTAAAATGATAAATTAATAATTTAATTTCAATTATTGAATTTATTTATAGGTAGTAAATCATAACTTGCCTGATTCACAATTCAACCCAGTAAATCCCAGCGGACAGGCGCACGTATACATATTGATAGCATCTGTGCATGTCCCATTGTGTTGACAAGGAAGAGGAGAACACTCATCAATGTCTGTAAAACGGACACTATCATCACTCTTTATGTATCAGAAGGAGATACATCCACAGGGTTATACTTCAAACATTGCTAAGTTTGTTACCTGTCTGACATTGAACGCCAGTGTATCCTGCCACATACATAGGCGTCGGAACCGGGGGGGGGGGGGCTAGGGGGGCTTAGCCCCCCCCCCCCCCCCCACTTTCTTTGCAAAGTTAAAACTAACATTTAGAAACATAGCATGAAAGAGGGTGCAGCCCCCCCCCCCACTTTTTCTCACAGGAAAGATTATTGTTCCTAAATTTACGTTGAAAGACTGAGAAGTTGGATTCAGAAGCATCCCCCCACGGATAAGGATTTTCATGATTTTGGGAATTACTTTTTTCTGAATATATCTGAGGATTAGTCTGCTCCCCCCACTTTCAATTTGCTTCCGACGCCAGTGACACAAGTACAATTGTACTGATTGACATGGTCACTACATGTCCCATTATTCTGACATGGGTTAATGGCACACTCGTTGATGTCTGAGAAGTTAGTTTAAATTTGAATTAATCAATGACAACATGATATCAGTGAGCTAATTTTCCAGTGATACCCCCTCTCTCATGTGAATATGCAAAATAAAAAACCCCTAAAAAACAAAAACAAAAAAACCAAAAAACCAAAATCATCCAGTCATTTCTGATAAGCTTTCTCACCTGTTTCACAGAGGTTTCCACTGATCCCTGGTCCACAGTTACACACGTAGTTCTGTGTTTGCCCTTGCCTTACGCATGTTCCTCCATGCTTACATGGAGAGAGACTGCATGGACTTACATCTGCAGTGTAAGATATTGCGGGCTTAAACTTATTACTTTCTATTTAACCGTATACTCTTACATGTACCTCATTCTTGATGTTTGAACACGATGAAACTAAAATATGATTAGAAGCCATGAATGATGCAGTATCCATACATTATTAGAATTGCAGCAGTGGCAAACATTCTGACCATTTATGATATATTTTTTTTTATTATCAATGAACTACCTAGTAGTTTAAAAATGACAAAATGACAAAATTCTAGTCTACAATTTAATGATATAGAAGAGCGAGGTACCAAATTGACCAATAATTAATAATGTACAATGCTTTGTTAATTGGTCTCTAACAATTGATGATTCAATTATTTATGGAAATACGTGTTGTACCGATTCGATCACTGAGTACATGGTTGTTTTCTTTTCCACTGGTTTGTTTGTTTATTACGTAAAATATATCAGATTATTCAATCTAATCCTATGTTGCTATTTTGATTTGTATATGATTCAATATCATAGACACATTATTTACAAGAGCAACAAACGTTTGCCTGCCTACGAAACTCTGCTCTGCTTTGAATTTGTATTTCGTTTTATGGATTTTTGAGGTAATTGACAGTTTGTTATTGTCATTTTTCATTATAGTAAAATAAGCTTGCATTTGAAATGACTTCCTGCTCTCTATGTACACTATGTATTCTGTTTATATCTTGTTCACCTGATTCGCACATCATTCCGGTAAAGTTCTGAGGGCACCGACATCTAAACATGTTCACATCATCACTGCAGGTCCCGTTATTTTCACACGGTTGACTGGCACATTCATTAATATCTGTTTATTAATTGAAATATTTGAAATCATCTTACAGTAAATCATCTATTATCTTAATCATCTTAAACATGTGATATAACCAGTTCAAAACATTTACCGGTTTGGCAATGGTTTCCTGTGAAGCCAGCCATACAAGAACAATTGAATCCGTTGACAAGGTCATTACAGGTTCCAGAGTTAATACAGGGACTGCTAGCACACTCATATATATCTTAATTATAAAAATGTACCATAATGAATTATAATTCAGCTTTCTTCATAAATAAATCAAATTCTAAAATGATAAATTAATAATTAAATTTCAATTATTGAATATATTTATAGGTAGTAAATCATATCTTGCCTGATTCACAATTCAACCCAGTAAATCCCAGCGGACAGGCACACGTATACATATTGATAGCATCTGTGCATGTCCCATTGTGTTGACAAGGAAGAGGAGAACACTCATCAATGTCTGTAAAACGGACACTCTCATCACTTTTTATGTATAAGAGGGAAATAAATCCACGGGTTTATATTTCAAACACCGCCAAGTTTGTTACCTGTCTGACATTGATATCCGCTGTATCCTTCCACACAAGTACAATTGTACTGATTGATATGGTCATTACATGTCCCATTATTCTGACATGGGTTACTGGCACACTCGTCGATGTCTGAAATGTTAATTTTAATTTGAATTAATCAATGACAATAAAGGAATACAACGAACCAATACTTACTGAGTTTTCCTCATATATATCGGTATTTGATTCAAAACAAAATGTTACATTATATGATATACGTGATGTTGATACACATGGATTTGTACATATTAAAAAACATCCAGTCATTTCTGATAGGCTTTCTCACCTGTTTCACAGAGGTTTCCACTGATCCCTGGTCCACAGTTACATACGTAGTTCTGTGTTTGCCCTTGCCTTACACATGTTCCTCCATGCTTACATGGAGAGAAACTGCATGGACTAACATCTGCAGTGTAAGATATTGCGGACTTAAACTTATTACTTTCTATTTAACCGAATACTCTTACATGTACCTCATTCTTGATGTTTGAACACGATGAATCTTAAATATGATTAGAAACTATGAATGATACAATATTGCTATTCTAGTTTTAACATAATAAGACACATTTTTACAAGAATAACGATTTTTTGCCTGCCTACGCAACTTGTTATGTGAAAAGTCAAAAGAAAAAAAAACCCAGTGAATGAAGAAAAATTGGTTTTAGGATGACTTGTATCTTTGTATATGTATTTTTATCCTCTTTTAATGTAAAATTTTATGCATCATGACATTCTGTCGAAGCATTTTCCGTTATTTCTTCGACAATTGAATTTGAAAATCAATTAATAACGAAAAACTAATATTTCTCTATGAAAATGAATTTAAAATAGCAGTGTAGAATATTATTTAATTTACCCTTGACAACTATTGTAAGACATCTTGACTCACTCCTCTTTCTGGAAATAAAGAAATGTTGAACATATTGAAAATTAGGTAAAATTACAGTAATTTTAGCTTATAGTCTTAAGTCAGACCTACAGTGTATATTCAAATTTCCTATAGTTTCCTGAAAATATGATCGAATATATTTTTATAAAACAAACTATGTCTAAATATTAGTGAGTTTTTCAAACCATAATGGATATTTTTTCCCAATACAGGGTTTAGCTCTAGGAAAGTTAATAACGATTTACTAACCTACCAGTAGGGTGGTTTATATAATTAACAAAATATACATGCGTAGACTTAAAAGTTAATGATAAAGCATCGCCATATAAGAATTGTTAACAATTAGTATGTGTGACGTACATGTTATAGCCACAAACGAGTACGCGTTGATTTGAGAACTTATCCTTTTTTCATGATTGGGTCATCGATTTGTCAGAGATAACACACATAAACTAAAACTATTGTTAACAAAAATTTCAGAAATCAAAAGGAAAGTCATCTATATAAGAGTACGATTTTAATATCTCTGAAACTTCAGAGATATTCCATTTCCTGTCTACTAAGTTATTAGTAATTCTTCACGTTATTTAATAATAATACATGCAATTTGTTCTTGACTCTTTTTATCACACGTGCATTTTGGCAAATGTAGGTAACTTTAAAGCCTTTTCAATGATGCATAAGAGTGATTTGAGGGAATGCTAAACACATGTATTCCGTAATTACATGTATCTGACAGCATCGTCAAGTCTCCTCAATAAAATTAACTTATATAACTTTTTTTTTATTATAATTAGGCAATCATCAAGTTTTACATTGAAAATATACTGTACATGTTATTTTACTTCTAGCAAAACTTTAAATTACTACACGAAATACCTTGAAAATTGTGTTCAGAGTAGAGAGAGAGAGTCTTAAGATAACCTTTTTAAATTAAAAAAAAAATCAACACAATCTCTCTTTTTGGAATGCTATGACCTCAAAGAAAATATACCTGAAGATAGTTGTTTTGCAGAAAGTTTGGTCGAAGGAGGCCGAGTGTTGATGATAAAATAGTCTAGAATGATAACAATCTATCTACGAACATACGGACATAACGGAAAGAATGGAAACAAAAGCATACAGGAGCACCCGGCTTATTTGAACAAAATCTGAGTAGTTATTGATATTTTTCAAATTTGCTGTTTTGCAATCTGAGGTATAATAGTGTGTAGAATTAATTTTGTCTCAACATCTCATCCAATGATGTGAAATAGTCCAAATAAATTATAAAAATATGAACTAAAACACATGTACTTCATATTTACCCTAAGCTATCTTCAGCAAGAGCACAAACAATATGGGACCCTACTTGGTTTTGCTGAGGTATCCATGTAGATTGAATAAATGGGGTGTTGAATGAATCAGACTGTAAAGATGAGTACTCCATTCCCGCTGGTACTGTCAGGTCGATGTTCGTTATTCTAAAGAGAACGCACTTTTGTTGCATAATCGTTATTTGTAAAGTTCTTGTATAATAATAATAAATTTTGCATTTGCATTCATTTGAATGTTGTGTTTTAACATGCAATAAATTTTTCTTGAAAGAAACAAAATTGATTTAGAAATCTTGTTCAAAGACATATTTGTATCTTAATGAGATAAACAATGACGATGAGACCAAAAAACTAGTTACACTTATTTTATAATTAAAACAATGTGTATACTTAGCAATTTTACCCCCTGCTGCCAGACGCGAAAAATGAGATGTTAACAACTTGAAAAATATCTGTCCGAATTACGGTTCCTTCTGCTAGAGTAGGGCTTACAAACTGTGGTTCATCGCTACAATTAACGCCACGTAGGATTGGGGTTCTCACAATAAACTGTAACCAGTTGACAACAGTTAGATGAACCAATCAATCAATACTTACAAATAAATTATAGAAAGCAAATAATATGATGTCATTATAAAAATATGAAATAAACTACCATGACCTGAGGATAATTTACTTTTAAAATTAAAAAAAACGACTACCTAATGCCATTTTGACTTACTTGTAATGTGATTGTTGATAAAGGACTTTCAGTTGAGTATAAATCACCCTCTATAGATATATTAGATTTCGGAAAATCCTGAACGGTTACTGCCACTGCAAAAGTTCCATTGTTTGTGTGGTTGGCAAAAAAAATTATCGTACAAGTGCCCTGCAATATAACGGACAATGCTTTTTACAAGTCGTGTTCAGCTTTAATATGAAATCTGTAGTCTCGTTATAATCTTGTTATTGTAATGTAGAACAGTTTAAAAATTTAACTAAATCCTTTTTATTTTTTCATTATATCACGTTATATTGCTATCAAATTTACTATCAATTCTTCAAATGTCGTTTTAAAGATAATTAGTAATTGTATACGATAAAGTGCAAAAGGTTTGGGATATCATTTTAAAAATGAAGAAATATTAAACCTCGTACGCATTTTTGAAAAGAAATATGTAAGATTTTGCAAATGGTGATTTATAATGTGAATTCTGTTTCATTGCTTTAGTTATATGTACGCCAAAATAAATAATATGACTGTACCAGATCATTAGTTCCTAAACATACATATTTTAATAGAACTTACCATAGTAATGTCAACAATAACAAATTAGTAGGAAAAATAAATAAACAAAATATGTAATAAATAATAAAAGGAAGTTATAAACTCACATAATCAATAGTAGCATATGGTAACGCCTCACAAATCGACACACACTCAGAACCATTGGCCCAGCGGCATCTAACATCATCACCGTCAGGATCCACAACAGGAATACGGATTTTGTTTTGACATCCATACTGAACTCTTAATAGTAATTATAATAATCTTCACTTATCGTTCGATGGCATGAGCTTGAATCGTTTTTAGCTGTCTGTATACTTTTAACATTTTGAACTTCTCTAAAACTGTTTTGCCAATTTTAACCGAATTTGGCGCAAAGCATCCATATAGGAAGGCGAATATAAGTTGCAGAAATGAAAGACCGATTTTTATTCAAAGCAGAGAAATGTCGAAACTGTAAAAAAGGTGGGTGCATTTTTAAAAATCCTCTTCACAAGAACTACTGAGTCAAATTCAACGTTATTTAGCATAAATAATCCCTATGGAAACGACAATATAAATTGCAACAATTATGGGCTAATTGTTTTTTGAAATCTGAATTATTACGAAAAAAAAATAATTAAGGAAAGGCGTGTTTCAGTTATTTTATAGACTCGGGTTGGTTAGGTATTCCATACGAGTCTTGGTAAAATGGGTCGACAAACCCAGGCCGGGACAAAATCAAAGCCAGATCAGATCGAGATTTTTCAATTTACGTCGATAATAATTAAGCAATGTCATTGAAATTTTTAGGATATGTTACAGACCGGTATATTTGTATTCGCTGTAAATATTGATAGACAACAATGCGTATTTTGGAATTCATTGACAATTGTTGATTTCCAATTTAATAAAATGGTAGGCAAAACCGGGTCGACATTTTACGGGGTTGTGGACTTATTTAAGAAGAAACTTAATATTTCATGTTTAATTTCATGCTTCTAAAACGAGGTACTTTGTTTAAAGTAGCCATGACGTATGATAAACGGGTCGATCTGACAAAGATGAATTTGTTTGTTGTGCAACGGTTCGCGTGCGAAGGGAATATTTGAAATACATTGGTGCCGATTTTGTGAAGTAAACTGAGGTTATATATTTATTTAGTTTAAATAGATTTTAATATCGCTGACGGAAATAATTATACAGCGGAAAATTATCCTGGTTTGTATCGTAACCATTTATTTTTTTAATAAAGATGAAAATAATGGGTGGGTCTTAGTAAAACAGAGTGATATGTATGTCAATACATTTTTTTATATTTTATTTTTATAACTTTTTAACATGTCACGTGACAACATTTTTCATTCCAGTGTATTCATCAATCAAGTTGTTACACGCAAAAACTGAACACAATCGAATTATTTCACATCAGTTATTCCATGAGTGTATCAATGCGAGGTTGAACAAAGACTGACAGAATTTCTTATACAATATCTTTTAATTAAATAGAATAAAAGGTCAAATTCCCACGGACGGGATGGAGGTAATTAAAAGTTAAAACAAAGATTAATGTGAAAATGCCTAGCCCGTTTATAATCTAAAATTTAATTGGAACCAAATCTGCCAAGTTCCACAATTTGAGCGATAAGGTGCGAAAGATAGCGGGGAGAACTGCCAAAGCCTCTCCCCAATTCATAATTTACATCATTTGCTGACCTTACAAGAATTTGTAGAATTCTTACTACAATAAAATTAAGGTTAAAATGTACTCTTAAGACCTCAAATTCACTGTCACTATTCATAATACACTCGGAGTTAGTTTATATAAGCGATAAACTGTCTGCATTTTGATTTTTAGTGCCTCTGCGGTATCTTACTTCGAAATCAAACGGTTGTAATGAAAGGGCCCAACGTAAGAGTCTTTGATTTCATTTCATTCGATGAAGCCAACTAAGTGGATTATGGTCTGTCTTCACAAAGAACTTCCTGCCGTCCAGATAATAGGAGAAAGAACTGATGGCCCAAACAATTGCCAAAAGTTCCTTTTCAATTGTTGAGTAGTTTTGATCTCGCGGCAATAGTTTTCTACTGATGTAGGATACTGGATGGTCACCATCCATCATTTCTTGGCTGAGAACGGCTCCTATTGCGTATTGACTTGCATCCGTTTGGACAATAAATGGGTTTTCAAATTTTGGTGTAATTAGGACTGGTGCTGTCATCAAGGCCTCCTTCAAGAGTTTGAATGCAGTCACGTGTTCCGAGTTCCACTTTAATTTTGTCGGTTTAGATTTATTCAGCATGTTGGTTAGCAATACGGAAATTTCAGCATATTTCGCTATGTATGCACGGTAGTAGCCCGTCAATCCCGAGAACGACTTCAGGTTTTTCTTTGTCACCGGAAGAGGAAAGTTCTGAGTAGCCTGTACTTCAGATGGGTCTGGTGTAACGCTTCCATTCCCGACAAATGTGCCCCAGACATTTCAATTGTGTAGCTCCTATCTTACACTTTGAAGGGCGAACGGTCAAGTTAGCTTCCTGCAAGTTATTGACAACATTCTCGATATCCTCAAGGTGAGATTCCGAGGAATCTGAGAAAATCACTTTATCATCAAAATATGTAACAACATTTTTCTCGTCATGTAACACCTTGTCCATTAGGCGTATGAATGTTGCAGGTGAGGTTTTCATTCCAAATGGCATAACTAAAAATTCGTAAAGTCCATACGGGGTCACAAAGGCTGATTTTTCTCTTGAATCTTCTGACAACGGAACTTGCCAGTATCCAATGGTCAGATCGAAATGACTTAGAAATTTGGCATTTCTAACTTTTTCCAGGATGTCGCTGATTCTTTGGACTGGGTATGCATCTGATACTGTTATTTCATTGAGTTTTCGGTAGTCAATGCAGATTCTTATAGTTCCATCTAGTTTGTTTACAAGGACAACTGGCGAACTCCAAGGATAGTTGATGGTTGAATTTGTCCCTGCTTCAACATTTCGTCAATTGCCTTCACGGCTGCTTGTTTTGCTTCGGGAATTCTATACGGTCTTTGAAATATTGGTGTTTCTGTTGTTGTTCTGATGCTATGTTCCGTCAGGGTACAATGGCCAGGTTTGTTGGTTCAAACATTTTCATATTTCATGAATATTTTGCGGACTTCAGTGTCTTCTGTTTTCTCAGCAACAAAGAGTATGGATCTTTTGTACTCTCTCAAGAGGTTTATATGGTACACTGCCACTCCGCGTCGTCCTCCTACGTTCACTTTGTAGTTGACACCATTGATGCGTTCTGTCACACGGTAGGGTCCTTTCGACTGAGCCTCCATTCGTGATGATTCTGATGGTAACAGGATGAGAACTTCATCTCCAGGTTGGAATTCTCGCATTGACGCTGTTTTGTCATACCATTTTTTAACGAAGTCCTTCCTTTTTGTCAGATTTTCTTTTACCATGACGTAACGTCCTGTAACTTTTGTCGAATCTTGATTATGTGCTCGATGGTTGACATTTGGATTTCCTCTTCTCCCGCCATAAATTCTTTTATTACTTCCGTTGGTCCTCTGATTGGCCACCTGTAAAGAAGGTCAAATGGTGCGAATCCCGTCTCCTGATGAGGGACTTCACGGTACGCGAACAATGCATATGGGAGTGGAGTATCCCACTCTAGCTCCTCAGTAGTGCAAAACTTCTTTAATATCGATTTCAATATCCCATTGAAACGTTCAGTTTTTCCATTTGCTTGAGGATGATATGGTGAAGTTGTCAACCCCTTCACTTTCAACAATGTGAATAACTCCTTGATGAGTTCACTCGTACATTTAGTTCCTTGATCAGTCAAGATAACTTTCGGAATGCCTACCCGGCTAAAGAGTTCAATGAGAGCGTTTGCCACACTCTCAGCATCACAGCTTCGCGGGCATGTTAAGGCTTCCCGATGGATTTTACAGCGATATGTAGAAAGTCACTTGTCAGTACTTCATACAATATGGCGTCATAATTAACTTTGATGTCACGATTTGCATTCCTGTCGATATGTCTCAGGGAATGTATCTTAACGTTTAAAGTGAATTATATCAAACCAGTATAATACCACACATTGTCTTTACATAGATGCTGCTGTTAATGCTAGACGTACAGAATCAATTCATATTAAAAAACCGTATCAAATAGTCGGCAGTTTTAAAGCTCCGTTTTAAGTAAAAGACTATTTATAAACTAGTGGTTTGGAGACTCTCCCTGTTACGTATAAACAAACGAATGAAAAAATTTTAATGCATGTAAAACCAGCTTGGCGCAGGTGAAAGATCAACACAATTTTAGATTATTTTACGTAAAATTGGTAGAGAATATAAGTACCAATGTGAATCGTGCTTGGGAAACCTACGCATTTACCCCAATTTTTTGTAAATCGCCTCTGATTAGTAAAAATGTGCAGTATTTTGATGATTTTGTGGAATGTTTCAACAATATCTTCCATAAACGAAATATCTGCTTCTTTCCCAAGCAAGAACTTCAAAGTATACGACTTAACAAAGGATATTTCCTAAAAATATGTATGATTTAATGTCATTAATTACCTGCGCCGATGCGATTTAAATAGATCATTTGCAATATTAGGATTCGCCCGTCATTACAAAGTACATATGACGTCACAAAAATGCATCAAATATAATGTTTAACATCGGTGTCAATAAATATAACATAGATTTTAAGAAATACCCCTGGTCAAAGTATTTTTGCGATGATTCAAATAATATCGTTTTCAAGCCGTATTATAACATCGGGACGCCTTAACATTGACGCCAGAATGCTTCTGGGTAACGCATTACGTCATCAACAATGGTGAGAATGAATCTGTTTCCTTTCTTTGTTTTAGCCAAAGGGCCTACGATATCCATTGATATTTTGACAAACGGAGTGGATATAATTGGCGTGTTGATCATTGGGACTTTCACATTGGTTCTTTTTGCCACTTTCTGAAATACGTCACATGAAGAACAGTAATCGCTGATTTCATGGAACATCCCTGGCCAATAGAAAGATTTCAAAATGCGTTCTTTTGTTTTCTCTGTTTTAAGGTGTCCTGCAAGTGGTTGGTTATGTGCAAGTTTTATGATCGATTGTCAAAAAGATTTTTTGGTAGGACAATTTGGTATCCCTGCTTTTGTTGGTTTGCCGATGTCCATTTTCGTTTTAAGATTCCATTTTCCCAATAAAATGCAAGTGGTATTGTGTAGGCTGTTTCTGTCGATACTGCCTTATCACGACATGATTTTAACTTTGGATCATTCCTCTGAAGTTCTGGAAGTTTTTCTGCATTGAATCCATGTAGGTTCTCAATGTTTACAGTCTTTCTTGTTTCACTCTCTTTAATTGCTTCAATCTCTTTTGGTTTTACAGCAGATTCATTCATTTTTCGGTCAAACAAGACTTCTTCATTTGCTTCTTGACGCCCTTCATTTGCTTCTTGACGCCCTTGTGCTCTCGTCACCACATTAACATTCTTCCTGCTAAAGACATCATTTCCTTGTAGCGCATCTGCTACCAGAGAGGGAACAAGACCAACCTGTGCATGTCCTTTGAAGTACGGAGTGTCGAGTTTCACTATCCCAATTTTGGCCTCAAATGACTGCCCGATGGCTGTGTATAGTGTGGTCTTTTGTCCCTCCAAAATGCATGAGGAATCTACAAGGTCCTCCTTGATTAAAGTAATTGACGCTCCCGTATCCTTCACAAAGGAAACTTTCTTGTCATTTACGTGTCCTGGAATGTAGATTAATCCATCACATTCATGTTTAATTATTTTAGACACTAATGAAATTTTAGGACATTTATTAGCAAAATGCCTTATGCCATTGCATTTAAAAACATATCACATCCTTCCTGTGATTTCCATGGTTTTTACCATTTCCTGGTCCCGATCCTTTGCCATTCCCAGGAAATCCCTGAGATGGTCCAGATCCCTTGCCATTCCCGGTAAACCCCTGGGACGGTCCAACTTCCCTTGGTCCTTTTGGCGGTATGTAGTCCTCGGCGGCTTCAACGACAGTAGATGATCCCTTGTTACTTCTTACCCATTGTGCTTGTGCTGGCGGTAATGCTTTTAGAAAAAATCTTCTCGCAAAATTTCTATTGGATCCTTGTCCTTAATGGATCTCCGTAGGTACTTATCTATTTTTGAGAACAACCCTCTGTACGATTCGATTCCTTCACGTTTCACGTTTACGAGTTCATTAAAGTACTCATGAGGGCTATTTTCATATCGATCAACAAGTGCCTTTCTTAAATCATCGAATGTAGATGATTACTGTGATGAAATTTGACGAGTCTCATCTGTTAAAAGAGTTCTTAGTTGTAAGACTTTTTGTTTCTCATTCCATTCAGCTTGCCCCCCCCCCCCCCCCGATAGCCTTAAATTCCGATAGAAATGTTACTATGTCATCACAGTTCGGGTCAAACGGTTGTAATTTGATCTTAAACGGCATAACTTTTGCTGTTGGTTCATTTTCCTGTTTTTGCAGTTGAATTTTTCCCTTTCTAAAGCCAATCTTTCCATTTCTATCTTAAGTTTTTCACGTTCCAAGGCAATCTTCTCTCTTTCCAATTCAATTTCCAAATTCTGATCCTTTTTTGTTGTTTTTATTTTCTTTAACGGTGGATTTTTAGGTTGCCTAAACAGTTGCGGTTGTTCCTCGACAAGCTCATCTTCTGTACATTCGATTAGTTTTTAAGTTGTAGCTCGCCTTGCTCTTCATGTGTCATCAACCCCCGTGTCCGACATATTTAATAGGTATTGGTTCACTTTAACTAAAAATTGTTTTCCCACAACAATTAGTAAAATCCACTTTTATTACAATCGTTACACTACGACTATGAGTGAAAGTATCCCACCGCTGCCACCAAATTGTTACACGCAAAAACTGAACACAATCGAATTATTTCACATCAGTTTATTCCATGAGTGTATCAATGCGAGGTTGAACATAAACTGACAGAATTTCTTATACAATATCTTTTAAACAGAAATAAAATGTCAAATTCCCACGGACGGGATGGAGGTAATTAAAAGTTAAAACAAAGATTAATGTGAAAATGCCTAGCCTGTTTATAATCGAAAATTTAGGAATCAAATCTGCCAAGTCTCACGATTTGAGCGGTAAGGTGCGAAAGATAGCGGGGAGAACTGCCAAAGCCTCTCCCTCATCCATAATTTACATTATTTACTGACTTTAGAGGAATTTGTAGAATTCTTACTACAATGAAATTAAGCTTAAAATTTACTCTTAACACAAGTGTGAGTAAAATTCACAGGTGTTTACGCCAGGTGCACAACAGTCGTTTAATTATAACGGGGAAGACAAATTAAATTTTTGAATGTCTTTAATTTGAGCGCATTGCGGTATAATTTTCTTCTTCACATCTATAGGAATTTTTTTTATAGATAAAATACAATAACTATTATAATATATTCTCAAAAAGAAATACAATAACTAGTAAGTATTTGAGGAAGAAGATGTACCTATATGCTATCATATATTTTGATCGCTTTATAAAGTGGGTGAGAGTGGGGACCAGACGAAAATACAGGGAATTTGAAGTCAACAGTGTACCCTTACCAAATCTTGCGTAAGATGTTCTTATTCTCGATAAAAATATTATTCTATAAAGGTACAATGACAAAGATAACGTGTATGCAAAAAAGTGTAAAATTCGAATACTTTACAATATCTATTTTTTGTTATTCTACCGAGGGGCCATATGGCACAATATCTATTTAAAGCCCATTGTTGCTCAGGTGAGCGATGTGGCCCCATGGACCTCTTGTACCTTTACATATAGCTATTGCATAAACATAACAATATAAAATAAATTTATTTTGTTCATCCTCTACATTTTTTCTCTTTATCTATGATTTTGTTAATTTGAAAATTACTGAAAATATTGAAAAACAAAACTTACACATAAGTAGGTTTGCCGGTCGTGATAGGGCTTGAATTAGGTTGATTTGTATCATTTCTTGTCGCAAGATAAACAACGGTACCAATTGCCCAGCTGCCCGCCGTACCATAGTCCAAATGTACCCAAGCATTACCTATAAATCTAATAGATACGAATACCAATGTCTGATGATGCAAAGATACGAAATTAAAATTCCATCACTTTTTCAGAATCGCTAAACATTACTTAAATCATAATTGGTTTAATACCAATAAACATGACGATGAAGTATGATTATGATTTCACTTAATAAGAATTGGTATAACAAACACAATAATGTTTAACTTTCAAATCAAGATGAAATAATTGTATGAAGAATGTTTCGTACATAACAATTATAATATTATAAAAACACAACAACTCGCTTGCCGTTACATTTGAATTTTTTTAACATGTCGTTATTTTAAAGTTAAGGCAAATGGTTTCCTATTTATAAACGGTAAACTGATCCAAGCCAGTATATACTCCTTAATTAGGTTGTTCTTGTATATTGACTTAAGGTGTTTCTCTTCTAAGGTTGTTTGAAAAGACCGCGCAACTGGAAATGCCACAATTAGTAATGTGATGTCGTTTTCATAATCTTTATAATATGATACATATTCTGAAAAATAAAATCGTAAATGATGAATTGTTTTCATATTTTTCATTTGATAAAATATATATTTTATTAGGAGACGAAAAAAATGTAAACTTTACACCAACAAAATACAGCGCCTTATTTTTGCATTTAATGATAAAAACTCCACTAAGACAGAAAAAGCATATGTAAAATATCAATTACATGTATAACCCTATTTTTGAAAAAAGAATTATAAATAAATGAATTGACAGATATTAGAATCCAAACTAGAATATTTCATAACATTTCATCTTAATTGTAGGACAATTTTGTGCAGTATATTATAGCACGTGATAATCATTAAATGATTGATATCGAATGAAGCACATTTAAAGGCCATCTTTCTTAAAAAAAAACAACATTTTAAAAAAAGAATTATAAATAAATGAATTGACAGATATTAGAATCCAAACTGGAATAATTCATAACATTTCATCTTAATTGTAGGACAATTTTGTGCAGTATATTATAGCACGTGATAATCATTAAATGATTGATATCGAATGAAGCACATTTAAAGGCCATCTTTCTTTAAAAAAAACCAACATTTTAAAAAATCTTAATTGGATTACTATAAGTATTTTTTGAAACTGTAAGTACAAACTGAATGGATTTTAAATATGATCGGCAGATATTGTCTGAATCTTGAACCTAAGGTTAAAAAGATCGGAATATCGAGTAAAACACCTTGATTTTAAGTTAACTGTACTCAAAAAGTAATATATTTACCACTGTATTTTTTATACTTTAAAAGAACATATATGGATCACTATTTTCAGAAAAAACCCATTCGTCTTTTAATTATAAATTTGCAAGAAATTTACCGAGTAGGTTTCAGACATTTTTATTAAAAGAGGCGTTTTCAAATGTTACAAAGAAATGCATTGCTTATTATATAGCAGTTTATGTAATCATTTGAACCCAAGAGATTGTTTTGAAATATCTAATTTATGCTTCAAACAATAGACATGCCTATTTATGTGTTTTCTCATCCCCAAATTGACAGATTTACCTACTCTCTCTTTGAAGTCCCATTGCAAATAAACAAGGTAATGTACACATAACTATACAATCCTTTATCTTTTGTTGATCAAAAAGAAACAG
This sequence comes from Magallana gigas, assembly GCF_963853765.1. Taxonomy (NCBI): domain Eukaryota; kingdom Metazoa; phylum Mollusca; class Bivalvia; order Ostreida; family Ostreidae; genus Magallana; species Magallana gigas. Next base: position 9,153,876 of record NC_088856.1, read on the forward strand.
TTTATTGCAAAAATCTAATTTTATTTATTCTCTGTAGCGAAACACCTTGAAATGTATACACTAGATTGCACAACTTTATATAATGGTATTCCAAATTAATTATCAGACTCTGATGCTAAATGCAAGAAAACTATTATACGTACTCAACCGTATATGGACCAATTCCTGGAAAAGTATATGTGAAAGTATTCTCCCCTTGTTCCCAATCTTCCGATACACTAGCTCCTGTACAGATGTAGTTTATATTAGCAATATTTAAAGTCGAATTACATCCACTGGTGCATTGCCAGTAAGAATAGTTTCTATTTGTTACAAGCTGTCCAATTTTTGATGCCTTGCAACCAGGACCTGAATTATACGCCCATCCAAGTTTGAATGAAAATTCCACCTAGTAAGGAAGAATTGATGTAGTAATGATATATATATATATATATATATATATATATATATATATATATATATATATATATATATATATATATATATATAAATATATATATATATATATATATATATATATATATATATATATATATATATATATATATATATATATATATATATAGTGATAGCAATATATTTATATGATAAAATATCAACCCTAATCGTAAAACGTAAGCTTATACATACCTCAGTTCCATTGCCAATCTGTTTCCAACTAATTGTTCCTCCTCTAAAGTGCGAAGTCACTACTTCTTTCCAAAAAAAAACGATTACATAAGCAATCTGCAAAGCAGACAAATGCATCTTCCCGTTCTGTGTACTAAACTGGATGATTTAAGTCCAACGTTATTTAATAAGTACTCACTTATTGGCGATTATCTAAACAGGCCCTCTTCATATGATATCTGTTTTGTTGTTGCATGTTCACATCCTTGTGCTTTTAGATCATTTTGACTTCAACGTTAAAGATAAAAAATCTCATTAAAAAACGATTCGGGAGTTTGGACACCATTAAAACGAAAATATAAAGGTTTATAAAAAATTATGTAACATCAATAACGTGCTTTGTTTTTTCCCATTAGATTAAAAATTTATGTAAGTTAATTTTATTCATTTTAATAATCATAGCTTTTTAAATCAAGTCAAGTATTTGCTTTTATCTATAAAGATGTGTCTGTAGGGTGGTTGTGATATTACCTTCACTTTTCCTTTAAATTATCAGTTCGTGGTCTAAAATTAAAAAAACACAAATCAATAAAAGATTGAAATATCTTGAATCACCATTAAACAAGTGATTTGATTGTTAACTTAATTCTAAAACATATTAACATGTAGGAATTCGGCCACTTTTTGTACCACTTCTTTACCAGGGATTGTGATTCCGTCCGACACTTGAGATAGCATCTGAATTTTAGTTTGGACAAAGATTGTACAAATATAATTATTGATCCTTATTTTAAGTTGAAGTGTTTTCATTTCTAATATCATTGCTTAGTTACAAAAAAATTTAAACCTACATTTGAATGGCGTTCGTTTGCTCTTTGTGCATGTTAGCTTCCTATCATTGAAAAATGTGTATTTGTATTCCAAGATGTTGTTCAATGGTCATAAGTGGTAAACCATATATGAAAACTAGTCTCGGTATGTTTTTTGTTGTGTTTCCACGGACTGTGTATACAGGCAATTAATAGGGATATCAATAACTTTAAAATAGTCAAATGCATGAACTCAGTTAAAAATTTCTTAATTTGTTGAGACTGTAGACTGTATGGATATAACACGAGCCAATGTTTTAAAATTCTAAATAATATGAAATATTTTTTTCACAAACTGTTATTGCATTTAAGGTTACTGATTCAAAATACCCGAACGTGACTTGCGACACACTTAGGTGACGGTGTCACAAAAGTGATATGTGTATGATGACGATTATAAGTTGTTCCTTTTATAAGGTTTATTTCTCTTACCTGTGACTTTAGGATTTCTTATTGAAAATATGTTGAGAAAAAATGTTTATAATCTTGCTGTATCTTGTGAATGACATAAACATTGATACTTAAATACTTTGTTGTATACTTAGATTTTTAATCCAGTGTATTCCTTACCAAAATGAGTGATATTAGATTGTGTTAGGTAATTCTGATCGTGCTTCTTTACAATGCCTTTTAATAATGACATTTTCCATTTTACGTTTTATGCTGAATTAAGTGCACAACCCGTATGTAATTCTTTTTTAATCTAAAGAGATGTACTTTGTATCTAAAATCAGTTAAGCTTATCTGGGATTTGCAGCGCCAATTGAAAACCAACTTATAAAGACCAAAGTCTGTTTACATACTTTAGCGTTATGTCAATAGCATGCGTCTTCTTCGATATCTGACATTGTCGGTCGATAAAAACGTGCATGTTCCGGCATGATTTCGTTTTACAAGTCGTATTCATAATCTTTTGTATTTGATCGTTAAAAGATTGAAGTGGCTGGTTGGTTTTCGTTGGTGTTTTAAAATATTCTATTTTTATTCTATGATTCAGTGCATTGTGATTTCATTTCGTGCAGATCACTAGATTTCTTACAATATGCCATGCAATTGAAAATCAAATATTTTACTTTCCAACCTATGGGTTTCCCACCAGTACATACCAATGTGAGGTAACTGGATTAGCCCGAAGAAAGCTTTCACTTCTGTCTTAAGATATTCTCGATTTTGCTCAGGGTTCATTTATGTTCATTCAAAAGCATAAAAGAAATCTAAGAGACCCTCTGAAGCTTATTAGGTTTTGAATACAAGGCTAAAAAATATGATGTCTACGGGGATTTACATCAGACATTAAAAGTACTTTGATGGTAACGTTTACAAATTGTAAAAGGTATTCTGAATGATTTCGGATTAGAGAAAAGACGTCAACATTTCCCCATTAGTAATCTTAGTACGAAATATGTTTTCGATCATGTAAATTTTTACGAGTAAAAATGATATCTTGGATTTTTTTCTTTTTTATCAATTTCGATTGTACTTTTCTCACATGTGTCTATTAAAAAAACCCGTCCAAATGTGACAGTGCAATAAGTTGGAACAGACTATAGTTGTTGGGTTCCAAATATAATCACGGGAACGTTCACGAATCATTTTATTTCAGCATATCTGTTTTTCTATCGAGTAACTGTTTCAAAGAAATCTTCATTTATTATCACAAAGAAGTACTTCATCAGGTCATCATCAGGCAGTATATTGTGATATAGCCCAACAAGAACTGTGGCCCTTTTCAAAAAAAATCTTACGACTAAAGACAATATTTTCCTTTTCTTCAAAAGGTATCTACGCTGTAAAATATCACAAAAACTCTTTTTTTTACTTTTACTTTTGACAATGTTGTAAATGATATTTTAGAAAAAAAAATGAATATCTCTATTAAAGGAAAACAACAGGTTTGTTAATTTGTTTATCTTAGTCGTAAGAGTTTATGTGAAAAGGGTCACTGGAATTTGAACATAGTCATTACTAGTGGTCAAACGTGCCGCACATTAAATTAAGGGTTTATTATCATTACGAAAGGTCAGGATAAAGTATAAAGTAAACTTCAGACGATTGGAACAGTTTGCAAATATCAATAAATCTAACTGGTTATGTGAATACAAAATTCTCTTTAAAATAACTAAATCAATTCGAAGACTTTACTCATTCAACAATGCAAGATTTTTCAACATACAAAACGTAATGAGTTTTAACTTCTCTCTGGGATATTGAAAAAACAATTTGTAAGCCTTGTTTTCAATCAATACTGCATAGATAATTTGAAATATATGATGAGAAATGTTGTAAAAATATTTATGAATACAAGATTAAAGATATAAAAGATAAACATGTAGCAGAATTCAGTCAGTTACAAGCTTTTAAGTTATATGTTATGTAATAATGTTTATGTGAGTAAATGGAATAAAGATATATCAAATCAATGTATACACTGTAAACAAACAGAAAATATAAAACATTTGCTTTTTGAATGTGAAAATGTTAAAAACATATGGAATACTGTTAGTAATTTTTTGTCATTTAAAGTACAGTGGAGACATATTGTTGTTGGTTTTTTCTATGAAAAAAGCGATAGAACTAAATCTTTCAATTTACTTATCACTTATGTAGCTTAATAAATTACAAACAAAAATTGCTTTGTAGATTGGATTCTATGAATGAAACTGAATAGAATATAATATAATCATGTCAAAAAATCTACTTGTTTTTATGCTTCAGTCTTACGTTTTCTAAATGCAAATGCTGAGTGCAAGTTTTTTGAAAGTCTGTCAAAGATAATGTGATATGTCTTATTATCATAGTGTAAAATATTCTATTATCCTAAAACTACTGAGAAGAGACCTGTCTTCCAGAAGGGCTGTCATAAAAGGGAGGATATAGACTGTTTAACTAGATATAACCTCTTAATTAAGACAGCAACGTTTTTCCCTTGATTTTTATAACTTAATAATATAGACAATTACAGTTAACAATTTTGATAAAGTAGACTGTTATATACCCTGGATACATTGGGTCTGCCTATGCACATATGTTATTTGTGTATACATGTGTACCAAACACAAACATTATCTGTGGAATCTATACAACTCTTAATACTTTTTTATAGTCGGTATTTTTATCTTTTATAAGCAAGATAAAATTATATGACGAAAATAATAGCCATAGTATTTTAGGTACAAGACAATGTGCTGCTTTGTAGATAGTTAATTAAATTTTTTATGCTTGTAGTTTTTGTATACTTTGTTTGTTCTTGTCCATGAATAAATTATCAAAAAAGAGTATAAGGTTGCCCCTTAATAGACAATTTGCCTTTACTTTAAGAATGATATAATAATTATATGTGCATAACATGTGTGTTAAATCATATGAGTAAGTCACTGAGTATCATATGTAGCAGATTATATGAAAAATCAAATCGTTTTTGTGACATTTTTTCGATGAATTTTTTAATGAAGTTGAAGAAGGAGCAAGACGTATTTTATACCCAGCTCAGAAACACCAACTCCATCATGGGAAAACAAATGCAAACGTTAAATTTGAATTTTGCAGGGATAAAGACACTTTCATAAAAACTGTTTGGCAAAAGCTTGGACAGACTGACCAAGATGTTGATCTTTAATCAACAGATTTCTCACGTTTATCGCCCGATATGTTTTGAAACCCATTGCACATCAGAAGGGCCATTTACCTTAAAAATGACTTAGGTTTTGGCATAATTCTCCCCCATATCATTTAAACTTTACTCAACTAGAGTATTGTTTACCAACGCCTTAAAGGCTCAAAATAAGTTTAAAAGAGTCAGTGCCTTGCCTGACAAAAGGCCCTCTTAACAAAACTACAATCCATAGTCTGATATTAACAGTACCAAAATAACTGCAAAAGATAAAATTTATCTAAATATATATTCTTTTATTTATTTATATAAGCAGTATGCTTTACTTAAAATGTATCTTCACATGCAACGATATTTCAAACACACATTGCCCGCAATGTCTCATTCCGCAATCATATTCACAAAAAAGTGCCCCAATGCTGAAAGGATGAACTTGAAGATTTGATGTTTAAGCCTAGTATTTAGATAGCATTGTTAAATTTTCATTCTGCTGAAAAGCCAGACAAATTAATGAAAAAGCCCCTATGAGCAACAAGTTTATAACAGTTAATGTATATAAAAAAGAAGCATTTCACAGTAAAATGTTTGTAATACAGTAACAATCGTTCAGTACACGGATATAACGAATTCTCGGATAAAGCGAAATTTTTCTTGAGTCCCCGTTAAAATTCTAAACAAATCTTTGCGAAATTTTACGGTTATAACGAATTCGGATATAACGAATTTACAGATATAACAAACTGATTTTGATTCCCGTAAAGGTAAATAATAACGAGATTTAACACCTTTATAACGAATTTGTTTACAGTTTAAAAAAGTTTACCGTACCATTTAACAAAATAGTTTGAATGAATTTACTTTCATATAATTTTTCAATTCACAATCCGATTATTAAAGGTATCAAATTAATGTATTTCAATTTCAAGCCTTAATTAGCAAAAATTATTGTCTGGTGAAAGAAAATATGCATATAGTGAATTCTCTATAGATATTATTACGAATTCGTAGTACGGATATAACGAATTAAGATATAACGAAGTACTGTATACAGGGAAATATTCGCCCCTGTTTTATTTATGCTCCTTTCGCCCCCGAATTTAAGACTGGACGAATAACATACTCATATTGTCTCTTTTAAACCACAACTTTGTCTGGGCAAATTCAAGCCGGGGCGAAACCGTTCGAAATAATGAAGGGCGAAAATAACAGGGGGCGAAAAGAACCCTATATGCAGTATGTAACAGTAACATTTCACCAGATTGACTATAAATATCGTAAGCGTAAATTACAGACTGTTTTCCGGCGACTGCCATAAATTCTCACATAACAAAGATGATATTATATAAATAGTGCCTGTTTGGGAGGGTAACAGTTGAAATTGACACCCCGAGAAAACCATTGTCAACCGACGCGAAGCGGAGGTTGACAATGGTTTTCGAGGGGTGTCAATTTCAACTGTTATCATCCCAAACAGGCACTATTTATTTTGTTATACTGAATGTCTTTATTAAAATTTTTAAGAAAATTTTACTGCTTTTATATAGGAATATCGTGAATTCTACAGCGAACCGTACGCGCATAATTTTCGCGCATGTAACATTTTTTAATGTTACCCGTTGCCAAGTGCGTTGCTAACGCTGAGGGTAATATAAAATATTATTAACTGCGTCTTAACCAATCAGATTTCAGTATTTAACATGAAAGTATAACAAATAACAAATATTCTTTACAAACAATTGTCAATATCTGATCGGGATTAAATATAGATGTGCCATAGTTTTTTCTACCCAACCATAAATTCATCAGTTCATACTTGTTTTCTGTTCTTTGTCAAGTTCTGTTTCACTTCCCAGACAATCCATTCCTTTCTTACTCGCAAATTGAAACGTTAAGGTCTAAGAATTTAATCAAAGCACGTCAAATTAATGAAGTCATAATTACATAAATGGCCTTATTTAAATTTATTATCTTATCTCATAAACCTGTCTTTGCAACTTAAAGCTGGAATGATCACCAGTGATATGACTAGAGCCACAACACTTGTCGAGTTCCATGCGAAGTCGATAGTTTTCTTTTTTTTATGGTTTGGTCTACACTCCACGCTCTACAATTTCAGTAAGGAATGAATTCTTTCGTTAATGATTTTAAAGCATGGGTCATGCGGCGTATTATTCTTTTCCATTTTTACAATTTTCTTAACTTTTAGATCAATCTTAGGCTGCTGCATTGGAGTAAAACACCCGACTGCTGCTGATTTTGTCACATTACATGAAGTATAACCATCGATAAAACGAACCCACGACTGAAAATAGATGTAGTTCTATTATCAATTTGCAAATGAGAATTTTTCAGAAAAAAAACTGAGTTGTGACTTCTCTAACACAATTTTATGAAGAAAACTGAAAGATTTTTTTAACAAAACTAATCTCAATGAAGATGCACTTTTTCGAGCAACAATCATCCATTCTTAATTAATAATATGTAAATGAAAGCTAATATAGCCCATTTTTAACTCTTGAAAATATATTTCTATCATTGATATTCAAACCAGAACAGTCGGTTTGAATTTTGTTGACGATTATAAGTTTCCTCTTAAAAGATTAATTTCTCCTAACCTATGTCTATTCTTACTGAAATTATGTTGCGAAAAAAAATGTTTAAATTTTTTCAGTATCTTGTGAATGACATAAACATTGATACTTAAATGCCCTGTTGTATACTTACAGTTTTTAATCCAGTGTATTATTTCTAGCTTGGTTTACCCAGGGTTTTTTTTTAGATGTGCATTTAGTTCTTTTATGAAATAAATGAAGAAACATTTGATGCCTTTAGTATTCAATTTGGCACTCTTATTATTTCAGTTGGAATTCCCACGTGTGCCAATTGTGCCCCATTGTTAGCAGATCTATTTTTTGTATTATTATAAAGCAGAATTTATTCTAAAACCTGAACGTGAAAAAAATAAACACTCGTTGTGGCCTTCAACTCAACATTCAGGTATATCGACGAGGTATTATCAATTAACAATTGTTATTTCCATAGTTACGTCGATATATCCCAGTGAACTTGAAATAAAAGATACCACGGAGTATGTGTCATCTGTTCCATTTTTGGATATTTTATTGGAAATGGACATTGATGGTAACCTTAAAACAAAACTTTATGATAAACGCGATGGCTTCAATTTTTTAATATTCAACTTTCCTTACTTATGTAGCAATATACCTTAATCACCTGCATATGGTGTTTTTGTCTCTCAGTTGATTCGATATGCAAGGACATGCTCTTCGTATGAACAGTTTCTAAGGCGAGGCAACCTACTGACAAACAAGTTGATAAAACAGGACTATCAACAGTCTCGTTTGAAGTCATCTTTTTGAAAGTTCGATTATCGACACAACGACCTTGTCTGTAGCAAATACACTCTTCTACTGGGTCGCATGCTGACTCACATTTTTCATACTAATTGTTAGACCATAATAAATCACCCAATTGTCTACGGACTTTTGCGGTTTAATGGTTTTTTCCCCGATTACGACAAAGAGCACACGGCGGGTGTGACCGGTAAGCAGAGGATGCTCACTCCTCCTAGGCACCTGATCCTACCTCTATCTATTTGGAGGTATGTGTTGCTCTGCTTTGAATTTGTATTTCGTTTTATGGATTTTTGAGATGATTGACGGTTTGTTATTGACATTTTTCATTAAAAAAAGAAAAAAAATTTAAAAAAAACTTACCTCAATGTTTCCCAACAAAGCATTCGACTGAAACTGATTACCTGTCTAATGAAGCGTAGAACATTTTTTGACCTGCTACAGTCTGTATAATAAGTTCAATCTGTTTTGAAATCGTCCTGACAATTAACATCTCCAAGTGACGGAGAAATCTGGCATGAATATTTCTCCCTGGAATATACTTTCTATTCGAGTTCAAAGCGAAGTAGTCCCAAAAAAAAACACCCTCACTGGTCCCTTCCATAGTTTTTGCAACAACCACACCGAACACCTTAAGTTTCAAATATCATTATCGTAATTAATTTAAGTAACATTATTGAATCTATATATCAGAATAAAAACAAAAACATTCAGATAGAAAGACAGCTTTTTTTTCTTTGCTTTTTTCTTTCTTCTCTGCTTTGTGAATATAGTAATAAAAAAATGTTTTTTCCAAACCGATTTGCTTTGTCAGATAATGGGAGTATTATATTGAACACGTAGCACCCACACCAGTTTTAAACAGAAATGTGAAGGAAAAAAAGACCATAATAAATCCTTGAATCCCAGTGAAAAATTTAGACGAACTTTAAAAATACATGTCAAAAAAGTTCAGCAACTCGCTTATTTCATATTGTAGCATTCATGACGAGAAATTAAAAAAATATTAATTCTCAGAATTAATAATGTAAGTAATTAAAGAAAAATAATAGTTCACTGATTAAATAAATTAAAGTTATAATCTTAAATGATTTTAATGTTTCAGTTTGAATGCGCATTGCTAGACTCATGGCTTTATTATTAGGGTGTTATTATTTTTCAATTTTAAGTTCCTCGTGAAGATTAAAAAAAACAAGGCATACTCTTACTGTTATACTATCTTCTGATTTTATTTCATACATGATTTATCATATAGATATTACATTTGAGATAAACACTACATGATACCTTGCGCAAGCGCGAGAATTAAAACTTTACACATAATTATCATATATTTACATTTTCCAGTGTCTTTGCCTGTACATATGATAACACTACGTATCGAATTTGTACTATATAACCCATAGCTGCCAATGACGCAAATTGAGGCGCCAGAAGAGTTTACTTATTTATATTTAAATATTTAATCGTACGATGGCTTAAAATTATATAAATAAAATATTATGTAAGTATTAAGGAATCATTCTTTGAATATTATGAGGTGATAATTTTTGTCGAGTCGTGATCAAATCTATCATTAAGCCCTTCGGGAAATATTGGATTTGATCACGCCCCGACCAGAATTATCACATAATACATGTTATACTCAAAGAATGATTTCTTATTCCCTAAATAATGCTTAATGTGTTGAACCATATTTCTTTCATTTTTGTATATACTTTGTTCAATTTTTTCAAAAATTTTATTCTTTAAAATTAAATTTAAAAAATGCATTGTTTGATTTTTAGAGGAGTGGGCAGGGATGAAAAATCTAAACTAAAATGAATAATATATATATACATGTACCTGGCCTTAATCCTGTTTGTTGCAGCTGACAGAAAAATATAAACTGTTTTATTGTATTTTTTTTCAAATTAGTGAATGGGAATTTAATGTATTTCTCTCTGGTTCTTTTGGCCAATTCAATAAAATTTGCATTACTTTCCTAAATAAGAATTTCAGATAAAAGACTGTTTTGAAAAACAATCTGGAGGGGGCGTCATTAAACTTATAGACGTAGAGTACAATAATCTGTTCAATAATGTTAACAAATTAATGTATAATGTTTACACCCAATCTGTCGTTGTATAAAAAAGTATTAAATTAAAACATGCTCGGTTATATATTTATTATCCATTTGCGTGCATATTTTAAACCGAAGTATCTGGCCGATGGTTAACTCACCCTAATCTTTCCGCCATGATGTCATTTAGTCAACCCGTTTGTGGGCACCCCATTCTCGAAAGTTCTTTCATCTAATACTAAAATTGCATTACTTAATTGTTCCATTTTATTTATTAACTTTTTGTATTAAATCCAAGGTATCTTCCCGCGATGCATGTTGAACTCGTCCTACACTTTTCGTTCATTAATCAATCCGTGTTCTTGGTTACCCCGTTCTGGAAAGTTCTCAAGCGAATATCTATCAAAACTAAAATCACCTACTAAAGAAACGAATAAGTTTTATTTATTTAACATTTGTCAAATCTTAACTTCTATGTATTCTCTAAATAGGCTCACAGTAAATATATTCACTCTTTATGTAATCATTCAATATTATTTCATTGCAAGTATATATTTTGATGCAAACTATCCCTGATCTGGATATGCCAAAGCGCGTTCACCACTTTACTATCATTTTCGCTATTTCGGGCTTGTTTATCGAAAGTTAAAGTAGGTTTTGATTAATTTCGCAATAATAACTTATCAGTTAAAAGTCAATTATACCTTACAAACATATCACAAATGTTTTGAAATACCAAAGGTGTAAGCAAGTACGCTGGTGCAGGCATTTTGTAGTTTATTTACAAAATGCCTTAATTCATAAATATAGATATTCACAAGGATTATTACATATAGTGTATAGGATATATTGCGTTACGTGTACCCATTTAATTTGTATTAAAAAAAAACAAACAAAAAACCAAGCTAGTTATCGCTTCTTTTAATGATATTAATATTACATGTATAAATAATTTGATAAATTTTGTCAAACGATTTATAAAGTTCGATTATCCAAAAATTTAGTGTTTTGTTGAGATCACAACAATATGTATTCATTCTCTTATTCGTTACTACGCTACAATATAAACATTGAACATGTGATTGAGAAGCGCTAAATATCTGAATTTAATTCAGAATTCTTATCTACAAATATTTACTGTACATAAATTTTAATGTAACACAATCAGTGACGATGATGCACTCAAACAGTCAGCAGATTATTATTGAACCAGACAGCTGGCAAATGGAGGCAAATGATAAAGATTTTTGGTCTTACGATCTTCACCCAATAGATTTAGCACCATTTACGGAACCAGTGGCCCTTTTCACAAAAACTGTTAAGACTAAGATAAAAAAAATTCACAACCCTGTAAGTTTTCGTTCAATAGAGATATTCATTTTTTTCCAAAATATTTTTTACAACATTGCCAAAAGTACTCTTTAAAATTACATTCTCAATTTATGCAATCTTAATTTCCCTTCGCGGAATTTTCATGCTACATAAAAAGATATCACTTGAGGAATTAGCTACTCAGATCTTACAGGGATATTTTTTTCAAGACAAAATGGAATTTAAAATTTATATCATTTTGTATTTTTGTAAATGTTTTTGTAAAATATATATTTATGTTCAAGAACATATTGAAAATGTATTAAAATTAAGAATAAGTAATTATTCCATGAGTATTATCAAATGATCAAATACAGTCGGGGTGATGAAATACAAAAAGCCCGTAAAACTTTTTCTTCATAATTATATAAATTTTATCATCTGTACAATAAGCTATTGAAAAGGTCATTAATGAAATGTTTTAAACCATAGCACACATAATCCTTTCAAATTGTTATCACAGAAAAAAACTATGAATAATTTAAATATTAAAAAATGAAAAATATAAACACACGTATACACAACACAAATTATAATATGGTTAACAACCAGAAACTATTTCTGTCACTTTGTCAGATCACATCAACATTTAACAAGTGTTATATCTGATACACTTGATGCTCGTCTACAAAACAAAATCCACAAATAAAAAAAGTATTGAGTTGCAGTTATAGCCACTAAAATTTAAAAAAAAATAATTGTTTCATAGCAGTGAAATAAAAGTTTATCATAAGTAGATGGAGATTTAATACATTTCACAAATACATAGTTGTTACACTGATGCACCTTAAAGCTCTAAATAGAACCTGTTACGTAAATCATTGTAGTTTGTGTAACAACCTCTCGAACTCTGGATTCTTATTGGTTTCGGTTTATATGATTTACTCTTATCCTCAATTATATAAATGTCTAACTGTCCAAAGTTATGCAATATTAATTTTGTAATCGATTATTGATAATATATTCTACCCAACATTATACATTTGTCAATGTAATCATCATAAAAAAATCATGAGCACCTCACCTTTTCTTTCGACGATAAAAATATCGTATTGCGCCAAGAGTTCCGGCTAATATAATAACCACACCACCGACGGCAATCAATATTATCACTGGACTGTCTGGAGTCTGTTTATTTACGGACCCTTAAAAATAACTAAAGTATGCATTAAATTCTCGTCAGGAAACTCACCTGGATATTATTACAATTCACATCTCTTTATCAAGGTTTAGCTTAAATTTCACTCCATGAAAACTGTGTATTTTATGCTGCACAATATTTTACATCTTACAATAAAACAGCTGCAGAACAGTTTCACTCTTTGTCAGAAAAAAATGCACTAGCTACATGTTTATGAATAGTTTAGTATTCTATTGTACTGTATTTAGTAAAATTATTGTTTACTTAAATAGAATTTTAAAGGATGGTATTAAAGTTTTAGGTAAGACTAAGAAATCATAACTTTTTCGAAGAGTCTTTGACATTTGTTTTCTATATGTATGTATTAGTATGTAATAGTGTGATGCCATGTCTGTTACCTTTTGAATAATTACAGTAATAAATGATACAAAGGAAATATATCTCAAACAAATGAGATAAATAATGAATCGTATGTGCGGTTAAATGGCCAGCTTACCATTTGGTTTTCTTGTAACACTGGAGTGAAACAAAGATATATCCTTTTCGGGTGACAGTTTACACAAAATTTACAACATGACATGTTGTAAATTTTGTATTTATTGCCACCCAGTAAATTCAAAATTTACAACATGACATAGGTCTTGGTGAGGATTTAGGGGAAAAGAAGTTGTTGCTTTTAGTGTATGCGGACGATATAGCAGTGATAGCGAAATCCGAAGCGGAACTTCAACGGATGTTAGATAAGCTTGACCAATGGTGCAAACGCTGGAGAGTTCTTATCAATACGAATAAGTCCAGGTGCGTTCACTTTAGGAAAGCAACATTAAAAGATCGAACTGCAATTTCACTATCGGTAGTAATGCCCTAGAGACCGTAGATCATTACAAATACCTATGAACGACATTTAATTATAATAGCTGCTTTAATAGCAACGCAGAACTACTAGCTACGAGTGGCTACCGTGCACTTGGACAAATTATCGTCAAAATACATAACAAATATTTTGGTTTTACGTCGTACAAAAAACTATTTTCCTCGTGTGTTGCCCATATCCTAGACTATAGAGCTGGTGTGTGGGGCTACCGTAAGTTTCAGGCTATAGACAATATACAGAGCAGAGCAATAAGATACTTCCTGGGGGTTCACAAATTTACACCAATTTTGTTCCTTTACGGTGACGTAGGCTGGCTCCCGAGTCAATTTCGACGGTGATTCTGCATGTTAAGATACTGGAACAAGCTGATATGTTTTGAGGATGACCGAATAACAAAGATGGCCTATAATTTGGACTATGAACGATGCCGTGATAACTGGTGTAGTGAAGTGAAACACATTATGAACCAGATTGGACTAGGGCAATATTACGACACCAAATGCGCTATTGATTTGGGCTTGGTGGAATCACATCTTACGAATTTCTACTCGAAAATATGGTAAGAATCACTGGAGAACGTACCAAAATTGCGAACGTACCAGACCTACAAGACCGATTTCGGCTTAGAAAATTATATATCGTTTAATCTGAGCAAAGCGAAAAGAACACACATGGCTCAACTTAGAGCAGGGATCCTACCATTAAAAATCGAGTCAGGGCGATACGTAAGAGAATCTTCAAACGAGCGATTATGTACTCTTTGTACCCAACAAGTAATTAAAATTGAACTACACTTTGTGTTTGACTGTCCGTTTTATAACCAATGTCGCAAAGGGATACTTGGCGAACAGCTGCTAACAACAGCACTATTGAATCGTGATAGACAATATGTGTTTACCTATTTAATGAGCCATAGACAATTATCAAAATTCGTTGTAATAGCATTCCGAATTCGGAGACAATTTCTTTATCGATAATTTATTCATTTGAGGATATTCACTTTGATGTAACATTGTAATTTAATTTGTACCATAACCCAAATATAAGTTAATAATTAATACACCTTGTATAATGCGTGATGAACTATAATTTTTAATATTACCAAGGTGACTTATAGGCCCAATGGGCCGGGTGCCCAATATTCATGTACAAGTAGTTGTTATAAAATTTGTATCATACGGCACAATTGTACATAATATGCACATGACACTATAAAAAAAAATTTACTTACTTACTTACATAATGATGAAAAGCCCATGTACAGTAATAATTACTTGTAATTAACTTACTTAAGGTAATCATTATCGCTTCCGATGTAGTTTGCAGCGGTACCAGACTAGAGGGTGTCATTAAAGACGTTGTTGAATCGCACACATATTCACCTAAAATTCATTCGAAAATTATGTACCCTAAGAAATGGCAATGCAGTTTTCCTTAAAATTAGTTATAGATAAATAGAAAATGGTGTTACATACCAAAACAGTAACGTTGGTTACACATTGGAACGTTTGTGAGGTTAAAAGAATAGTAAGTAGAACAGTTCTTGACTTCAATGGTAAAACTTGATTCGCAACAAGAGTTAGTTGATCTTACACATACTGTTTTGACGACAATGCCATCGGTAACGTCTGGATACGAATCTACGAGACAATTTAAAAACATTTGAATCGTAGAGAGGTCAATAACATTTTTTCATAATTTCGCAAAATGTGAATTTTCCAGGAAAATAAATGTCAGTGTATTACAAACTGAGTGCATTCTTGATAGTATATATGAGGTAATAACGAAAATGTAATAACAGAAACCGATTGGGTAAGCAATCAAAATTTATTCATTAAGAGTTTTAAGCTTTTTTTAACAAAAATACAAATTTTATTATGATTGAGGGAAAATTTATTTTGTATTGTATTGTTTACGAGTTAACAGTTATAAAGCCAATAAACAAACAGAACAACTGAATTATATACATATTAATATGAACATGTCAGCTGAACAAAAGCAAAATTGTACTTAACACTTTCTAATGACAAAATCTTCCTAGAAAATGTTACCAATAACACAATTTGTTTATATTTTGATATATCTGTAATTGAATTAATTTTGATACAAAGATTTACAGATTAAAAAACTTAATAAGGATTTGTTTTCTTTTTAATGACAATGAAATGAACATTTCAGGAAAGAATAATATTCAAATTTTGGAAATTCTTGGCATTTGAAGCTAAGTCTTATTTCAATAATTTAAATGATAATTGAAATTCAAAGCATGATGTTGTTTCTTTTTCATAATAATCCCATGACAATATTTGATGTGTGACTGAATTACGAGATGTGTCAATTCTTGTTTTTAGAAATAATTAAAAGCCTTTACATCACAAAAATTGATAATAACGATGTAAAGGATATAACAAAATTTACCATTAAGCCAGATAGGATTGTCCGTGCCACAGGATCCTGATTCTGGACATAACTGTGGTAAGGCTAACTCATTGGATTTGTCAGTGTTCAGCACTCTGTACCACCCAGAAATACCGTGGTCACACAGAGAAGATTGTCCAGAAATACAGTAGGGTGATCGGGTTCCATCATCAATTAAATCGTTTTCACGGTCAATATCCTCGCAGGGATCTATAACAAATATTACTGTCCTTTGATTGACAAAATTCAAAAGAAAAAGGCAAGTAAGAAACAGCTTAATGATATTTAGGATTTTAAAATGAACAACCAAGTCACCACTTTTACTTATTTTTATATTAAAAATTTTATTTAATCCCTGTTACCAAGCACACCTTGTATTTGAACATTCAACAGTGTATCGTTGTTTGAAAACAAACCTAAAAATTGTTCAAAATATTAATGATACATGTTGTAAATTATTAAAATCTTCGTTTCCAACGGAAGACCTTGTACTGATTTTGATGGAAGTTCTTGATAATTATTTTAAGGGTCTTCCTGCTTTTTGGAATTTGTTCTCTGGTTGCCATGTAACTTTCAGGGTATGTACATTGTGTTAATTTTTTAAGCCTTTTTTTTTCTTCAAATTTTTGAAATACACTTACGTTTATGAATTATTGCACTTTCATTGATAATCAGGCGTCTTTTGTCCGGCCGGGATTTCGGGAACTACGCATATTAGTTGCACACAATTTAAAAAAAATTATAGCTAACGTATTGTAGCTGTGCAGTCATAAAAATTATTGGCTAAACTTGTTTAAAATCAGAGCTATTCGCCTGTGTAATGAAGAATAATGAGCACCGTAGAATAATAACCGGGGGTCATTTTTCGACGTAGAATAATGACCCCCCCCCCTTTGTTGAAGAATAATTTGGGACTACAAGAATGCGGATATTACTTAAATAACTCAATACTATTATCGAAAATACCGACTTGGATTCAATTATAAGTAATGCTTCTTCTACTGAAAAGGCTACTGAACTTTTTACAGATAAATATCTGGAACTTGTTAGAGAGTGTAAACCTGAACAATCGGTAACGATTAGACCTAAAGACAAACCTTGGTTTGACTCTGACTTGCGTATAACACTTATGAAAAAAAAATAGACTTATACATAAAGCACTCAAAAGTAATTCTCCTCTAGACTGGGATAAAATCAGGCATATTAGAAAAAAATATCAACAACATGAAAAAACATGCATAACAACATTGAATTACAACTCACTGACAAAAACATAACCAACACAAAATTATACTGGAAAATTCTTAGGAAAATTTTTAAAACAAAACCACTCTCGGACATTCCTCTTCTACAATACACAGATAGTAACTCATTTTCTTTTTCTGATGGTGATAAGATTAACGCACTGAATGAATATTTTGCTTCAATCGGCTGTGTTGATGATGATAACTCTGAATTACCTCAAGAAATATTTATGAGTGACAGTATGTTTTACAGTATGTGTATTAATGAACAAGAAATAATTGATATACTATCTATTCTTCCTGTAAACAAGGCCATAGGTGCAGTCCTTTTTAGTTAGTCACAAAATGTTGAAAGCTACTAAATTTACCATTGTCAAACCATTATTTCTATTGTTTAATCGCTCACCTAGAGAATCTGTTTTTCCTATTCTGTTTTGTGGAAACAAGCTAACGTTATTCCAGTTTTTAAAAAAGATAACCATTCTCTTTTGTCCAACTATAGACCAGTTTCGTTATTAAGTTGTGTTGGTAAAGTCATGGAACGTATTGTATTTAAGCATTTGTTTAACTATTTTCACAGTAATAATATATTTATTATAATATATCAAGCCGGATTTTAACCAAACTATTTTACTGTTTTTCAATTTTTAGAAACATATGATGATATTGTTAGGAGAAATGATGAAGGGAAATCATGTTGCATGGTGTTTTGTGATTAATCCAAAGCCTTTGATTATGTTTGGCACAAACGACTTTTATATAAATTAAAAATGTATGGTATGTTTGGAAATATGTATTTTTGGCTGAAAAGCTACTTAGCGAATCGGACAAAACGAGTTATGTACAAAAATTTATTTTCTACTAAGGCACCAATTCATGCCGGTGTACCGCAAGGCTCCGTATTTGGACCACTACTATTTTTTATTTATGTAAATGATGTAGCATACAACATGTAAAGTTTTTGTAGATTGTTTGCTGACGATAACTGTTTGCAGTATTCATCAAAATGTGTCAAATCTATTGAAAATTGTCTGAATCATGATCTAAATGCCTTAGAAAATTGGTCGAAGAAATGGTTACTTAAGTTCAATCCTTCAAAAGTTATATTTTTTAACACGAGAGAAAACTTAGAACCACCAAAACTTATTTTTCAAAATAGTCAGTAAAAATATGTTCAAACTCATTAGCATCTGGGTGTTACTTTTTCATCAAAACAAAGTTGGCCGTCTCACATAGAAATTTTACTGTGTAACATTTATAAAAAATTGGTTTTTATAAAATTAAAGTTGAAAGCTAATCGTAAAACTTTTTCGCTTATGTATACCTCGTTTATTAGACCACTGTTGGAATATGCGTCAGTAGTATGGGGAGAGTGTCACGCTTTTGATTCTGAATAACTAGATAAACTACAACTGTACGCAGCCCGAGTTGTTACTGGTCTAACTAATTTTGCTTCTAGAGAATCTTTGTATTTTGAAACGGGCTGGGAACCACCTAATGTAAGACGCAAAATTCAAAGATTAAATGTAATGTATAAAATCCGCAATAACTTAGTACCTGAATATCTGTCAGATATTGTACCGGATATGCGATGTAATGCATCTGCATATTATACGAGAAACTTACAAAACTACAATATACCCGTATGCAGACTGCAAATTTATAATTCATCAGTTGTTCCAACTGTGGTCAACGAATGGAATTCCTTACCTTTGAATATAAGAGATTCAAGTTCGTTATCCTTATTTAAAAACATAATTTCCAAATCTCTAGCAGTAGCCCCACCTTATTTCAGTTATGGGAAAAGACGTATTAATTTTATACACACAAGACTCCCTCAAAATTATGCGCCAAACATAGATCTATATAGATGCAATATTATATCAAGCCCTCTTTGTTCATGTGGGGAGATTGAAGACGCACATCAATTATTTTTCTCTTGTCCTAAGTATGCTACTGTAAGGGAAGAATTGTTTAAATAAATTTCATATATTTGGCAAAATTCGTATTCTTGACTCTCGTTCCCCACTTTGGGGAGACAACTCACTCAGTGTGGATGAAAATAAATACCTTTTTTCAATTGCTCAAATTTATATTCATGGTACTGGCAGATTTGAATAATCACAAATCTGAGTATTTTTGTTAATAACATTTTGCTTTTTTTAAAAAAAATATTTATTCATCTCGTTCATCCTTGCATACATGTAATACTTATAAAAGATGGCATTAACATTTTTACTACATTTATCAAATATCTATGTACTGATGTAATTTATTATTGTAAATGTACAAACTGAGATGTATTTGCAATAATATTGTATTTGTTGTTTAAGGAGAGGACGAATTAAGTTTTCTAACTTGTGCTCAATCCCATTGTAATATATTTTACAATAAAATATGTTCAAATCGGAAGAATATTTTGTTGTTCTGAAAAAAGACCCAGGGGTTACTTTTCTTCATGTTAAACATGACGAAAAAGGACCCCGTTGAAAAATGACCCCCGATGTAAACAAGAATAGAAATTGGTTACCCCGTATTTAAGATACGACTTTGTAATTACTTGAATTTTCACTCTGTTTAACTGATTTTGAAGATATAAACACCGAACTTGCAAATAAATCGCTCTATATAGTTTTTCATATCCGTAGCAAGCACACACAAAACACTCTTCCATTGCCACAAATTGATTATTAACAGTCACTTCTCTCGTCGATAAATGGCGGGAAATGACGCAAAAAACCCAAATTCATACACAATGAGGCTATTGTGTGATAATTAACGAACAATAATCATGAAAGAATAATTGTTGATACAATATAAACAATATTTATTGATGAATGAATTGTCAATCGAAGAATGGTACATGACATGTCATTGTATATATTTTGATGGAAAAAGACAAAGGGGGAAGGTAACGTAGGAATATGAATACTTCTTATTTACATTTCTGAGGGAAAGTGATTTTTAAAAAATCATTTTACATTAGTTTTGTTTTCTTCTACGTAATACAACATCGATATTCTAAACATTTGTTGTAATGTTGTATTTGTGATCATGAATAGACCTTATTCTTTTAGAGAAATGTGTGAAGAGTACCTGACTATATTAAATCTTAAATATATAATAAACACTGATTGATTATAATAAGATGAGATTGTTTTTAAAAGCGTTGATAAGGGGTTCGGGCTCATATTATGGGTTTATATCCCCCTTGATTTTGATCACACGATCTTTACTGTATCCAAAGTTGTCAATGCTCATACAAACTATTGATGAATTAATCATCTTGATATTAATTAAACTATGCCGATGATAAGGTAAAACATATTTTCTGTTCGAGTACTCTCAGTACTTTGACGATTTTCCTTATTGGCTGTTAACTTTTACTTCTACAATGGCTGCTGTTAGTGCCCGCTAACTTCAGCTTGGTTATTATGCCTTACAGTGGAGTAAACTTTTTATAATTTTGGTTTCATAATAAATTCTAGGGGATGCACTTGCATACCCAGCAGTTTGTAGTAGGGAAATATCGTCAATACAAGTATAATTCATAAACAATATCGAGTCTACTCTTTCATCGCCAATAAACAGAATTTTGTTTTATAGTGTCTTGATTTTCGAAATAATTTTAATGTGTTGTCACTCGTAATAATGAGATACATGTTAATGATATCGTTAAGATGACAACCATATTCCAATACAAAACGTCATAATTCTGCGTTAAAAAAGGACCTATGTCATTATTCTACGGGGTCATCATTCTACGTTACAGCGGCATATTTTGGGTGAAATTTGTTGCATTTTTATGAAACATATTGAAGAAACGTTGTTTGAAATGACGAGACCTTTAAGACACATTTAAAGGGGCATGGTCACGATTTTGGTCAAATTTTATTTCTCTGTTTTTATTATTGGCAATGCTTAAGGAATTGAAATTTTGGTGCCATTCGTTGAGTTTTAAGCAAGATACAGGGCTAACAATTCTTCGTCATGTAAACAAGGCTCGTGCCCTGTTTTTGTTTACATAGGTCGAATATACCGGTAAACAATCTTTTTCAAGCTGGTTTGTCTATCTTATTATTTCATTTTGAGCATAAATAAACAGTTCCTAACAATTAATAAATTCATTTTTGGTCTAAAACTTGAATTTTCAATTCAACATTCAAAATGTAAACAAACGCTTTGTTTACAGAGCGAAGAATTGCAAGCTCTGTAACTCCTTTATAAATCATCAAATGACACCCAAATTTTGGTTGCCTGATAAAAATGCCTTACTGAAGCATTGTAAACATTAAAATCGAAAAAATAATTTTTGACAAAAATCGTGACCAAGTCCCTTTAAGAAAATCGGACTGGCCTCTATATAATAAGCAGTTCGTACACACCCTTTTATGGATGGCTAAAAATATCATCATAAATTATGAAAAAGAAATCAAATTACTTTGAATACATTAATGTTGTCATTTGAAATCAAAATAAACAAGCTCTGTGCTATTTATTTGTGTATTTCATGAAGCAAATACGTGAGAATCGTACAGGAACAAGTTATTTGTCGATTTAGAAACGCAAGCAAATAGTGCCGTTTCAGGGATTATCTTTTACAGCTGCTTTATTTAGTGTTTCGTCTTGGATAAATTGTTGTGATTCAATTTAATGTTTTTTTTTCTTTTTAAGCTATATTTATAAGTGCAATGAACATACACAACTACTTAATAAAACGTGCTGTGTGTGCGAAAAGCAAATCTTGTCGGAGTCTTTCTTTTTGTAACCTTGAACGTAAATAATAGTCGTCGGAACCGCCCCTCTCTTCATTTTATTTTGCAAATTTAGACATAACCATACCCATAATCCTTGTTTTGCTTGTCAAGAGTTTTAATAAGGTCTAGCTCCCCCAATTTCAATTTGCTTCCGACGCCATTGTAAACAGTAACGAACGGCATTGTGGGAAGAAAAGGAGTTATGTCCAAGACAAGATATCGACGATGTTGTATCGATATCGATTCACTTGTTTTAATATTATTTAACTTAAATACATATCCTTACTAAGCATTTCATACATTGTGTCGATATCGCATCAAATTTTTTTCACAATAATTTAAAACCATAATTATGAAAATTACAATTTGCTTTCTTTTATGTTAAGACATTTTCCGTATAAGTATCCGTACTTAACGTCGATAGGTGTCAATATTTTATGTCGGTATCGTCCATATTGACGATATCGTATCGATATTAAGGTCGAGATCTAGGAAATGATTCCAGACTGTCTTTTTGGTGCCAGAACAACTATGACGTCATAATTGATTTGATGAATCTTTTTCCGTATTTTACGGCTTTAAAGGAATTATATAGAATATAAAACAATATGTTTAAATTCTATATTTAATCACGTGAAAAGAAATCCCGCTACCTATATTCAATTTGACATCATTTTAAATAAGAGGTAATAGCTTGTTTAATGCCGTTTTTGGAGAGACTGCAGGCATTCTAGATATATGTCATTAGTCAAAAATGGACAAAACTCCGAAATTTGTTACTTTTATCCTTCATATTTCATAGAAAATTGTTTTTAAAAACAATATTTTTATTGTGTTTACCAAAAATTTAAGCCCCGGTAGGCCCTATGAAACAAAGATACTGTTATGAAGCATCATTAAAAGAATTTATATCTTGAATTTCATTAACTTGTAGGCACCTTTCATTTACTTGATCTTGACCTAGTTTCCTTTGTATCTAAATCAATTCGTATAAGTGCACCCAAAACCATCCATATTTAATGTCGATATCGTCGATATCGACACTATCGTATCGATATCGATTCGCATATGTACACAACTAGAGCTGCCAATATTTATTGTCGATATCGACCATATCGTATCGATATCGATTCGCATATGGGCACAACCTAATCAGGTACTTTTGAAACTGCACCATGCTTATTCTAAATTTTGTCGATATAAACGACCGCATTTATATCTTTTTACAGTCGTTAAATACTATCATTTAGACGTTCTTCTTATTGCTATTGTCTTAATTTAGTGTTGGTATCGATGATGTTATCTTGATATCTTCAAAATAACAATATTGATATTAATTGAATTTTAAATTAGCGATGGACTTCATAAGAGTCAATATCGAGGTTGATATTGTCATTATATTGATATTGTTATGTTACTTTTATTCAATTATAAAGGTCGCTATTGATTAGGATATCACCATATTGTGTAGGATATCGCCTATACACAGTTAGTCTTGAAACTCATTATCGATGTCGATATCGTCATTTTGTGCACGATATCGCCGATATAGAAAACATAATTAATTTTGCAGCTTCATCAGTGTATTTCGATATCGAGTCGATAACGTTAAGTCATGTACGATATCGTCGACATCGACATCATAATCGGTCTAAAAGTTGTTAAAAGATTAGATATCGATGTCGATATCGTCATTTCGTGTACGATATCGTCAATATCGACAACAAACTTTGTCTTGGACATCTATGAAGGAAAGAACCATGCAGGGCAAAATTCACAAAATGTGTATTATTTCGCCGTACATGCCGTACTTTGAATCCACAGTGAAGCACATGAACATTCACAGGGAAAACTACTGCATAAATGTATAAGGAGGGATATATTCTTGTGTGAATTGTTTATGAAGGAATTCTTGCAGTCACACTTTAACAATTATTAATTGTCAACAGATGAAGAACGTATTATAAGCTAAAGTTATAACTGAAATTCGTCTTAAAATTTGATAATGCATAAGAGATGTTGGGATTGAAAAACTGATCTTTCCGGAATTATTTACTCTGTGTTATTGGTTAAGAAAAAAGATGAAAGTTCAAAGCTAGAATAACCCACGACAAAAAAAAATTCGATGACTGTTAAGTCGTTCTTGAACATATTCGGAGTTTTTTGGTTAAGTTGTTCTTGTAATTACATTGTATGAAGATTTTTTAAATTATAAAATGGTTTTGAGATTTTGAAGATTTCGTAAATTTCTAAGTACTATTTTGTCCATTTACCTACTCGGAAACAAATGGTTATAATGAGAAACTTTCAGGGGTAATAGATTTATGTCTGTAGACGATCCTCTGTATTTGCATTGTGAAAAATCTCGACAGAGCTAAACAACTAGCCTCAAAATTGTTGGCGAATTTTTTTTTATCATTTCGTAAAATATTTTTTAACATAAATATTTTGTTAAAATATGTAATGCATAAGATGTTTAAATTTATACGAGCTTTTATTTATTACAAAGAAAAGGGGTTGGTTATAACTCTTCACTGAGCAATAATTTTTTATCAAAAATATAGGCAAAAATTTTAATTGCGCAGATATTTATTCATGAATTACCTTACTTTAATAGCATCTAACGTAAATAGGGGTTTCAAAACTTTAATCAGTTGCCCAGATTAATATTCTTGAAATTCCTTTTCAAAATTCTTGGTTTATGGCCCCAGTAAGAAGTTAATGGTTCGGCGGCTAAAACACTGCTGTTCAGAATTTTCTTAAAAGTTCACCTGTTCCTGAACATTTCTTGAACAAAATGTGTTTAAATTTATGAGATCTTTCATTTGATATTAAATAAAAAGGGGCTGGCCCCTCAAATGGGGGTCAAGAGGGCTATTAAGTCTTTTAACTATAACTCTTTTCTGAACAATAGTTTGTTAATAATTCTAGAAGGAAACATTTTCATTGTACAGATGAATATCAATATAGATCCATAGACTAATATCCATGTGTTTCCTGATTAGGGGTTCAAATTTTAAGGGGCCAAAATCCAAAACATTAATCATTGATATCTAATAAAAGGGGAATATTTTGGAAAGCAATCAGAAAAAAAGTTGCTCATAATAATGTTAATAACAATATGTGACCTTAATATTTTTGGTCCATGACCCCAGTTAGGAGTTGAGGGGTATGCCCCTAAGCACTTGTGGTTAGATACCTTCAGAATTTTTCACAATTACTGAATACTTGTTGTACAAAATATGTCAATATTTTTGCTATTGTTCATTTGACATCAAGAAAAAAGGGTTGGTCTCTTCTATTCGGGGGCAAAAAGGCTCAAAATTTCTTTTATAATAGCTTGTAACTGATCAATTATAGAAGCAAAAATATTTACCTCGAATCTATTTACTTGTACATTATCTTACTTTTCTCATGCATTACGTTATTAGGGTTCAAATGGTCAGAATGTTTTATCATTGAACTAAGTACATGTAACTTAAATATTTTAAGGGCAACTGAACTACAGCTATCAAATACAGTGCTGTAACGTTAATCATGCTGATTTCAATTTGAAATCAATCTTACAATCGGACCATGCGTTGCTAGTATATCGAGTTTCAAATTTGATTTTGACGATAATTCTTATTCCCGTGGTTTTGGTTAAGAAAACAGAAAAAATTCAAACTTAAGTTAACTTGCATCAGAAACAACTTTTAAGTCGAATTGATACTTATTTGGAATTCGTTTCGTTAACTCACACAGGGCGAAAAACCATCTTTAAGCAAGTCCTTAAAGGTGGCTTAAAGGTGACTTAAAGGAGCTTAAAGGCTATACAACCTTTAAGCCGCCTTTAAGTTACCTTTAAGCAAGTGCTTATAGGTCCTTAATGTCCAAACTTCTTTAAGCTACCTTTAAGCCACCTTTAAGCATCTTTAAGTGGCATTTACGCTCTCTTTACACTGCCTTTACACTGTCTTTAAGTGGCCTTTAAGTCAATATTGATCAAGCTGAACAATAAAAACATATATTAAATGCAAAAGCTCTTTTATAGAGATGGGAGGGGGTCATCCGAGTGATAATATAATTTCCAAGGAAGGGTGGGGGGTGTTCCAGGCGGTTTTAATCGTCGCTCCATTAAACACAGATCGCTATCATCAACACCGCTCTGATGGACACAGATTGCCGTTATAAAATTCTTTATAATTTTTTGGGGTTTCAAAATTATTGTAGGTATGAGCGCAGTCTCTGTATCTTGATATGTGCATAAAACTAATTAAAGTATGTTTGTTTCCTATTATAAATTAATCGGTGAAAAAAATCTCTCTCTCTCTCTCTCTCTCTCTCTCTCTCTCTCTCTCTCTCTCTCTCTCTCTCTCTCTCTCTCTCTCAGTTCATCCGGTTATTAAACTAAATAAAGATAATGAACCAAAAATGCATGATTTAATTTGTTAATCGGTTTAAGGTTTGTATTTTTTTTTCAATTTTCATTATTTCTAAATGCTAGATACATGTTAAAGATGAAAAGATTCTCAACTGCCTTTGTTATATCGGGCAGGATATTACTGCTTTGTTTGTCTAGACATAGTTTTGTTCGTTTGTGTATATCTAATTAGAGTCTATTGTTTGTCCAACTTAAGAAAACCCCTGGAACTAACACAGAATATACAAGATATACACAGCAGTTGTGTCGTGCGCCCAGGTGCATGTTTGTGTATATCTAATTAAAGTCTATTGTTTGTCCAACTTAAGAAAACCCCTGGAACTAACACAGAATATACAAGATATACACAACAGGTGTGTCGTGTGCCCAGGTGCACGTCAGGGTTTCTAAAGGCGTTGAATCTTAGTATGTACGAGTATACGATAAGTCTAGTGAATAAAAGTTAATTTACATTTGTAATTCATTTTCAAAATATTATTTCCTAGCTCTGGGTTTCAAAGATGTTACGTCTACAAATTAACGATACATGTATGTAAGAGTAAAATCTTGAGGCTAATCAATTAATGTACCAGTGATCATAAATAGGGGTTGATTATTTAAATATATGTATAAGGGTAAATATGTCAAATATGCCCGGCCTGGCACATCATACAATTGTATGTACAAGTCATTTGCAATTGCCACATGCAGTAAATACGTCACCGGTAATTGGTAATTTTGTTTGTTATAGAATTGATAGTTTAAAAACCATGTACATGTACATACAATTACATGTAAATATTTAAACATATTGGAACGGCGCTGCGATCATGAAAACTGGGAAATTGCGGGAAATTGAACAAATACCCTAATAGTATCAATGCATTTAATAAAAGAAATGATTTCATTTTCTTTTTTACATTTTTATAGCTATAAATTAGATGAACGTATATCTACTCGGTTTAAATTTATTAACTAAGAAAGCCTACTATAGTGAACCTAACGGTTTCCATTTAGGTATAATATATTTTTGTTCACTGAAGACCAAGTTCCGTATTTCATTCTAAATACATGCATGCATGTAATTTATAAATTAGATATAATTGATTGTTACAAACTGAATGGTTTGTCAAAATCTTTTCAAGTAAACACATTCAATACAGTGATTCAATATCCACTGATATATAGGATATAAAAACGCACATTTATATGTAAGTTGCCGTGGCGCAGAGGATGTGTGGTGATGCTAGTAAGCTAAGGGTCCCGGGTTCAACTCTCGCCGAGGCCGGTTTTTTTTTTGTGTTTTTTTTTTCATTTTTCTTTCTAGAACAAAAACCGTTTTAATACCTTTTCTTTCATAAAGTTAATACATTTTGTTGGAAATTAAGCACAATATTGAATTAAATTTTTTTTAATGGCTTAAAGGTGGCTTAAAGGTAGCTTAAAGGTGGCTTAAAGGTTGCTTAAAGAAGTTTGGACATTAAGGACCTATAAGTTGTCCTTAAAGGTGGCTTAAAGATAGTCTTTAAGCTGCCTTTAAGCCATCTTTACGCTTTCTTTAAGCCACCTTTAAGCAATACTTATAGCTTAAAGGTAGCTTAAAGGTGGCTTAAAGATCGTCTTTAAGCTACCTTTAAACACCTTTAAGCTATCTTTAAGGAGGACTTAAAGATGGTCATTCATCCTGTGTCATTCTTTGAAACATTTAGAGTCTTGTTAATTCGTACTTAGAAGCATTCGTATTTAGTTAAATCGTACCACCAATCATTAACACTTTTTTCTTTTGTTTGCTCGTTGCTTCTTTTTTTTTCGGAATCCTACTTTCAACAGGAGCTATCAACTATTAATGGAAGACCCCCTAGTTGCTTTGCAACGAGCTTTGCTTTAGTTCTTCTTCTTAAAATTGTTGTGCACGCGAGTTCTCGAAAACGGCCTTGTTGATTTTTATTAAACTTTCAGATTTGATTGATGTTGATATGAACCTTATTGGAAATTATCAATAATAATGAAGTCATTTCCGTTTTAGCTCACCTGATTCAGGCGAGCTATTCTGATCATATTTTGTCTGTCGTCCGGTTGTCTGTCCGTCTGTCTGTAAACTTTCCACATTTTCAACATCTTCTGCAGAACCGCTAGGCCAATTTCAACAAAACCTGGCACAACACATTCTTAGACTAAGGGGATTCAAAGTCGTGAAAATTAAGGACCACGCCTTTTTGCAATGGAAAATAATTAGGAATTATTGAAAAATTTCGAGAAATTTTCAAAAATGTTCTTCCCATGAACCATTTGGCCAGGAAAGCTGATACTCTTTTGGAAGCATCCTCAGGTAGTGTAGATTTAAAGTTGTGAAAATCATGACCCTCAGGGGTAGGGTGGGGCCACATTGGGGGGTCGACTTTTTTCTTTGGAATATATGGAGTAAATTTTAAATAATCTTCTCTGAAAGCAATCAGCCAAGAAAGCTGAAACTTGTGTGGTAGCATCCTTAGCTGGCGTAAATTCAAGGTTGTGAAAATCTCGGGAGTAGGGTGGGGCCACAATGGGGGGGGGGGGGGGGTCAAATTTTTATATAAGAATATATAGAGTAAATCTTTAAAAATCTTCTTCTTAAGAACCATTTGGCCAGGAAAGCTGAAACTAATATGGAAGCATACTCAGTTAGTGTAGATTCAATGTTGTGAAATTATGACTCCCGAAGATAGGGTGGAGTCACAATGGGGAGTTGAGTTTTTAAATAGAAATATATAGAGCAAATCTGTAAAAATCTTCTTCTCAAGAACCATTTGGCCAGGAAAGCTGAAACTTGTCTGGGAGCATCCTCAGGTAGTGAAAATTCAAAGCTGTGAAAATCATGACCCTTGGGGGTTCGGTGGAGCCACAATGGAATATAAGTAAATCTTTAAAAATCTTCTTCTAAAAACCATTAGGCCAGGAAAGCTGACACTTTTGTTGGAGCATCCTCAGGTAGTGTGGCTTCAAAGTTGTGAAAATTATGACTCTTGGGGTAGGGTGGGGCCACAATGGGGAGGACGAATTTTAACATAGGAATATGTAGAGTAAATCTTTAAAAATCTTCTTCTCAGAAACCATTATGCCAGGAAAGCTAAAACTTGTATGGAAGCATCCTCATGGTAGTGAAAATTCAGAGTTGTGAAAATCATGACCCTTGGGGGTTCGGTGGAGCCACAAGTCGATTTTAAATTGGAAGATTTAGAGTAAATCTTTAAAAATCTTCTTCTCAAGAACCATTTGGGCAGAAAAGCTGAAGCATCGTCAGGTAGTGAGATTTCAAGTTTATTCAAATCATGATTCCCGGGGGGTAGGATGGGGTCACAAGGAGGGGGGGGGGGGGGACAAAAGAATACATAAGAATATAAAGAAAATAGAAAGATATCTTTAAATCTTTTTCTAAGAAAAACATTTGCCTAGAAAAGCTGTAATTTTAGTGAAAGCAACTTTAATAGATTAGATAATGTAGATTCAAATTTGTTCAAATCACAATCTTTAGGAGTAGTGTGGGGTCACATTGGGGATTCAGTTATAATATTTTTTAGGGCTCGACTTGCCCATTGAACTCCTCCTTAAGGGTATTAAATATTGAGTTCCCATGTTCAGGGATAATAGATAAAGATTGTAGAGAGGTCTAAAGGCCATCATAAATGCCTGGCTCAAAGAACGTCAAAGCGTGACTGGACAAAATAAATGGAGATTTAAAGGACGTCGTGATTTTTTAAAGGTTTTCTTTGTTGATCTCTTTTCTTGAAAATATTTTATTAAAACATGTTACGCGAAAAAGTTGATGTTTTCAATGTACAGAGCTTTCGTTTATGAAGAAATTGGGGCTGGTTAGAGCAAAGGATCCAGATGGATCTCTTTTATGTATAGCTCTTTACTGAGGGATATTTTGTAATAGGTTATGGAGGCAAAAATGTTTACCATATAATTATATACCCATACAATATGATGATTTTGTCATGTGTAACATAATTTGTGTTTTTAGGGGTCAGAAGTCAAAAACTTTAATTTTCTATATCTCGTATAGGAAAAATATTTTGATATAAAGCAGTATAGAAGAAAAGATGCTCATAATAATGCATTGAACAACATTCAACTATAAAATTTCGTTAAAAGGACCCGATGAGAAAAATAGAGTCGGCCCCTAAAACGTTCTTTGTCAGATTTATTTAGAACGATAGCAAATTTCCAAACACTAGTAGAACAAAATGTGTTAAGATTTTAATTACCTTACAATTAATACCAAAAATATGGGTGACCTCTTAAATTAGGGATAGAAAGGAGTCTAAAGTTTGTTATCTATTGCCTTTTACTTAGGGATATTTCGTAATCAGTTATAGAAGCAAAATGTTTTATCATAGAATTATGTACTTATATAATATAATAATTTCTTCAATCTGTTAATCAACAAGATGATTTTAGGGGTCAAAAGTCCAAGACTTTGATCATCTATATCTCGTTAAGCAAAATATGCTGATAACCAATCAAGAAAAAAAATGTTCATGATGATGCACCGAATAACATTCAACCATCAAGGTTTAGTGAAGCAGTAAAACGGTCCCGATAAGCAGATAAAAGGAATCGGCACTTAAAATGTTCTTGGTTAGATATTTCAAAAACGATAACGAATTTCCAAACAATTGGTGAACAAAATGTTAAAAACCTTTACCAAGAGGTATATTGCTATAGGATAAAGAAGCAAAAATATTTATCGTATAGTTATATACATATGCAATACACGTATAATGATGTTTGCAAGTGTTACAACATTAGAGAATTTTTGGGACCAGAAGTAAAAATTTGAAATATTTTTTTGATGATCTTAAATAAGAGATATACACGTATTTGATAAATAATGTCCAAAAGAATATGCTCATAAAGATGTCGATATTAACGCACTTTGAAAAAAGATTTCACGGTTTTGACGAAATAATATTTAATTTTGTATACAATAAATGATTGTTTTAAACTTGTTAAGCTTAATTGGAAATATTTAAGAACCCAATGCGTTCTCAGTTAATTTGATAACTGAGTTCTCGATTAGAATTGTTTTCTTTTCTCATTAGCTTACGTAATTTGACAATTTACATACAGAACGACTCGGGAGATTTGAATTATCCAAATATAACATAAACTGCATTGCTTAGCAACTGCAATTTTTTGTGTGTGTGTATGCAGCAATTTAACTTCTTATCTGGTTCATTGGGCTATGCCAGAAACGAAAATAATTTAACTTATATATTGATAATGGTTAAAATGTATAACATATTTCAATTGGCTTCCATTGCTCGTGCTTATAAACAAACATGATGTGAAAAAGGATAATTTAGTTATAGTTAGTTAGTTATAGACAATATGATCTTTTTTAAGTATTAGTGCGAGGAAAAACCCCCACACCTAATTAAATGTTTGTCAATGTGTATGTAACTTTTTTAAATGAAGTGATTTAATTGATTAGAATTTGAAAACTTACGGTAGTTTATGTTGAAACACTTAAAGATTCTTTAACATACTTTTGAAATAATTGTTTGATAAGCTCGTTTTTTTCATCATCATTGTACTTAATTTACAGCAAAGCGTATTTATTTTTCCGATCTTAAACATTTAATCCGAGTTGCTGAATATCAGATATATTTTGGAAGGAAAATGAAGGGTTGGGGATCTTCTTTCTGTAATCAATTGAATGATATACTGGTAATTGACATGTATCTTTGGTTAACCCCCACCCCCATGCCCGTTCTCAAAAACGCTAAATTAGATTTATTAGTGTTATAAAATCATCATACTATCAACAAATCTCAACAATATCGTATAGGAAAATATAACGCACTTTGAAAATACAAATTTCAAAGTGGGTTAACTGGTCCCAAATTCAAAGTGCGTAATTTTTTCTAAGTGTGATGCCACAAAGCGATACGGAAAAGCATTACGATTACACGTTTTTTCCACATCATGTTTCGTTGTCGGAAATCAAAATTGAGGTCACATCGCCATCAATTATCGGATGGAATACGTACTCGTTGCTTGCAACAATATCATGTCTTTTTTTTGTTTTGTTTTCTTTTTGTTGACACGATTTTTCATGAAACTATTAGAGGTAATTGATATTAATTTGAAACGTATTGGAAAGTTTTCTATTGATGATATCATTTCTGTTTTTGGGTTCAAATTTATAGGGATTGTAGACCAAAGAGACTGTAAATGTGACAGAAGCATTTACATTGTTCTGTGATAAAAATAGCCGAAGCTTGTTCGAGCTAGAGATATGGGAAAAGCAGCGTCATTATTGTGCATGGTTTTCTTTGAATATCTGTTTTCTCAAAAGTATTTTTTTAAAACATGTAGAACATAAAAACTTCATAAAATGAAAAGCTTTCATTTGATATAAAAAAGAGGGTTGGCATTCCAAATTGGGACCGAGTGGGCTTTTAAGTCTTTTAATGATAGCTTTAAACAGTGAAATATGTTGTAAAATGTTATAGAAGCAATAATGTTCATAGAAACATTAATTACCTATGCATGAGAGTTGTTCACTCCTTTCTGACGTAATTAGAGATTGAAAGATTTAAGGGACAAGAAGTCCGAAATTTTAATCTACAATATTTCAGAATGGGGATTTTGGAAAGCAATATTGAATAAAAGATGCTCAAAATAATGTGGTTAACAATGAACCATAATTAATTTTTTTACCCGGTCCCTAAAATGACTTATAGGGTCAGCCCCATATATGATCTTTTCAAGATATCTCAAGGACGGTGCAGAATTTCTAAACCTTTGGTGAACAATATGTGTTTAAACTACAAGAACTTTCTTTTGACACCAAGAAAAAGTTACTTGCCTTTCAAATCAGGGGCTAACAAGGCCCGAAAGTCTTTGAATGGTAGCTTTTAAATGTGGAATAATTTGTTACACATTATATAAGCAACTATGTTCATCGTAACTTTTATTTCATCTATACATGTACATAACAATAATTTACTCCTTTGTTGCGTAATTAGGGATTTAAAGAGGGTCAAACTTTTGAATTAGAATACCTCAAAATAGAGTTTGAAAAGCAATGTTAAAAAGGGAATCAAAATAATATGCATAACATCTACAAACATAATTTGTTTGTTATTTAGACCCGAAGAGGAGTTATAGGATTGGTTCATAAAATGAGCTTTCTCAGATATTTCAAGAACAGTAATGAATTTCTGAACACTTATTACACCAATTGTATTCAAAACCAAAATACATTTGATTCAAAATAAAGTAAAGGGAATTGATCCCTTAAATTAGGGAACAAAAGGATTTATAGCTTTTCATCCATACAGTCATTTCATGCATATCTTTTACAATTTAATGCTATGCTATGGTATGCGATTTTAATGATATGCTATGAGATTTGTATGCTATGCTATGAGATTTGTATGCTATGCTATGAGAAATTGAAATGAAGGGCTAAATGATATGGTATGCTATGCTATGCTATGGTATGCTATGAGATTTGAACAAAAACGCCTCCATACACAGAAGAGTTCCACACATTTCGAAGTAAAATGATAAGAAGCCAAAGTTTACCACAAATCTATCATGTAAACATTTATTTTTTCAAATAAAAACATTTAAAACCGAGTTAAAATAACGTTGTATGCTATGCTATGGTATGCTATGGTATGATATGACGAATGCGATTCTATGAGATTGTATGCTATGGTATGAGATTCCAATGCTATGCTATGAGATTCCAATGCTATGCTATGAGATTTCTATGCTATGCTATGCTATAGTGTATGTTGTAAAAGATATGCTTGAACTGACTGTAGCTCTTTTAAATCTCACCCCATTTTCTAGATATGTTTTGCTGACGATTATCAAAGGGAAAGTTATTCCAATGTCTAAAAATCGAATGGAAGATCTCTGTATGAAATTCATTTGATTTAAATTGGAAGAGTATTTTATCTGTATTTATTTTAGAATATTTTATCAAAGTATCCGTTAGTAAAAGCCTTAGCTTTTCCTTTTTGTTGTCACGCTTACACATAATTGAGCTCAATGTCATATTAGGTATGTCAAAGACACGATGGAGTATCAATATCTATGATATCGACGATATAGTATAGATATCGATTCACAAATTACA
Source organism: Magallana gigas (assembly GCF_963853765.1). Lineage (NCBI taxonomy): Eukaryota > Metazoa > Mollusca > Bivalvia > Ostreida > Ostreidae > Magallana > Magallana gigas. The sequence goes on from NC_088856.1 coordinate 9,188,747, forward strand.
ATGTTATAGAGCTTAAATGCATATGTACACAAATACAGCTGTCCATATTTCCTGTCATTATTCAACGTCGATATCGTCGATATCGACAATTTGGTATCAGTACTGATTTTCTTGTGTCCTCAACTTAAGTTGTCAATATTCATGTAGATATTGTCGATATTGAAGATATCGTATCGATATCGAGTCACATATGTACACAACTACAGCTGTCTATAGATAACGTCAATATTAATTATATCGTGTTGATATCGATTTGCATACAGTACTGATCAGACCCAACTTAACAGAAAGTAAACCCAAACTAAACCCTGGGTTTACTTTCTGGGTTTACTCCGGGTTTACTAGAGTGGACCCAGAGTAAACCCAAAGTAAACTCAGAGTGGACACAGAGAGTAAACCCAGTCAGAAGTATACCCCTGAAAACAGATACTAACTGTGTATTCGGAATATACAAGGGGCAGGAATAACAGGCAGTAGGATGCTAAGATAAAAAACGGGTCTGCTTCACACTTCAGTGTGTACAGTTGACCTCAAATGCAATTTCCTAGTAAATCCAAAGTAAACCCCGAGTAAACCCAAAGTAAACCCCGATTGGACCCAAATTTTCAAAAAGCAAACCCAAAGTAAACCCAAAAAGTAAACCTGGGGTTTAGTTTGGGGATACTCTGGTGTTAGGTTGGGTCTGATCGGTACTGTATGTACAAAACTAAATTTGTCCATATTCAACGTCGATATCGACGATATCAAATCAATATTAATTTTTCCTTGTTTACAACTAAAGTTGTCACGATTTTATGTCGATATCGACGATGTCATATCAATTTGCATTTAAACACAATTAAAACTCACCTTATTTTAACGTCGATATCGACGATATCATAACGATATCGATTGGCATATGTACACAACAAAAGTTGTTCATATTCATTGTCGTTATCGACGATATTATTTCGATATCGATTTTCTTTTGCTCAGAATGTAATCAAGAACTTTGGAAAACTGTACCATGCTTATCTTACGATTTGACGATTTAGACAATCACAACTAAAACTAGTAGGCTAATTGTTCTCGAACAATTAGAGGTCTTTCCACCTAATATTTTTAATGAATTGCTAGATTGCTCTATAAGGTATACAAAAATTAGTATACCTATGATACATGTTGTACTATAAAATGGGAAAACAACGAAGCCATTAATTGATAAATGGTTTTTAAAGAGATTTTTTTTATTATCAAGCCAATACTATAGAAATAGATTTAACTAACAATAGAAGAGAGTGCTCTAGAGGCTAGCTGTCTTTGAACAAAATGAATGGCAAGTTCCACTTGTGTAACTACAGGACTTGATGTGATACCTGGCTGACCCAATTGAATACCTTATTGCGCAATCCAGCAAGCTATTGAAACCCTTGCTATAATTCTGTAATTCAAATGATATGAAAATTCATTAATTAACGGACTTCCAAATGACGTTGACCTTTGACCTTTATGTCATTTTGTTCGGCCAAGGTAGATGCTTCTATTCCAAGTGGTCCGAAGTCTGTACGACTAATAATAAAAAAGTTGGAAATGATTTTATAGAAATTTAAAAACTTTCAGGGGCAATAACTACTAGAAGGGGGCCTTAGATCCTTTCGGTATGAATAGATTGAAGAACCCTCCAAGTGTACTGAATACATTGGTAAAATTTCCAAGTCTCTGTCTCTTATGGTTTCAGAGGAGTAGCGATAACAAGCATTTCGTACAATAGGGGCTATAACTCTGTAATTATTCAAAAGTATGAGCCAAGGGGCTATATTTTAAATTGTCTTAAGATGTCCTACTAAATCCATAAAAAAGTTTTTCTCTACCACCCTTAACAAAAGAGATATAAAAACTCATTAATTAACAGCTTCTCAAATGACCTTGACCTTTGACCTTTATGTCATTTTGTTCGGCCAAGGTAGACGCTTCCATCCCAAGTGGTCCGAAGTCTCTATGATAAATTATAAAGAAGTTGAAAGTGATTTTATGAAAATTGAAATACTTTCAGGGGCAATAACTACTACAAGGGGGCCTCAGATCTTTTTGGTATGAATAGATTGAAGAAACCTCTAACTTTAATGAAGACATTGGTAAAAGATCCAAATCTCTATCTCTTATGGTTTCAGAGGAGTAGCGATAACAAGCCTTTTCTTCTCAAAGGGCACTAACTCTGTAAGTTCTGGGAGTTCTTTGACACAGGGTCAATTGGTACCATAACTTTTAATGAGCAATTACATAAAGTTTAAATTGTTTGGATAACTCTAATAATAAAAAAGTCACCCCGAGCTAAATAGAAAAAAAGAAGAAGAATAAAAAACATAAAGAAATCAAGAGGTCTTTCACCTAAAAGGTGGAAAGACCTAATCAACAATTCAAATTTTGATACTACTCTTACCTTATTAAAGGATAGAGCAGATAATCTTACCTCAGTAGAAACAAGGCATGTAGATCCAATGGAAATTGACCATGCGCGTAATAGTAGGTGTTTTAAATGTAAACAGACGGGTCATAGGGCTCGATTTTGTACTCAGAATAAACCCCAAGTCAGGTCCCGTCCTCAAATAAATAAACGACCCAGTCAAAACAAACCCGTCCATAATATAGAGCAGAAACCCCGTTCGCCTGTGGAATGTTGGAATTGTGGTAAAGTAGGTAATGTGCGTGTAGATTGTTGGGGCTCGAATATGTATCAAAGAGCGCAGCAAAATCGGGGCAGACCATCAAATCGACAAGGCCGAACATATAAATCTAGCGACCAAGTAAATAAGGGATCGTCTCAAAATTTCAAATCGCGCTCTTATTTTGACAAACAAAAACAGGAAAACTAAGACGTTCTTCCTTCATTGAAGCCCGAAGAAAGAACTTTAAACAAAGACCTACATATGAAATTAGTTTTACTAACAACCCCAGTAGCTGTTTATTAAAAGTAGGTAAAAATAAATTTTGAGCTTTGGTAGATACAGGTGCAGCCGTATCTCTAATCAGTAAAAAAATGTATGAAAATCTATTTCCCCGCCCCAAGTTGTTTAATAATGATATCCCCTCTTTACAAGCAGCAAATGGCAATTCTTTAATTGCGATAGGGTATGTAAATATTTCCTTTAAGATTTCAGGATTAACTTTAGACCACACATTTTATGTGACAAAGGGACTCAACCGAAACATGATTCTCGGTCGTGATTGGCTCAAGAAAAACAATGTTCGTTTATACTTTGATCTTGGACTCATGCGTATTGATGGCAAAGTATGCGCGGAACTTAAAGAAGATTTACACATCTCAACTATTGTAAGAACTCCTAAGAAACTTATTATGAGACCAAACACGGTGACTGTATTCTATGGAAAAATAAATAACAATTTTCCACTGGAAAAAAATGACTTGGTTGAAGTGAACAGCATAGACAATAACTGCATTATGGAAGACCCAGGACTATATTTAAAAGACGCCGTTTGTATAGTTCGGAAAGATAAGAAAGTTCCAATGATCTTCGTTAACCAAACTAACAAAAATTATAAAATTCCAAGAGGCTACATAGTAGGACGAATTACCGCATTAAAACAGAAGGAAATTTCAGAAATACAGACTACTCAAGACACAAAAGAAGAAATTGATGTACCTAAAAGATTTGAACACTCAATCAAAAGACTTGTGAGCAAAAACAATGATTTATTTGCAAAGAAAGACAGTGATCTTGGAGTGACTGATACTGTTAAAATGAAGATAGAAACTGGAGATCACCACCCAATAAAGAACAGACCCTACCGTGTACCCTTAAATAAAAGACAGATAATTGACAAGGCCATACTGGAAATGATGGACGCAAAGATTATTGAGAGATCACAATTACCTTGGTCATTTCCCTTAGTAGTGGTGAAGAAAAAGGACGGATCAGACCGGATGTGCGTTGACTTTAGAAGCTTGAATAAGATATTGAAACCAGTATCATTCCCGCTACCGTCGATTGATGACATCCTATGTTTACTAGGTAAGGCAAAATATTTCACTGCACTAGACTTAAAGAGTGGATATTGGCAAGTGAAATTAGAAGATTCAAGTAAAGAAAAAACGGCCTTTGCATGTCACAAAGGACTATTCCAATTCAACCGGATGCCATTTGGTTTGAGTAATGCACCGGCAGTCTTTCAAGAGCTGATGAACATAGTTCTTCAAGGACAAGAAGAGTTTGCTATCGCATACCTGGATGACATTCTTATATTCTCAGAGACACCAGAAGATCATCTTCGTCATATTCAAGACGTTTTCAACCGCCTAAGAAAGCATGGACTTAAAATGAAGCTAAATAAATGTAGTTTCTTCAAGGAACAGACTGAATATCTTGGTTTCATCATTGATGAACATGGCGTTACATCTGACCCAAAGAAAGTCGAAGCTATAAGAAAGTTACCAGCGCCCACTACAGTCCGAGAAGTTCGTGGCTTTATAGGTATGTGTAGTTATTACAGGAGATTTATACCGAACTTCTCTAAGATTGCAGAACCATTGATTGACTTAACCAGAAAATATGCAAGGTTCAAATGGACACCATGTTGCCAAAAAGCGTTTGATTTTATTAAAGAAAGTTTAACGGTAGTGCCTTTGCTAGCATATCCAGATACTAATAAGCCGTACATCCTGTACACCGATGCCAGCGACAATTGTATTGGAGCATGCCCTACTCAAAAGACAGAGGGAGAAGATAAGCCAATATATTACTTATCCCACAAGCTGAGTAAAACTCAAGAAAAGTGGTCAACCATAGAAAAGGAGGCATTTGCAATCCATTACGCCCTTCAGAAGTTAGACCATTACTTACACGGTGCTCAGTTTACTATAAAAACAGACCATAAGCCGCTCAAGTATATCTTAGAATCTCCAATGCAAAATAAGAAAATTCAACTATGGGCGTTAAGTATTGCAGGATATAACTGTAAGGTAGAGTACATAGAAGGAAGATTTAACTGCTGTGCAGATCTCTTATCCAGATTACCGACAGTCAACCTCGAGTGTGAAGAGGAAGAGCAATCCGAGCATGATGAACCAGATGTTAAGGACAATTTCTTTGAAGTGAACGTACTTAACTCCAATGCCTTTTCGCCTAAGAGATTAGCCAGATGTGAAGTTAAACAACACGACGAATTGGTCAAACCCTTTATTGATCTACCAGAGGATAACAACATCAAAGAAAGTCAACAACACGACGAGCAGATCAAGAAACTGAAGAATCGGTTAGGTAAAGGAACAGCAACAGCAACCGAAGAAAAAAAGTTTTTGGAAATTGATGGTTTAATGAACTATCTTTCAGATGGAGACTCAGAAGGCCCAAAACTTCGCCTGTATGTACCACGTGAGTTAGAACTTTTAGTAGTGCAGCAGTATCATGACGGACTTGGACATATGGCAGTGGACAAAACATATGACGTAATCAGACAAAAGTACTAAAGACCCTGAAACGTGCTACTACACCAGTTGCACGGTTCGGTTCGTTACGCTTTTTGAACGGTACGGTTCGCTTTGTGAACGGTACGGTTCGTTTTGTGAACGGTACGGTTCGCTTTGTGAACGGTACGGTACGCTTTGTGAACGGAACGGTTCGCTTCTTGCACGGTACGCTTTGCTAAAAATAGCTGCACGCTTTGTGAACGGTTTGCGCGCTTTATTAATGAGGTAGGCGTGGCCTGCACGCTTTGATTTTTCTCGATATAATTTTGTTTAGTTTTTGCCCGATCTTCTTCAGCATGGTGGTAATTATGACAAGAATTTTTCTTTATTTATATGATATATTACAAAAGTATTTCAATCGATCTATTCAAAATCAGGACTTCCATCCGTTCCCCCGTTTTTGATACGTTGAGCGAAACGTGTACTCAGTGACAACCGGGAAGCGGGGGTAATTTTAATTTTGATCAATCTGTTATTATTAGTATTTAATTTAGATAAATGTAATCATTAAGATAGATTAAAAGAACTGTTTGACTTTAATCCGATATATTTTTGTTAATTCAGCGAGCTGTCGATAATTTTACAAATCGTCTAAAGTTTTTATTTCTATGCATGCATGTACTTGAGTTGAAGTCATTAAATATTTCTAATCCATAAAAAATTTCTACAAAAAATTGCCCCGACTTTATTCCGATATTTCTTTAGTTTCCTTTATCGTTGTCTTGATTCTCGGCTAGTTGTTATTATTCATAATTCGTATGATCATTCTTTATTGCGTACTACTGTAGTACATGTACTACTGCCGATTGCCTTAGTGAATAGACGATGTAAAATTAATGATAAGATAAACAATGAATTTCAGATAAGAAATCTTGAATTAAACTGTTATATAGTTTTTTGACACGGATTTTATTCATTTAAATATTGATTCTATGATTTTCTGCAATTGTTCGTATACACAGATGATACCTACATGTAACCCTCATCGCTTCTCTTATCTGAAATAAGGGATCGCGTGTATAGTCAAAATATGACAATTAGATTTTGTTTTTCCGTTAAACTATACATGTACATGTAACATCGATTCTTACGATATGTACACAACTGGATATACACAACAAGTCAATAACTTTTATATATGTAATGGCGATATTTATCATTCTGTTGAACAAGTGTCCGCTCTTCACTGTATGCATGCGATTTAGCTGACGTTTTACGAATGCTGACTAACCTGTTTATATTTTATTTACCTTTTTACACACAAACTTGTTGTAAATAGGACACGAAAAAATACCCGGTAATCAACAAATGAATGTTAAAAGTGATAAATATATAAGAATTTATCAAGTAACAAAATAATACGACAGCGAGAGAAAATGATCGACTCTGATCGCCAGTACCTGAATTATAATCATGAAATCGGAAAGAAATTATTCTTGAATAATTTTAAATAGGAACACTCTTTTCAATAGGGATTAAAGAAAACATAAAACAAAAATGTTTCATTCGATTATTTTCTTCTAGCCATATAGGAGGAGTCAAATAGCACGCGGCGCATGGCGTGATCTGTACTGTTAAACTGATTGACAGGCGAAGCACGTGGAGTCCTGAGATAAAATCCCGCTCAAATGACCAACTATAGAAACTTAAAGCGAAATAATAAAGTTCAGTTATAAAACTTTAATTTACTAGTACGTATTATAAATAACACACAAGTTCTCTCTCTCTCTCTCTCTCTCTCTCTCTCTCTCTCTCTCTCTCTCTCTCTCTCTCTCTCTCTCAATTTGAGGGTGTATGTGATTGTGTGCAAACAATTTTGAATTATTAGATTTTTATTTGTATGAATTTAATTCATTTATTTTAGACTCATGGTTTTCACAACGATTTCAACACAATGACTAAAAGTTTGTACAGTGGACGATGTTCATGATATATAGATTGATCTCGACGGTTAAAATTTCGACGCTATTTCACATCACAGATATTAGATTGAAAATAAATTTAAAAAGAGCTGTGTTTGTGCTTACATGTACTTGTTATCTCATTCAACTATTTATGATGTAATTAATCATTTTTTGATACATTAATGTACCCGGTAAATGATATTTTATCGCAAGTTAATATGTGAAAATCCCGCATGTACAGAGTCGCTGAATTTTTCTACGGATCCACGCGCCGATGGTCTTTCGTGTAGTTGTTTGTGTTCATTTCTACAGACAGTTCTTTTGTTTTCTAGAGATTAAGAAATGCCATGAAACTAACAAAGTATAAGTAAGATATATTTAGACTATACACACGACAGATTGTGATGAGTTACCTAACAGGTGTCCGTGGAAAGGTGTGAATACCGGCATCTCGTGTACACCTGTTTAAGCGTCCAAATATACAGAGTTAGTTGTAAAGTACAATAACTGCTAAAAAAAACAAAGAAAGACAATAACACCTGTTGTGTATAGAACCAAAGATCAGCTTATGTACTAGTGTTTCGCGCGAGTGATTTTTTGTTCATGTGAAATCACGACGCCATTACCAGCTATGCGGGAAATAAAGTTGAAAGTTATTTTATGGAATGCGTGTACTTTTTCCCGTTCAATGCTTGCATTTAATAAAATTATTTAATAAATATAATTGTGTGAACGTTAATAGTTTACAATGTTTAAGAAATCGGCGATGCAGGTTTTGTCGAAAAACAAAGAATTGATTACGGTCTAGGAAAGGAAATATTTTTGTAACTGTTTTAATAAGAATAACAGTATTGAATCTTAGTATGTGTTATCTAATCCCGTATAAAAAAATCTAGCTAAATATTGAACTTATCTGGTCAGCGATAATCTCCGTCCGTACTCATCTAAAGATATTAGGTCAATAAGCCGTATATGGAAGTTGCACGCTTATTGCACGGTACGGTACGCTTTTTTGTCCGTCTGGAGGCGGGTCTTGCATAAATTATCTTGCACGCTTTTTGCACGGTACGGTTCGCTTTGTGAACGGTACGGTTCACTTTGTGAACGGTACGGTTCGTTTTGTGAACGGTACGATACGCTTTGTGAACGGTACGGTTCGTTTGTTGCACGGAACGGTACGGTTCGTTTTAGAGGTGTAGTAGCACGTTTCAGGGTCTGTACATACCAAATTTGTACAAAAGGTTATACTCTTATATAGAAGGATGTGTAGTATGCCAAACGAGGAGCAATAAGAAAAATCAACCTCCACTTCAAGAGACAGATATACCACCTTTTCCAATGGCTAAAGTAGGACTTGATCTATCAGGACCATATCCAACATCCTTGTCGGGAAACAAGTACAGTGTCTTTTATTGACATTTACTCTGGTTGGCCAGAAGCTTTTCCCGTTCCTGATAAGTCAGCTGACAACATAGTACATCTTATCTTAGAAGAAATATATCCAAGATATGGCTGTCCTCTTCAAATCCTCACAGACAACGGAACAGAAAATGTGAATAAGAAAGTTGAAGAAACTTTAAAAGAATTGAATATCAACCATATCAAAACATCTTATTACAGCCCTCAAGGTAATGGTAAAGTAGAACGATTTCATAGAACTCTACATGACGTGATGGCTAAGAAAACAACAGACAACGCTCAAACATTGGATATTCATCTTAATCAGACGTTGGCAGCCATTCGTTTCCATCCTAACGATTCGTCAAAGTTTTCCCCATATTACCTTATGTACAACAGAGATGTCGTATTACCTCTTGATACGTTAATGAAACCTTGAAGGAGATATGCGGGAGAAGATCAACACAAGATCGCCCTTCAAGAACAACATAAAGCTTTCCTGCTAGTACATCGTAATATGAAGGAAGCCAAGAAGAAACAGAAAGCTCAGGCCGATAAGAAAAGCAAAGATGAAAATTTTCAGGTAGGTGACCCTGTCTACCTTAAGAACAATAGGAGACAAAATAAGTTAGATAAAAAGTGGCTACCATATTATCGAATCATTAAGCAGAAAGGACCAGTTAGTCTCGTGGTGAGAGACCAATTGACTGGATTAACCACCAAATGCCATGCACGACAATTAAGACTGGCATACATTTCGCACTGGCCCCTGTCATCAACTACTGAAGATGGTGGAAGAACTCTAAGGAAGACTAACTATGTGGTGCCACCAGAAGATGAATCGTCGTCAGAAAATGAAGACATGCAACCAGAACCATTGGAAAGAGCTATACAGTCCAAACAATGGGAAAGAGAAGGATCATCAGACGAAGAGGATATTCCCCTAGCCGAACTTCAGAGACGTATAAGAGCTAAGAAGATCATGGATGATCAACAATATAAACACGAGAATGATCAAACCGTAGATTCAGAATCGGATGGGACCCATGAGTCAGAACAATGTGATAAAAATAGTGGTCAAGACTATGAAATACCCTTAGATAACCCTAATGTACCCTTAGATGAAAATATGGAAATAGATGAAATAGTCCCTAAAGTAGGTCTAGGCTTCAAACCAATCCCTAAACCGCGTAAACTAATCCCTAAACCCCGTAAGAAAAAATGCAAACAAGAGTATGCTGAAGATTGCTTGGCTATTTTGAAGCAATTAACCAAAGTACTGGAATAAATAAGTTGCTTTAGTGTAGATGTAAATAATCTTGAATAAGCTTAGCTTTGTATATATTGCACGCTTTTAAAAATGTATGACAGGATGACCCCTGTGACATCAAAACATGTATTGAGATACGCCGACAAGCAAACGCGGACTCAGCACCTCAGTTATTTGTATAAATACATGTATGCGGAGTTGAAGAGATTTAACATATACTCGAAATTAAATGAAACAACGACTAAGTAAAGAAACTGTAAGACTAATTTTTGTAAGTGATTTAAGATAATTCGTAAAAACAATCAAATTTTGCGATCAACATCTTGAGTATGGGACAAGGTTGCTCGGGTTTTCACGGTTCATTATTATTACCACCATTTTATAATAGAGAAAGTCAGTTCAACATGACCAATTCTTTCCAAAAATTTATCAATGAGATCGATACATGCACCCTTTGGGACCCTCTAAACACCAAACACCCCGAAATTAGCCAAATACAAATTCCTGACAAACTAAAAGATATTAAAATTTTCCCTATGAATGCACTAATGGCGGAATTGCCAGTAATTAATTTGCAACCCATGAAATCCTCGTCTTGGGTGGGAAGCCCCTGGTTTTATGTGTGTTTAACTTTGGCAGTGACAATAACGATAGGACTTTGTATTAAGAAACGCAAAACTATTAAAAAGTGGGGTGGTATATGCTGTGGTGGTTGCTGGACAGGTTGTCGAAAAAGGGGTGGTGACGGATATAAGAAAGGTTCTTCCAAAGACACTGTATTTTGTTGTGAGAATCCAGAGAATAGGACATTATTGAACTTGAACCAATCCCGAAACTCACTAGGATCCAAGAGAAACCCCGACGAAGCGGAAGAATCGCAACTCGTAAATTGACCAGTAACACGGGGACAATTTCGACTAAACTAGCACAACAATTTCTTGGAGAGGAGGAAAATGAAGACTATCCATGGACCAAATACTATCGACCGGACCCAGAGCTGGCACGTAAATACTTGGAAGAGAAGGCCGCGATGTCTACGCAACAGAGGAACGCAGGAGACGCTCCGCGAGAAGTCGCCTCGCCATCCGCGCCGACCCTCTATCCACGGGTGCCGATGATGGATGAATAATTAAGCTACAGCCGCGAAGAAGTTGTGTATTCCTTATGAAAGGATTGTGAAATTTAGCGAAAATTAAAAAATCTGAAATGTGTTAGAGTAGAAATGTGCGTTATCTTGTGCTAATATAAATCTCGTATTTGGTGATTCACTCTGGAGAACTTCAGGAAGAAACTGATGGACTCCGAACTTATGACGCTAACCTCGCCCCTAGGAAGGAAGAGATAATTTTGTGAACTTATAAGCATGCACTGACTTTGTATATATATGTGACCTCAAGCTTAACCATACTTAGTATTACTTTGATGATGAATTACGATTATATTCAACTATGGTTATTTCATCTTGGTCATTATTATCATACTTTATTATACCCGCACTTTCTAAAGAAAGTTCGGGTATATTGTTGTTACCCTGTTCCGTCCGTCCGTCTGTCTGTCCGTCCGTCCGTCCGTCTGTCACGTTTTACTTTCTCAAACTGCTCTTACATCTTATAAACCAGCAAACTGAACTCTTGGAGTTTGATTTGGGGTATCATGTTGTTTTGTAAAAAGGTTTCAAAAATTCTCTGTTAGTCCTGGGGGTCAAATAATTGGTAAAAAATGACATTTTTTCACAAAAAACCTTCTTCCTCGAACTCCTCCTACATTTTCAACAGTAGACAAATCATCTTTTGGAATATGTTTTAGGGTATCCTATAGATGCGCAATAAGGTTTCGGAATTTTCAATTTTGTCCTGGGGGTCATTTAATGGCTGAAAAATGACGTTTTTTTTACCAAAAAAATTGGTTTCAAAAACGTCACTTTTTTTAGGCAGTAGCCAAATGATCTTCTAGAATATGATTGGGGGTGTCATATTGAGGCGTGATCAGGTTCCAGAATTTTTTTTTTATTAAGGGGATCAGTGGGCAACAAAAAATGACGTTTTTTGGCCAAAAAAATATGGTTCCCAGAACTCCTCTTACAACTTTTGGAGTAGCTACGTCATCTCTTGGGATATAATTGGGGCTGTCCTATAGATATGCAATAAGGTTTTAAAAATTTAAATTTCATCCAGGGAGTCAGAAAGTAGCAGATAATTGACGTTTATTACTAAAAAACAAAACATTGATCCAAGAGCTCCTCTTATGATTCAATGGATAGACAATCATATCTTGGGATATGATAGGGACTGTTATATAGATGTGCAGTAAGGTTTTAAAAATTTAAATTTCATCCAGGGAGTCAAAAAGTAGCAGAAAATTGACGTTTATCACTTCAAAAAAACATAGATCCTAGAAATCCTTTTATGATTTAATGGATAGACACATCATATCTTGGGACATGATAGGAACTGTTCCATAGATGTGCATTACGGTTTTGAAAAATTAAATTTAATCCTGAGGCCCATTACCTACCGGTACATACCTTTTGATGCCCTTTATGGATCAAGAATATATATGGTTTAGGGGTGGGGATCTCAACCGTTTTCGAGATATTCGTGCACTTCCTGTTCAAGGGGGGTCATGACCACCCCCAGGGCCCATGACCTACATACCGTTTGATGCCCCTTGACACAAGGAACAAGAATATATATGGTTTAAGGGTGGGGATCTCAACTGTTTTGAAGATATTAAGGGACTTGCTGTTTGAGGGGGTCAGGACCACCCACAGGGCCCATGACCTACATAACATTTGATGCCCCTTGACATCAGAAACATGAATATATATGGTTTAGGGGTCATGATTATAACAGTTTCTGAGATATATAGTAATTTCAAATTCCTGGGGGGTGGGGATGACCCCAGGGGTCAGATCTAATAAACCCTATATATTACCAGTAACAGCCAATATATGATTATGAAAACCCTATATTATTATCTTTGTCCGTTTTCAAGTTACCATTTACAATAGAGTCTACGATTCTTCCTACAAGGTTCAATGTTAGACCCCACACCCTTTTGACACCCCCTCCCCCGAAAAGTGGTTGTCTAACCCAAAATGAGAAAAATCAAACCAGGGTGCACAACTAGATATGCAGGCCTATCAAATCCTAGAGTTTTGTACAATTCTGTTCAGCCATCTCTAAGAAACAAGTTCAGAGCAGGAAAGAAGAAAAAGAAGATGAAGAATAATAATACATGTATTAAGAACCGTACAAAAACAATAAGTCTTCAAATTTCATTCGGGAGACTTAATAATAAAGATTAAATAGAGATAGGATCATCAAACATCAATAATTTAAAGATAATTGACAATTTCTGATTCTAAGGGGGTCAGGATGACCCCTTAGGGTCATGACTTACATGCCATAATGATCTGATGCGCCTGCATGACCTAAGGAGGAATAATATCTTTGGATTAAGGTGGGGATGGTTTTTATGATATTTAATAATTTCAGGAAGAGCATTTGGGATCATGACCTACATACCATCTTAAATGCCTTGACCAAAGAAACAATAATATAATATGTACATGATATATGATCGATCAATTTAAGAACCCAGATATAGATCAATCATCTGTTTTGTAATACTTCCTATGTATATATACATGTATATGTATTAGTTTTTGTTTTGTTCTATACTATTCATGTTCATGACTGTAGTATGGCTTAGTCTTATTTTAAATTACATTAAAAAATTGTCAAATATATGACTTTGAACCCCCACTCCCAAACAAACTCAAATATAAACTGTTCTCCCCCCCCCCCCCCCCCTCCCTTGTCGAATGATCTATCAAAATCAAAATATAATTTGGGTGTCTAAAAACTTACATAAACTGGTAAAAAATGTTATTCTTAAAAAAATTATATTACACCTTGCATAATTGACAAATGATCTATTGAGATATGATCAGAGGTCATATTTCTACCTTGGGATCAATAAGTAGTATTCATTGACAAGTTAAAATTAATAACAATAAATTATTCAAATTATAAATGTTTATATCCACATTCACCCCCCCCCCCCCCTCCAATCTAATCTGGTTAAAAAGATTCAGTCTTCTTAATACATTCTTACATGTGTACAGAAGCACATTTTAAATCATTTCTTGATTGCTTTTTCACTTGTGATTAACATTTTTGATTAACAAAATGTTATATGCATCACTTCCATGTGTATTAATCGCCTGTTTGGGGCAATTGTAAAGTTTCCTAAACAAAGCGGTGACATATCATTAGGCTAGGAATTACCCAGCACATGGATCAAACACTACTGTATAACATATGAATAAGATAAAATACATTATTATGAGGGTTGGGGGGTTAAAGACAACACCTGGGGGTCATTAATGTACTTTACACCATTTGATGCATCATGCATGCATAATGACATTAGAAGATATTTTGTATTTTCCTGTTTCGTGGGGTCAGAACAGTCCCATAAGGTCATGACCTACATTGTATTTGATGCATTATAATACATTAGGAAAGAAATACTCCTTCGTTCCTATTATAACTCATATAAAAATGATAAGTGTCTACACCTACTTACATGTAATACACAAATTTAATAAGAAATTGTTTATACAGGGTCAATATGGGGTCAACTCAATAGTGCATGATCATGCAGTCTGACAAATGAAAAAATAACTTTTGCAACTAAAATGACAGAAACTTTACAAATGCGATAGGATAGGTAACGATGATAAGCTTATTTAAATATTAAAAGATGATGATACAGTATGCTGTCAAAGGGAGATCACATTTAGAAAGTGAAAGTAGAACTTATATATGCATGCTGGCATCTCATTATATTGCGCTACTGCTACTACATGTATTATGCTTACCTAAATTGGTCAACATCATAATGATAATCCAATTAAAACACAATAATGAATTCCTTTAGCTGATCTTAACTAGGGGCCTAATCCTTTTCTGCATACGGAAAACACAGACATGTATGTATGGGTGTTGCTAAAACGCGGAACGAAAAGCGGAACGGAAAGCGGAACGGAATCGAAAATAGCATCACGTTTATCGCTTAAAAAGGGTATAGACTGGCCAGAAACGATTTACTTTGTATCTTTTATTTATATCTAATGAATGATTATCAACATGTTGTTATCTTATTAATATTCATATGAATGTCTATCAATTGTAGCATTGTATTCATTCGGCTTTAGTTGAGTACGAAACGGAAAAATAAAATGTATACATTTTTATATTTCAAATATGATGATGTACATGTATATACTTACATCAAAATTGAATTGTCGGTGTTCTAGACGATCTTTTATCATACAGACGATACAGTATTGAGATGGAAGAAAAAAAAACCCGTTGGACTGACGACATTAAAAATTAAAATACAGAAAACATTAAAATATACCCGGTAATTTGTGAAACTAGTAATTTGTGAAACTAGTATTTTTAGCAATGCAATTTTGTTTACGTTTGCATTACTAAGCAGTTGTTTATTCCAGCAGCTATAAACATATGATCCGAATAGAGAGCTCTAGACGTTGCCTACTTTGATTTTAAGATTATATATTGGGACTATAGTATGTCGATCCCAAAACATTCATGCAGCACATTTGGACGATTTATAATGGAAAATGTTGACATCTTTTCTCCATTTGGAAGTCACTCAGAAGACCTTGCACAATTTTTCAACACTATAATCCGGGTCTGTTGAAATGCAAAACCCCGTAGACTTCTTTGTTTTTAGCCGTGTATTTATACCAGCTGATAAGCTAGAGAGGACGTTTTAAAAAAAGAATAATGAGAATGTGTAATGCTTCTAAAAGAGAATCGCTTAAACCCTGAGGTATATATAAATATACAGCAAAAAGTGAATCGAGGATATTTTGGGACAGAATATAGTGGTCAATGCATGTACTGTTAATTTTGAGGTAATAAATATTCTTGAATAAATAATCTAATATTGCTAATCTTTCAAAAAATAAAATAAAAAGGTACATAAAGTATATCGTTTTAGCATGATTAACAAATCTATGAGGTAAATAACATTAGATAAGATTTTCCGTTTTCCCTTCCGTTCCGCTTTCCGTTCCGTTTTCCGTTCCGCGTTTTAGCAACACCCATGTATGTATACACGTGAACCCATCTAATCGAAGAGCTGGGTAAAACTAGTACGCGCTAATGAGACATGCAGACCTGTGTTGTGTACGTAACTTCAGACAAAGATCATTCATTTGTAACATGCATGTATTTTTATGACCTATTCTTCAAATCCACTTGCACTATTTTATTAGGTAAATAACAGCTTTAAGGTGGTGCAGGACACCTGCATATTGTGATGTACATGTATACTTTCTATTGAGATAAACAATAAAGTATATCAAATATTGATTAAATATTTACCCCCCCCCCCCCCCCAAATAATGTTACCAAACATTGAAGCGCAATGGGTTTGAGCGTTTACATGTCTGTAAGAGCATTGGGGTCCAAGGTGTATTTTTGGTACTTTTACAATTGATATAAATGAATTTTCATGGGGGGTGTCTGGACCCCTCACTCCCACCCCTTCTCTAAATCTGTGCACACGATGATGTTCATGTAGGCACACAGAAGCAAATCTAAAACCGGCAACCGCCACGGGGAGGGGGCATAATTTAATTTTCAATTTTGTTTGTAATAATTATATAGACCATTATACTTTCTATGACATAAAATGTTAAGATTATTGATTAACTGAAAATTCAATGCAAACAGTTCTACCCCATATTGCACATAAAGTGCTGCTCATGTCACGATGTGTATTATCATATGAAAATTATAAATTTTAATTGTATTACCAGAGCTTGCATATAGCCTTCATTTTTAATTAAACTGGTACAAAACAGTGTTATTTAGGGGCAAACACATGGTGCGGGTATTACTGTCTAATGACAGCATCTAGTTCATTATTGTTTTCATGATTGTAATGCGATATAATCAAGCCATATGAGTTTATGTACGTGTATACATCCTGGTTATAGATTTGTTTTTGGAGATGTATGATGTTCCAAGCCGAAGGTGGAAACATGTCACTTGATACTATCTCTTAACATAGATGTTCTGACTGGTATGTCACTAGGAAGCTCGTCTGATCAAGGGTAGATCAAGGACGCTTTCCTATTCCGGGCGCCAGGCATGAGAAATCTCCCTTCGGGATATTTCTTTTGTTTGGGGGACGTATGTAAACAGATAGCCATGCTATGACCTTAAATTGCTAGTATTAAATAATGGTCACTATGATATTTGAGTGTACCTAGGTGCTGCACACTGAATGGTGCTAAGGATAATTAATAGAATGAACTCTGTGAATCTTGTAGCACTGCGTAGTATTCCTAAATGATGTTATAAAACCAGGCGAATAATACAGGCATAATAATATCCAAATTGAGAGTTTAAAAACAAGTGTCATATTTGGCGATTCTGTGTCTGCAACGATAGCTCTAGTACTCTATATTGACTCATGTATTGTGTATTCTATATATTAACCTTTGTAACCTTTTATGCCGTGTATGAATGAACGTATTATGAGTAAGTGATGCCTCATACTAGGTGGGGGACTCCGAGACCCAGGACTCGGAGACTCACATCCTGCATCCAGACTCTTTGATTGGCAGTTTTGACGGTTTTGTTACTTTATTTAGAAATAAAATATTAATCTTAATTTTGAACACTAAATGTTCACTCATGATCGTCGTATATGGGCCGAACTAGTCAAAACTGTCCATCATAAGTAAAACCTTATATATACCTATGTGAAATGAGATTGAGCAGACTCTTGATTTGGGCTGCTTTGGATTGTTGTAATCTTAACTATACGATCACGATTAATAAACTATTGTTCAAAGAAGTACTGGACTTCGAGTTGAGTATCATCGCCAGAAGATATCAAAGTCTGAAGGCTTACATCAAATCCTTAGCAAACAACACCTTTAAAATATTTTATGAGGATGGGGAAAATTTTTGTTGTTGCATGTAACACATTCTAAAGATTTAAGTTTAGTGTTAATAGCGTTGGTAAGTGTTTGATATTAATATCTAAGTAATCATGTCCAGTAATGTCAATAAGCGTTTTTTACCCCTATCCCCAAAAGCAAGAACAATAGAACATATATTATCCCAAGAAACAGTTGGAGGCAAAGAAAGGAAGAAGATGGTTTAAATTTGATATTGATATAGACTGTAGAGAAGAGACAGACGATATACTTTAAGAACTTTAGCATGCAAGAGCGCTAAAAAAAATATTACTTATTTTCTACTTAAGGTAGCTCCATACTCGTAAAATTCTCTGAGGAAAGTTGAAAAACTGAACTGATTTCGACTTAATAGACTTAAATGTCATCAATTGTTAGAAAAAATATACATGTAATCACACTTTTTGAGATGCCAGATAAACATAAACTAAAGCAGATTTTAGCATTAGAAAAATGTATTTTTTTTCTGTTAGAAGTAAAATCTTGTAGGCAGAAATTTGTTTTTCTTGTTTAATTTTAATGTCAACTTTATCAGAAAACTAAAATTACAAAAATATTTTAAAATTAATCGTTGGAATAAGAAAAACTATAGCATTTAGACATACAACTGAGAGAAAAGTCAGAAAAAGAGTTATTTCCCCTTTGCATAAATAAAATATATAAAAATTTGGAAATTTAGTATAAAATTAAGTGCGAAAATATCTTTAACCTACCAATAATTCTAATTACATCCATGTGATTATATTCACATAAAATAAATAAAACTATCTTGCACAATTTTTATAGAATTCAAAGTTTTACAAAAATGTGTGACGTCACAGAACACTGGATCTACTTTAATCTGGAGACGGATGAGAAAACTCATTATTTTTGCGCATAACGATTATTTCTAAACCACAGATTTAACTCCCACTTCAAGAAAAACAATCTGTTTTAAGGTTCAGATTTAATAAAATAGTGCAAGTAGGACTAACACTGAGAAATGAGTATACCGTTTCTAATAAAACTAAATATGAGTACGATACTTTTAAATTTGTAAACACACTCTACACATTATGACTATTTTCTCCAATCTCTAATGCCTTTAATGTACGGAAACGTATTAAAAGTTTAGTTAAAACTAAAATATATTAACAATTCATAAAATTTCAGTGTTCGATATATTAAAAAAGTTTGTTATTTGAAGTAGAAACATTTGTGTTTAAGACTTTTTACGTAACAAAATTTATCAATTAATTAATTAACATCTCATACATTTCTTTTACTTTCATGACTCTAATCTGGAATATTTTTCGCTTCCAAGGTTAACTGTGTAACTAATAGAATGGCTTTTCATGTCAATTTTTGACAAACTTTTATAAAGGTTAGTGTTTTTTTTATATTTTGTTTTTTGGGCGCGTGATTTTGGCAATTCGAAATTCCGCGTAGATAGACATGTTTATATGGATATACGGCTTTAAGCTTATCATGTCTATGTTACTTACAAATCTTATTTGAATTAGAATTGTTATAGCACTTTTTCGCCCCAAGTAACAGTGTTAAGCATCAAAGAATGCAGAAAAATGTGCGTCGACCTCATTAAAACGAGTTACCTGATTGGTCTACTGCAAGTCCGTAGAGTCACTGCAGACTTCGTTGGTAAGTGATTTTCACAAAATCACTTTCTAGCTTGCGGCTTCTTTAAATAACTTTTATTTTAACTTACACGGATTTTGATTTTTTATGTCTTAATATATGCTCAAAATATTACTAAGTATTTTCTATAAGTTATTATTTCGTAGTAGATCTTGTTTAAAGCTATTTTAAAATGTGTTTTTATTTACTTCAACAGAATTTGTTTATAATAATTTATATCTTAATGATCAAATATAATATTCTGTTTAACTTAGGTTGATATTACGTTTGAACTTTTTAACGTCATTTATTCGTTTCATTTAATGTTGTAATTAGTCTAGCGAGAATCAAGTCAATAGAATGTTTTTGTGCAGAGATAAAGTAGAAAACAAGTGTCAATGTGGCGTTTTTAAATCAACTATGCAGACGAAAAAAAAATTAAAATTAAACAAAGGCAGTTTCAGGCAGCAAATCTTAAATAACAAATCATTGACCTCATTCTAATATGTAGGGCAGCAGAAAAGGGGCAATATAACTTGATACTATAAAACTTTTTGTGTTCTCATAAATAAATATATTTTAGCATTTTTACGGCGATAAACATGTATCTTGAGACTATGAATAGTTTAGTGTTGTCATAATTTACTCATCTGAAATTTTAAATCATAAAAAAGTAGAATTTAAGTAGAGTATAAATTCAGAGGAAAACAGAACTGAAATATTTAAGAATTGAATTTTCTAACAATGTTACACAATATCACATAACATTTTATAAAACGCACAACACTTCAATGATTATGCTCCATTAGCAAGAATCTGACAGTTTTATAAATTTATAGAGACAGATCTTTTAATTTGCAACGTAAGTTAGTGAATCAGTGACCTACCTAGTGGGGGACAAGTTAAATTAGTTCCTGCAAAGAAAGTAAGTTATATTTATAAAGTGACATACTCAACCTGATTTCTTTTTTATCATCATTATATAATGAGAATTATTATAAAAAAAACCCAAAAAACAAATAAACAAATGAAAACAACAACAATCACCCCCCCCCCCAAAGAAAAAAATAATGAATTGAGTCAACATGAAAAGGCAATAGATTGATTTTTAAGAGTATGAATTGTCCTTTGTTTGGAAATTGTGATACATTGAAATTCCATTTGTTAAACCTGCTTGGTCCGATTTTATATGATTTCTTGTACATGCTTTTAAACGATAGTTTTGCTGAGTATGTGTAATGTGTATAATAATAGATATTGCAGACGTTTTTTCTGTCAATGAAAACATATTCAAATAAAAAAATGAAGTATACGATTTCTTTACAAAACAAACCATACATACATGAAAAGGGTACTGTGTCGATTTGCCGTCCGACATCGAAGCGGATATGACTGTATCACAACATTGACATTTGTTTTACATAAAGGAAATAGTTTTGCCAAATCCAAGATAGTCTTTTGTTTTTTTTCTCAATAATTTTTCAGTTCTGATGGATTTTTTTCACAATCGATACATGATATGCAGTTTGAATAAACCCAACCAATCTGGGCATGAAATCAAACGATTGCCTTTCCTAAACATGGTCATGATGAATTTAGGGGTTTTGTGTTCCAACAAAGAAATCATTTTTATATACTTTGAATATTCTTAATATCGATTCTGCTAAATTATGTCACGTTGTTAGATAATTGGTTTGTATGGATTATTTGATACTGTAGTAACTAAAAACCCCAACTAAGCAGCTTTACAAAAATCAACTCTACTTATGGCTTGTTAATAAAAGATACATAGAGACAGATTATTTACATTATATTTTGCAAACTATACTAACCAAAACAGTAACCCTCGCTTCTACTTCTTGTGTGTTTCAAATAATACACGTAATACCCGCTGCAGTTTTTTACAGATATTTCATAAGACGTGAAACATATGTGTAAATGAGTTGCAATGCAAACAGTTCTGTTCACCTCTCCATCCTCTTCGTTTGGATGACTTCCTGCATTTAATATTAAAAGTCACGATTAGCACATTCAATGAAAAAAGCTATTTGTATATTTCCGTTTAAGTGACCAATTGTCGCTGAAAGTTGCCAATTCTTTTTTTAAATGGCCTGTAATGTACAATTCAGGGAAGATAAACTTTAAGCCTTTTTTATGCATTTTAATGAGAAAATTTTGTTGTGCAAGTTTTGTATGTAAGTAAACATTACGTTACAAAAACGAATACATACACCTTTATTAAAGATATTCCAACCCCCCCCCCCCCTAAACATATCAAAATTTATTGAAGACCCTCAAAGTTCAAGAAATCAATAAATGTTTAACTGTATTCTCGAACGGAAACTGAGAAAAATTCTATTGAAAGATTAATAGCGAGCTCGCTGGTGCGCAGCACCGGAGTGAAGCGAGCTCTACCGGCAAGGCGTGTGTGAATAGAAAATTCGGACTAGTTGCGTATTAATTCAAGGGATTTTTTTGGCGTCAGTAAATCGGAACAGTAATTCATTGTTTTAATCGTCCCAGTAGTTCCCTGTAATCATGGCAAGTTTTATCACTTCACACTCTCACGAGAATCAGCAAGACGATATAAAAACAATAACGATGTATACGACATACAGTCAATGTTACCTCTAAAGTTCACCTCAGTATACTCTTAAAAAAATAATCGAGTGACGTCACAAAGGTCTACACATGGATCCGATAGATTTTTTCGGCGTCAGTAAATTTTGACCCACAATTCATAGTAACAATGGTTTTCAACCTCACGTTCTCGGGAGAATCAAAGTAAAACTTTTGAGAAACATATAAGATGTGTAATTTTCAGAACACCATTCTTTTCAAGTAAATAAAACAGTATACTACGCGTACTTTTATTTCTCAGGGGAGTTTTAAATAGTCAGTCGACACTTAACCAACGTGAACTTTGACGTCACAATAAGGAAAATTGCTCTAACTGAAGTTATTGTAAATCTGCTGAATTTATCAAAATCCTCTCAAAATCTTTGAAAGGCAAAGAATGAGGACATTTCTTCTGATACAGGAAACAGTTGTAACTTGCACTCATTTGGAAGAATGCTCACATTTATTTTGTTCATTATAATTACGGTAATTTCCTGAAACGTACACGTAGCATTGCCGTGGATGGGTGCCTCATCCAAAAAACTTTACAAGGGGGAAAAATCATGAAAATTCTAATCCTTCAGCTCTTAAGCAGTTCAATGGTTTCTTTATTTTCACTTCCATTTATTACATGCTCCAAATCCCAAGGGGGGGGGGCTCCATATTCTTTTTTTTTTATAAATATGATAAGCAAATATTTTTCAGCGTAAATTAAAAAAGAATAATTTTTGTTTAAAATGGAGAGGGCAAATCCATGATAAGTCGATTTTCTATGTGTAATTTGAAAAAATTGGGGGGGCTCTATGATGAGTTAATTTAAAGAAAAAATGTCTACTGCAAAAAAAGGGGGGTTGGCCTGATATTACAATCACTTTAAAAGAGGAGATACAGTGCAATTAACATTTATATTAGAATCTTTATTATTTAACAACATTGTATCTGAGATCAATTTTAAACTATCGTTCTACGTTTAAATAAATAAATTGTAACAAATCTTATAAATTATGAATAATGAAAATTTACTGAAAAATAGGTATGTTTTATTTTATTTTGCAATCGAATTCATTTACGTTGTTAGATCATTGTTTGATCACATGCTGTGCTCGCCCTAATTGTCGCACCGTAAAACATATTACAAAGAAACAAAACATATACCATTTAACCATCCTGGAAACTCTGTACTGCAGCGAAATATGGGAACGGGTTCTGTAGGCATAGATAACGGTCCGTCTACTCCATTGACTTTGTACCATTTTCCGGCTATTTCTCTATCAAAAGTTGTTTTTCCTATCCTGTGGGGACACAGTGTACCTCTGTATTTCTCGCGGTAAAGAGTCCCTTGATTAGATTCATCACACGGATCTTAAAAATGAAAATTGATGTACTCAAACTGATGCATAAACTGTATAGATGAAACAATATAATAAATAACGCCTAAAAATTATTTCTAATTTTTTCCTGAAACATTTAAATTCAAGTATTGCACTGTGTAAATTATGACGATTTCCGTTTTTCTTACTGTAAAAGTATGTGAACAACATTCTTGGAAACGATAAAGTACGTCATTTTGACACATTATTTCATGACGCATTCACCCAGTATTACTACTCGTAAAAAAAAATCCGCGAGATGTCGAAATTGAAAACACATCCTTATGGTAATGTGCTAATTATCATTTAACATGTGACGTGCTATTTAATTACAATGAAGAATTTAGGTTTTTTTTCCATATAACTGTTTATCCGTCCCTCCATCATTGTATACAAAGAAAGAGTGTTACAGTCATTCTTTTGGCGGCTGAAGGTCTGCAAAAGATCGAATGTTCCTACCGAGTTAAGAAGTAGCAATTTTCGGTGGACAAAATTTTCTGCTAGCTGTGTACTGATCAATGTTATTTCTTACCTCATTTTGTACACATGTTTGATTCCAAAATATTCCTAGGACATTTTAGTATAGGTATCGTCACTTTACTTGCTCTGATAAACTTTTCATTATAAAACGACAGTCCCTTTAAATGAAGCATTGTAGTTTGTTTACATATAAAAATGGCTACTTTCCACCTGCACGTAAATTTAACATGTTTTGTTTTTCAGAGACGGTTAGCATGTTTTAGAGGAAGTCTGAAAAATAAAGCGACGGATTCATTGCGATCTCATAATTCCCTTGTATGGGATTATGATTTTTGTTTTACAAATAAGAAATATTTTTACAAAAATTCAAAATGAATATATAAGTTAAAAAACCCGGGACGTGAAAGGCATTTCTAACAAGCATGGTTCATTTCTTGAATTACTTTTGATGAAAATATTAAAAGGATCAACAGTAACGTACATATTAAACAAAAAAGCTAACTGAAAAACATATACATTAAGTATTATGAATGGCGTATACAACTTATATTCTTTGTCAATTTTGGAAAAACTTGGATAAAAAAGAATGTGAACCCGACCAGCTATTTCTGCTGCAAAAAAGACAATATGTAACTAAGAATACAATAAAAATATCAAATTGGGGGGAAAATTAATTACTAATCAAAAAGACATTCCGTATAAAGTTAAATAGTTTATATTAATTTATACTAAAATAAAATTAGTTGCTGAGACTATGTAGATTTAAATAAAGTCGTCCATGTGAACGACATCCCTAAATTGAATTCAATTATGAAAAAAAATTAGAAATTAATATATCTGGAGACGATATATTGACTTAAAAGGATTGAAAAACAATAACACTGTAGGATCAGATGAAATTTCCGCAGAATTGTTCCTGTTTGTTCTTGCGTGGGGTTCAGATTAATGCAGTTGGATTTGATAACTATTTAACAATTGTTTAAATGAATTATCATGGAAGACATAAGTTGAATGTTATGTTCTAAAGATTTACTATTTTGGAATATGTATTCAAAGAAACTTTAAAAAAAAAGTACTGTATGCATTTTAGAATTTTAAAAGAATGTATTGAAATTTAATTTAAAATACACTATGGTATAATGAACATATTAACATAAATGACAAATGTATATTCTACAAAAATGGTTTGAAAATGGCATATATTATATAAGTGATCTCTCTAAGCTTAATGGCCAAATAATGAGTTATGAATAGTTTTGCACATAGTACAGTATTGCATTACCAAATACAACTGTTTATGGATTATATCATTGTATACGAAAACTTAATTTGTCATTTGATTTCGATGACCTCATGTAAAACTTAAGCGATAAATATGATAAATTTATTCTTAAAAATAAAACAAACTGAAAATTGAAAATAATGGAAATTGATTTTTAATCTTCATGATGATTACAACCAGTACTGAAATACTGACGGGAGTTGATTTTTTGATTTTATCAATTATTATTTATTTTAGAATCAACGATACGTTATTTTGCATGGCAAGTAGTTTCTTATACCAGATACATAAATATTTATGTCTCTGCTTATACATGTATGTATTTGAATTGCGCACATTTTTTATAATATGATTACTCGGACTTTTCCGAAAAGAATTTCGATAAAACCCATATGAATCATGTCGTGTAATATTTAAAGATACTATTAATTCCATCAAGGTACATGTATGTATCAGTAATCGAAATATTTCCGAAAAATTATATGGATCCAAGCAATACTGGACTATAGTTTCGTTCAACTAGACGCTCGGCTTTCTCCGTTAATCTCTGACAAGCAAGACATATTCTCTGCTTGTCAAAAATGTACGGAAACCACTGATCGTCTGGTTGAATGCGACTATAGTAATCTCTAGCGTAGGTATACATACCAATACAGAAATATCTAAATTGTTCTTACCATTTAAAATCTGACTATTTTCACGTTATTTATTTATAAGTTTCCTTGAAAAACATAGCTTCAGAATTCATTACAGTGAATTTATCGATTATTTTTTAGTACTATGTCTTGCATTGTCAGCGGTGATGATTTGTGCTTAGGTCCAAACACTGTTTTACTTTCGGTTTGCGAGAGTAACTGCATAGGAGAGTTGATTAAAATCAACTACCAAAAATGAATGCAATCACCTTATTTGTCACTTAACAATAGACATTCTGTAAAGATGGTTCCAGTCACAGAATATTAACTACCATTCCGACCATTTCCCAGCCATTTAAAACTAAAATTGTTATTACAGAATTTTGTGCATTCTGTAATACTCACCTTGAAAGGTGCCTATCTAGCTTATGTTTTACATGTAGATATCATTTTTTAAAATTTTGTAAATTTGTTGTGTGCATAAAGACCATTGCCATTTTGTTAATAAACAACCATTTTTGACCGTCTATTCATTTTGTAAACTATCTTAAAATCAAACAGAGCAAAATCATTCAAAGTTTACAGTAAACAAGAATACATTTCCAGTTTGTCTGTGTCAATTGCAATAGAATAAACACTGATACGTGTAATTACAACTTCATTACAAAAAATATGTTATTTAAGGATTACGTTTACTCAGGGGCAAAAAAAAATCCACTAATAGGAACGAAAAACTAGTTACTGGTCAATGTAGCCCCACTATTGTGGTGCTATTTTTCACTTTCAAATAACTAGGTCAATGACCTACTTTTTCTGCTAGTGACATCTGAATGTTTTTTGAAAAAAATTGTCAAAATTTGTCAAAATTGTCCACCATTTTCAATGTTTTCTTTATGTTGTAATAAATAGAAATAATAAAACAATTTGTAGGTTGGGAAATTATAAAATACGAATAGCTTTACTAATTTTATATTTGACTGAATCGTTTTAAGCTTATATTTTAAGTTTAATTTAGTCCGAATTTCCTCTATCAATTTCCAAAATTATACCCATTTTTGATCGAGTTTTAAAAAAATCTGACTAATAGGAGCTCCAAACCTTTGCTTGCATTAAACTGTTTTTGTTGTCTGTATTATGTTGATATTAACATTATATAAGGTCAATGATCAAAATTTCGAGATATTTTATTTTGAATCGATTTTATGTATTTTAAAGATTTTTCCAATCGCGTGCCAGCCAGTGAAATAAATTTATAGACAAGTAAATACAACCATAAAATATGTAAAATGATATGAAAAAACATAGAAACATAACTTTTGCAATTACATTGCAACAGAAAGTTTTTAAGAGAAAAAAAGAAAATGAAAAAACTAGTTCGAATTTCCTCTGTTTTAATACACATCTACCTTTGTCGGAGCATATCTTCTTTAGATAAACAAATCATTGATTGCAATATCGATATTTCTTAATAACGTTGTTATTTTGTGATTTTAAAACAACTTTGGGCTTCAGATATTGAACTTTGTAAAACTATTTTTTGAAATCTCAAACCCTGTGTAAACGTAATCCTTAACACTTTAACCAAATTAAAGTCTTTGTATTGTTACATTTATTCGCGTCTGAAGTAAATTTCTTTCTTTTAATTTCGTGTCAGTAGCTGGCATCGTCGAATCCCGCTATATTACATAAAGCATGCGATCACTGAATATTTTCTTAACAAACAAACATGACTAAAAAGCGAAAAATAAAATCGAAAGTCTAATGATTCTTATTACATAAAGACTTAAACCAGAGAGAATATTAAAAACCCCTGAGAGACTGGGATAGTAACAAGGTTGAATAAAACTTGCGTTTACAGATTGTGTATGGTGAACGCCCTGCACGTTTTTTTTTAAAGTTATTCAAAATGCCAATAAAATCAATTATTTTGCTCGTATGTAGTGAAACTTTCATTGAAGTTTTTTTCCCTGCAGAAACTGAATTACTCATTGTACAATTAATATTGTTTCTTTCTATAATATAGAATGGATTCGATACATGTAACTCAAACAAAAATCATTTGAAACATCTTTGTTTCAAGGATGTCTTTTTATTGTTGATTTATGCAGTATTTGGCAATTTTCAGATCTGAAAATATATTTTTTATTATCAACGACAACAGAAATATTTGGAATAATTTGTAATTATCAAAGAACGTACTAAAAAAATTCAGTACATGTATGTAAATAATTATCGCGTCCAGTTGTGATTATGAGAAAAAACAGTCAAGTTGCAAGTTAAATAACATCATGCATTATTAATTAAAAGAAACTTTTAAGATAGAAAACATTAGAGAAATAGAAACTCATAAAAACCGGGGATACTATCACAATTTGATATAAATTAATTTCAAAACTTACCTAAAGCTGTACTAGAAGATTGCCCTTGTAGTACACGTATTATATTAAACACGAGAAGTTTAGTGAAAAGAAACATGTTTGTAACTAAAAAATATTCCCAATGTTTCTTTGTTTGAATAGGTGTTTGACAGATGATAATGATATGGAACTTTTTATTTATTGCACAGTTGTTAAATCATTCTGATAAACGAACAATACAATACATTGATCCAAGTTTCAAGTTTATGGTTCAAAAGATTTACGATGGTCTAATATGAGGGTCTAAATTTAGGCTGCGAGATTCTGGATGCACATTAAATTTATGACATCAATCAAGAGATAACGACAGAACTCAAATTGTTACAGTAGTAAAAATGTCGTTAAAACGAAGAATATTTTATATTCAAACCAACTGAAACTGAACTTAAACACAGGTTCTTTGATGGGTAACTGTAAACTTCATTGATTTAAAATGACATAATAAATTTTGATTTGTAGAATAACACTTAATTTTCCTAATTTAGGAATTATTCTTTTAAACGTATCAAACACCTGCTGGGATTGGACCAATATTTTTGTACAGTTTTACATGTACATGAAGACAATCATTAACGTTTGTTTTAGTGTAAACATTGTTTATTGCATGCAAAGAAGTACATGGATACAATTCATTTTTTGATAAACAAGATTTTATGCAAAAGGATTCGGAAACTATAGTGTAATCATGTATATTAACTTGTTCCTTAGATAAGTTAATTACATTGATTAAATAAGTAGCCTACCCAGCAGGGTGAGAGGTCATTAACTTTTACATGTATTGATAATTCACAATTTTAGGACAATGTTTATTTGTTACAGTAGTGAAAAGAAGAGACCTGAAAAATGAAGGGGTAAAAGAGGTTGGTGTCGAGTACAAAGTAAGAATATTTAGATTTAAAAATGTGCAAGGTTTCTTAAGTATTGTTTAGTATTAAATCTTTTAGATGAGAAGATATATTGATGCATAGCATTGAATTTAGTGAGGTTATCTAGATATGACAGTTTATTTTAATCAATGAAAGAGTGTCATTATTGATGTTATATGGTAATGCTTTGTGGTAAAGATGAGCATTTAGAGAACTACAGTAAAACTCATTTAGTACGAACATGGATATAGCGAATTCTCGAATCTAGCGAATTTTTTTTAAAGTCCCCGGTACAAATCTTATAAAAACTTTGCAAAATGTACGGTTGTAACGTATTCGGATATAACGAATTATCGGATATAGCAAACTGATTTTAAGTCTCCTAAAGATGAATAACAACGAAATTTAACACTTTTGTATTCTTAAAAAGTTCGCGCAACCATTCAACATAATAGTTTAAAATAATTTATTTTCCTATAAATTTTTTAATTTCAATATCCGATTAAAAAGATATCAAAGTAATGTATTTTGATTTTTAACCTCAATTATTAAAGATCATAACAGTATTGGCCCTGACGGGTGGGGTATGGATGTAATTCATTGTGTTTCGGCGGTAGAAAAATAGAAAAATACGAAAGGTAAGACCATTCATCATTTTATGGCATTAAGTAATTTTGTAGGTTTTTTCCGCCTTTTTAAAAGTGTGTTCCACTCTATCTTTTAAGAAGTCTTTCAGCTGATGCCAGTCTGGTATCAAATGACACAATTCTTGCCGCTTCAATGTTGATATTTTCTATTTTTCGGGCTAATTCAAAGGAAATGTTGTCCCAAATGATATCAGCGTTTTGAGGATACTTATGTTAGAAAAATACAGAATTTCCAAAGTTCTCCAGTCAAGAATAAATTTATTTTTCCAACGTATGTTGAGTCTTGATGATTTCATTGCCAAAATCATTTCTATGTGTTTCTCCCAATAACCATTGTTTAACATTATCATGATTTCTAAATGTTTGTGCGATTTAAGTTAATTTTCGATACAAAACATAAATCGTATCATGATACATTGCATAACACAAGGATATTTTCCCTTGGTAGCTAGAAGTTTTAGGGGGGGGGGATATGTAGTCGAAGACACATACTATGTTTCCTTTACTATGAAATCCTAAATTTGAATGAATGACTATTAGAAAATTGTGTTATCTAGAGATGCACACAATAACGGCTCCGCTTAGAAGTAAAATTATCGGTAGCAAAATACTTGGATAGGTAGCGCTCTTTTTTGCAGATGAACTGATATAAAAAAAAATGATTGAATATGATATATTTATTTTTCATTCAATACATTCGTTTTCCGTTTTTGTTAATGCTTAAATCCCCAAAATTACTGTGTATGTAGTTATTTTCTATAGTACCTTAATATGAAATCAAACAGACTTGTTAAACGATTGCAAGTACTTTCAGTTCTTTGATTTTTCTATTACGTGTCATACACGCACTTAACTCAATCACCAACTTTTATGGGAAATAGTCCTAGGTATTATCCTTTATTTGTATTATAGAATAAAAAAAAATTCTAGATTTATAGCATGTCACAATGGCAAATATTTGTAAAACAGACTAGATAGCCCTCTTGTAAAAATATATAGTCTTTTATATATAACCATAATGACATATATACTTTTTTATGGTGTATATATTTATCTGGTGACAACTTTTTTCAAACTATCCATGATGCATTCGATATGGAACACAGTCTTTCTCATCAAGATATGTATGATATTTCATTCTTAAATTTTCATTCGTATTTGAAAAATATTTTTATTTCATACTTATGCTTATATCTTGTTATTCGAAAATTGCATTTATTATATTTATATGTAATCATAAATTATTATCATAATTATATATTATGTCCCATGAAGCCTTATTTGGGAAATAAATTTTATTCTACTCTTTTATTTTATTCTTATTATGGTTTTCTATTCCGAACGAAAGACGTAACTATTTAAAAAAAAATATTTTCAAATTTATTATTTTTACTTCTAGACGCCCACTTTGATTTTCAATATCTCGCTCGATAAATCACCGATTTTTGTTTTGAAACTTTCAGGCATATAACATACATGTACCGTGCGATGTTGTCGTTTCATATTTTACCCCATCCAGTATGAGTTATTCCCCTTTGAGTAAAATTTATCCACGGTGCTTGTTCATGATTTTGGTCAAATTTTATTTCATTTTTTAAATTTTATTTTTTACAATGCTTTAGTGTCAGTGTCTTTTCTATTTAAAGTCAACACAGCTTACAATTCTTCGCCATGTTAACAAGGGTAGTGATTTGTTAAAATTCGTTCAATATGCTAGTAGAAGTTCTTCTTGAATATGATTTCGCTCTCTTCTGAATTCTTTAAAGCAAAAACAGTTCCTAGCGTTTAAAAAAAAAATGGATTTTTCACATCAACATTCAAAACTTGAATATAAAACTTGACGTTAACTTTGTTAACATGACAAAGAATTGTGATCTGTGAATCTCGCTAATATTACGAAGACTAACACTCAGATTTTGGTTGACATTTAGAATTGTTATACTTTCATGTTAAATACTGAAATCTGATTGGTTAAGACGCAGTTAATAATATTTACTATTACCCTCAGCGTTAGCAACGCACTTGGCAACGGGTAACATTAAAAAATGTTACATGCGCGAAAATTATGCGCGTACGGTTCGCTGTAGAATTCACGTTATTCCTATATAAAAGCAGTAAAATTTTCTTAAAAATTTTAAAAAAGACATTCAGTATAACAAAATAAATAGAGCCTGTTTGGGAGGATAACAGTTGAAATTGACACCCCTCGAAAACCATTGTCAACCTCCGCTTCGCGTCGGTTGACAATGGTTTTCTCGGGGTGTCAATTTCAACTGTTACCCTCCCAAACAGGCACTATTTATATAATGCCTTACTGAAGCATAGTTAAAATTAATCAAATTAAATAATACGTTATGTCTTACTCCGTATACGTACCTGCTGCCCAGCCGATGTGAAACATGTCACAGAGTTTATGTTAAAAAATTAAATGCAAAAACCGCATCGAAATCGATGCAAAAATAACGGAGTTAAGCCGCTTAAAAATGGTTATTTTTACCTGCTTTGGGAAATCTAATCAAGAGAAAACAGAATTAGGCGATAACGAGGCTTCAGCGGAAGTGACGTCACGAGGTCAACAGGAGGGAAATTTCCCAAAGCTATACAAATTCGACTTTTCAGCCAAAGTGATTAATTTAGGTCTGATGTTTTGACGTATCTAGTTTTTTTAAGTATTGTAGATTAAGAAAATTGTATCTGTAATTATTTTATTAAGGTCAGATGTCTTTTAAAGGATTTTAAAATTTGCTATTCTCGTTGCCTTTTTATCGATGAATACGATATCTTAAAACACTTGCATTGGCAGAGTTATGTACATTTTTCATTTTTTGATCACATAATATCCTTTCACACACGAGTGATCCGAGACAATGACATAGGTAAATAGGTAAACCAACGAAGCCACTGCTCCAGACACACGTGTATCTGGGGTATGTATACACATGGTACACGAGTCTGGTGAACAAAGAGAAGGTTTCACACCTCCAGACTGGTTAATTAATTTGTGTATAATTAGCTAATCAATTGTTAAAAAATAAAACAGAAAAATAATTTAGACTGTGTAAAATCAAGTATTCGTAAGCTAATACATGTGTATAGTCCGTCAATCTGTGATCAAAGAATCATGCATGAGACTATCAAATAGTAAAACTAATGTTCGAAGTAAATGTCTTTATTGTTACTTATCTAATCACTTAAATAATGACTTAATTTACAATCCAGCAATTTGATCCTTTCTTATTTGATCAAGTAATTATTTCGGAAGTAATAACATTGGTCTTTATAATTTCCTTTTTAATTAAGTGCATCTTTCTTTCCAGCGCTATGGTTCATTTCTTATATCAAAGGAACACTTGGAAAAAACAAAAGACTTGACCTATAAGGCCGGTATTGTTTTCTGTCTTTACAAAAAGTACATCGATCTCCGTTCCACTTCTTGATTTTAGGCCATACACAGTAAACTCTTACGTTCGAGTTCGCATTATGTACATGTATAGTGATTGAAAAAAAAAGTTTCACAGTCGTTGTCTAAGCAGCATGGGTTGTGATTGTTGTAATTTTTTTTTTTCAGTTTTCATTATACAATACAATACATTTTCTTTTAGTTCGTTTGACAAATTAGCAACTATCGGAAGTCTCGCGTTTGGCGATTTCAAAGGTTGCAAACCCTATGACTCTTTGCGACAAATAATCCACATTTTTCCGACAGAAATAACAGGAACAGTTATGTTTGTAGATGTAGAAATATGTTTACGAGGCGTTCGAACACTATTTCCATTCACTATACATTCTCTTTTATAACACTATACTGTATTAACAGCTGCATCCTTTTTGAAAGGGGACTTACCTGATGATGGAATGGTAAGGGGACGGAAATCTTTAACTGACCCACCCCAATTTTTTTCTAATCTATAATTCTTCCTCCTACATTTTTGGCTTTAAATGTCACCAATGCACACATTCGTGGCAATGAACGAACGTAGCTGCATCTACTTTGCAGTACTTCTCCAACAATTGTTCCATTTCCTAAAGACGTTCTGAAATGGCAAACGCAACCGTTTTTGCTCGTCATGAGTTTTGTTATACGTATCACCTGTCTCGAGTAACACGGAGTGAATGATTCGTGTCCTTAAGGTACTTCACAACATTTTAAGACACTACGTCACAAGATGGCGATTTAAATGTTTTGTTAAACTGTTCGTATCAATCGAATCAGATGTGTATCGTCATAGCTCAGTGGTTAATTAAAGTATCATGCTTGTGAACCGCAGGTCACGATTTCAAATCCACTTGGGGCTTTTGTTCATGTTTTCGGAATGACATTTTTGAAAATATCATATTTTATCTAAAATTGCACATTTTTTCGCCTATTTGACATTTATACTTCTTATCCATCATGCTTTCTATTATAATCAAGTAATTTTCTGCCAGTTTGAGAAACTATTTCAAGGTGTAGTGAGGCACCTTAAACAAAGCGTGCTTACACTAAGGAATATTACGAAAGCCGAGAAGGATCATTCGAGATTCGAGATTCAAATACGAGATTCGAAATACGAGATTCGAGATTCGAAATTCGAGATTCAATATCTAAATTAACCAATCAAATCATGGATCTGAAACCTGTATCCTAGCAACATCAAACTGTTCTAAATAAAGATCATTCGTACATGCTCTTTCCTACAAATAAATGTTTTAATAGCTCTTATATAGTGGTTATAAAATGGTTAAATTAACATTGATGAATTAACCCCACACAGTATAAACAATTAAATTAGAAATAACACTGTTGGCTTTGCGAATCTAAGTGGTTTTGTTTGCCTTGTATGTATGTCCCCCCGAACAATTTTAACCCGAAGTGTATTCGCCCCAACTGTGTAAAAATCGGCTCGCGAAGAAAGATCTGTTTAATCTAAATGTTTTAGCTATGAAACGAAACTCAATGAAATAATCGACATGTCAAAATATAGGTTATGATAAAGTTTTAAACCATAGAATATATAATGATTTACAACCTCAAAGACAAAAATCCAGATAAGAATAGTGTATTGTAGGGTATGGCAATGCCATTGTCGATATGAGAGAGAGAGAGAGAGAGAGAGAGAGAGAGAGAGAGAGAGACAGACAGACAGACAGACAGACAGACAGACACAGAGAGAGTTTTGTAGTGTCAAATTCAGTTTTGATTTAGAATTTGAAATTGATTTGATTTGTTACAAGCATATATAGACAATAATTAAGCCTCTAAAAGGAGAAAAGAGAGGAGGTAGCTAGGGTAGGGCAGACCAACTAGCAAGCTTTAATTTTAACGGTGTTAGCGCACCTGTGATTTACATCGACTCTCTCTCTCTCTCTCTCTCTCTCTCTCTCTCTCTCTCTCTCTCTCATCACCTAGCATTTCCTTTTCCGTGAGGGGGTTTGGGATATTTGTGATGTCTTACATTAGCTAGCGAAAATGATAAAAAAAAACATGAAATTTTCTTTAAATTGTGTGCGGATGTTGTACTCCAATAATCTGTTTTCAGTATATACATTTCGGGGGGGGGGGGGGGGTACTATATAGTCCTAATTAGTTTGCCAGTTATTCTGTCCCCACTTTGTTTTCTCTTCGTTTTCCAGGGTTTTTTTATTTGGCTAGGCAAATTAATATAAAACTTTCTGTGTAGCTCCATAACGATGCACTGTAGATAAATTATGAGTAGTTTTACTTTTGATAAACAGGTACATATCCGTACTTGATTTTTAATTTGACTCTTATAATCGGATTTAATATTCCAATAAATATAGGGTAGGAAAGAGTAGACGGGACTTTTTTGCGCATATCCTACTGTACCATTCATTCAACACAGGTATTAGCACTCATCGAGTTCGACTTGCTTTCCTTTTTTTCATCCACTGGATTTAAAGCTATTAATTTTTGAAAATATTTTGAATTTATGGCCTGATTATATATAAATAAGAGCTGCGCTGGTGCATCTATTTACCCAAATGGACCAAAATATAACCAAATGAATCTAAAAAAAAAAAGGACAAAATTAGTTTTAAACGTAGGACTATTTTTCAATTCTAATCGGGTATGTCCTTTAGAAAAATCTTGAACCACACACATTTTAGCAAATTAAACGACAATTGTTTCATTTTTTTATGGGGAGGGAGGTGGTGCCGGTAAAGGACATGTATTGCTTGTGGCAGTTGTGCTATACTCTCATTTGTTATAATAGGTAATACTACATATTGATATAAAATGAAAGTTTCCAATTACACTGTACATAGCTTCTATCATGCATTTTGACCCGTGCGATAGTTTAAAACAATTTTCAAAGCATTTAATGTAATTCAACCGATCATTTTTAA
The DNA here is from genome assembly GCF_963853765.1 of Magallana gigas. NCBI lineage: Eukaryota > Metazoa > Mollusca > Bivalvia > Ostreida > Ostreidae > Magallana > Magallana gigas. The sequence goes on from NC_088856.1 coordinate 9,225,093, forward strand.
AATTTAATTTTCTGGATCCTCGCCTGATACGTCCGCCTTCTTGTATATTGGAATTACATGTACGTTGACCATATGTACACATTTACATAATCGGCTATGTTATGGGTCGATAACATTTTTTATCAATGTTTTTGCAGGATATGTAACAAATAACAGTCTATTTGTTGGTTTTTGCACTGATTATTTGAGATAATTTGCCGCCATCTTTTATGCATTCCACACACCACTCACAGTTTCTTTATTTGGTGTTCTGTGTGTATGGCGACAAATTGGTAAATTTGCACCACTCACCCCTTGTAGCTTCATCCTGATTACATTTTATCTGGCTAAGTGTAATGTAGTAGTATATTAAATACACACATCTTTGTTTGCAGTGCTTATTTACATCTTTAGAGATTTACTTACAAAAAAGTAAACATTTGTATGACTTATATGTAATTATTATCAATTTTGGTGCGGGGGTAGGAAACTACAGAGAAACTTAACTTGGCTGTGAAACATATGCTTTTATTTTCTCTTGTTGATATATCAATGAATGAATTATAACAAAATACATGTACAACAATTTTAAGATTTTGAAATATTCATGCACAATCAAATTTTTAAAAAGTTTTACTGTTCTCTGCACAAGAAATCGGCAATGTGAACAAACTGTCACCCTATCATCCCTACCTTTAATTGTAGAGAGTAGGTATCCTTCTCTATTGAAAACAATTCCAAAAGTAAGACTCATAATAAGTTGTTCACTGAGCAAAAGGAAAACAAATTGTATTTATTAATAATTCCGTACGATGTGATAATATCTCAATGATTTGTTTATAATCATAGTACTAGTGTATCACTGTATGCATACATAAAAACGATAAGTAATGCTTATATTTATTAGTGAAACAGGACAGATTATTTATATTTAGATTATTTAGATACATGTACTAATCTTCATGCGGGGATCTAGAAAGGAGGGGGTCAGGGGATCTGGACCCCCTCCTCGGGAAAATTGGAGCTTATTAAATTTACATAGTAAAATTTTTTAAAATTGGCCTAGGACCCCCTACAGAAAAAATAAGCTACGTTTATGAAGTTCTCTACCATAACCGCATTTTTACACAAAAGGGGTGAATAAACCCGGGTTTTAAACTATTAATAGTGGTGAAATACCCCAGGGTTCAAACGCATCAGGTGGAAATGCACCAGGGCAAACAAAATCACTTAGATCCGCGAAGCACACTGCATTTTTACTAGTCTACTTAGATATTCTATGTAAAAGTAAATACACATAATTATTTAGTTAGGTAGGGAGAAGTGAACATAGCATTTATTAAGAGCTATTAAGACATTTATTTGTAGGAAAGAGCATGTACGAATGATCTTTATTTAGAACAGTTTGATGTTGCTAGGATACAGGTTTCAGATCCATGATTTGATTGGTTAATTTAGATATTGAATCTCGAATTTCGAATCTCGAATCTCGTATTTCGAATCTCGTATTTTGAATCTCGAATCTCGAATGATCCTTCTCGGATTTCGTAGAATATAGTTCCGGTTGATTGCTTTTACATGTAGTGAAGTATATACTTTTTCCATCGATATCTTTAATTCAAAGAGCAAATGTGAATTTAAGAAAGAAGTTCAATATACAAAATGCACAACCTTGCATAACAAAATAAAACGGTGTTTTTAAATGCCGTTGATTTTCAAAAAGAAAAAAAGTATGCCACAGATGGAATCGAACCAATGCCCAAAAACATCATGTGCGACATAGCCAGCGCGTTAACCTAATAAGCTATCCAGAACTTACTCATTTAGATGAAAATATAGACCACTATGATAGAAATCAGTTTGCAAAATTGTTGTCGGTATTTTGCAAAATTCGAACCCAGGGCCTGGGTGCCAATGAAAAAATTCTATCTTAATTTATTTCTTGGAACAAAACCTTTCAAAATATATAAGAATTTTTTTAGGGGCAAGTCGGTTCTGAAAGATTGCAAGGCTAAAAATCATGCCGAAATATACCATTTTACTGAGACAATGCTATTTTAGCCAACTTTGGAGATTGATAATACAATTGCAAAGGCAATATGATAGGTTCAAAATGTAAAATTGAAATATGATAGAAAATAACAAAACAAACTTTGATTTTCAAATTTTTTTCAGGGATATCCTTCCCCTTATAAGCTAAATCTATTGTTATTTGCAACAGATTTGAATGTATTGGTAATAAATCATTGTCTTTGGTTAATATCTTATTTATTTAAAGATACAAGCGCTTGATGTTTTTAATATTAAACTAGACTTTGACCCGTGCGTGCACGGGTTGACATTGCATGTGATATCGAACATTTACGAAATAGATACATCGGCATGCCGTATTGTTGACATCTATACTACTATATTAAAATAATAGACTCGAATTTTTGGGCTTTAAGACCGATTAATCGGAAGCGTACTGCCTTTTGATTTTATATATTTTAAACATCATTGATACTTGAAGATTACCAATTTGTTTTTATTTTTTCTCAATTAAGCTTCGCTAATTTAATCAGTGAAAATTCCTCAAAAAATCCCGGAAATCATCTGGATTTTTTGAATTTTACAATCAAGCGCGTGCGCAATACATACACGCAAACGGGATCCTTAGTTTATGTTTCCACAATATCATATTTGCATTTATAAACTCAAAAACGATAATACAAATACGTGTTTATTTTCATTGGAAATTTAATTGCTCTTTATTCTGTTTATATATATTTATGAGTTCTCATGAGAGAAATTATAAAATAACAGATATACATATCTACTTAGTACTTACTTTTGTCTTGGTGATGGCAACAAAAAGAAGATTTGATTTCATGCATAAAATTCACAAAATATTTATTTAGGAGAGTGAATATATAATATATAGAATATAAGTTTTATCGTTAAATGAGAAAAATATACCGGTATTTATGTCCTACGGACCCGGTTTTACGATAGAATGCGTGTATTGTCTCTGTAGCAAAAAATTACGTGAACGTTGTTGAAAAAGTGTTGAATATTTACATTATATGGATTAAATATTTAGATGAAAGGTATTTACAGTCAGTCTCAAAATGGTTTTAATGATTAATTTGACTGTTACTTTCAATGCAACTTCATTAATTTTCTCCAAAATCGTTTCGGGGCGATTCTGCAATTTTCTGTTAAATAACTTGTATATGGGAGACATTCTAACTGTCCATGGTGATGGCCTTTCCAAATCCAAAGACACAGTTAGATTAGATCTATTCTAACTAAGGAAAGTGTAGTGAAATTAATAGCATTGCTTTGTTATGTAAATTTCAACAATACGGTGTGCCAGGGTATCTATTTCGTAAATGTCCGATATGCAATGTCAACCAGAGCATGCACGGGTCAAATTCTAGTTTACATACATGTACATGTAACCAAGCTTTAAGCCTACAATAATGCTATTAATTTAACTACACTCTGCTTAGTTAGAATAATCTAACTGTGTCTCGGGACAGGTCTTCACCACAGTTAAAATGCCTCCCATAAATCCGTAATGTTGCAAAAATTGCAGAATCGATCTGAAACGATTTTTGAGATAATTAATGCATTTAAAATAAAAGTCAAATTGTTCATAACAAACTATTTTGAGGCTGTAAATACCTTTCAACTAAAAATTTAATTCATACTCATGAAGAATTCAACACTTTTTCACCAAAGTTTTTAACTCGCTTCGAATTTACACACCATGTTGATATTCGGAACTCTCGGTATTCTTCATATTATATGTACTGAGTTAGAGTAATCTCTTGTATTTTCTTTGATGAACAGAATATATATATGACACAATTCAATGAAAATTTACACATATTTGTAATATCGTTCCTTAGTTCATCCATGCAAATGTGATATTGTGAAAAAATAAACCAAAGAGCCCCCCGTGATTAGCGTGAATGTAATGCGCATGCGCAAGATTGTAAAAACCCCAAAATCCAGATGATCCGGAGTTTTAAAAGAAATGTTCGTTGATATTTTATTAGCGAAGTATTAGTGCCCAAAAATTCGAGTTTATTATCTTAATATAGTAGTATAGATGGGGGTAAAAGTAAATGTGCCACCGACATAAAATTCAAGGTGGCGTATTTAGTATATTTATATATGTGCCTAACATTTTTAAAAGGCCTCGCTCAATGTATTAAGTCATTTGTTGCTTCTTCTTAGTTTAGACGAATATTCACTAGACTAGTTTAGTCGTTCTCAAAGACTGCCTGTGGCGTAATATCGCGATACCGTTCGAACTTGATTAGAGTAATGAATTTCTTTTTTTTCGTTTGTTCTACAACTTTCCTCAGCAACAGGAAAATTCACATACTCTGAATATAATTTCTTTAATAAGACAATATCTTGAAGTTTTGCGAGTTTGCGTATTTATAGTAACTTCTTGTAACTGAACATCACGATTTTACAACCTATTAGCAGTATGGGCGGCAGAAAGGGCCAAAAAGACGTTGATGCAATACTAACAACTAATTTTTTAAAACATACTTAAATACAAAACCGGCCAGCTTAAAACAAAATCAACAGCCTCTTTAGCGAAATGAACAGACACCGATACATAACAAACGATCATCGATGCAAAACCAACAATCTTACACTGAATTAACGCTATATGGCGAGAAAAGAGGTATCAAGAAAAAGTGTACCCCGAAGAAAATGAAACCCGGAGAAAACGTACCCTTGACTTACAGGGAAAATTTTCATGCGCTGGTCCAGAATATTTTTCCAGGGAGAGGAGCGGGTGGGGGCAAAGGGATATCTAGATTTACCAGGGGGGGGGGGGTGTGGTCGTGATGGGTTCGAGCCATATTTTTGGTAATTATACTGAGTAAACGCAACCAGGCAAAATGATTTTTCATGGGAGAATGGGTGGGTCCGGACTTGAGCTTATTAACAGAACAAAGACTTCAAAAATTTTTATTGTAAATTATCGAGACATTAGGAAAACCTAAAATGTGCTTACTATAACGGAACTGCCCATGAGTTAGTCTCGTGAATAACCCAAGTTTGGAAGGATAAAAGAATAACAAGAATTTCAGTGTTAAAAGATTAGTTTCTAGCTAAATTTTGTTTAAATATCAATCATGCAAAACAAACTTAATTGTATATAGAAATGTAGGCCCCAACCCAAATAATACGTCTAATCGATAATTAATAATATTGCCGACTGCTGCTGGTTAAACAAATGCACATATCATATGACAACGATTATTCGTATGTAAACAATTTCAGGCACATAGCATTGGGGCTAACCGCTCCAACTTTTTATCATATCAAACATTTTTCTTTAATTTACATACAAAAAAGATTATCAAGAAGTTGCCCCTCCCCTTTTCGGAGCATGTAAAAACTGAAAGGAAAAACAATGAAATTAAAAGTGAAATTGAAGTTATAGGTAAGCGGCGGATATCCTTTCCTCCATCCCCCTGAAACAGATTATAATTTTCATGATTTGTGAATTAATCTCTTTTGAGACGGATTCACGTGACTCCGTCTATTAGTTTACTGTCAGCCGAAGTCTCAAACCGGAAGGCACGCGTAGAACACATTGATTTTCATGCATTTAAGTAAATATATATTATAAAAACACGCATTAAATCTTTTTAAGTCCTCTGTGAATAAACCAAATTTTATTTAGAAAATAAACAAATAGTTTTATTGATCAAAATATTCTTGCTCGGGTTCAAATGTGGAATGAGTTACGTAACTGAATGCACAACGCTGTTGACGATTCAGTTGGTGTATAAGCTAATTAATCAATAAAAGAGGTTAAAGGTTGAATCGAAAGTAAAGTTCCCAAACGCAATGTACCATTTTTGAAAAGTCGTGAATTTTTATTTTGACATTTTCACCTGAATACTACCGAACTTCATGCGCAAGCCGAAGTTAAAATCAGGACGGATTATACAAAGATGTCTTACATATTAATTAAATAGGTGTTTCATTGGCTTCCAGTCTACTTGCGGTATGACTGCTGTTCGTCTTTGAAGGAATTTTGTACATAAAAACAAGTCTGAATTTGCCCTCTCGTTCGTTGGCTCTTTAATTAATTAAACTGGATTTAAATTTTGAACAATGGATTGTAAGCAAAATCTATATACATTTAGATTATACATTTTGGGTAACCAATACATCAAATAATATAATTTATGCAATCTTATCGATCGAAGAACCAAGTTAAATGTTAATGTTCCTGTTGTTCGGTTTAGTTGGAATCAGGCTTGGGGTGAATTTCATTGTAAAGTAATGCATTACATTTCCATTTTTCATTAATTAGGGCATTAAATTACCATTACCATTACTTTATTTTCTTGAAGTAATGCATTACTTTACCATTACATGAGTAAAGTAATATATTACCATTACCATTACTAAGTACTTTGTGAAAAGTCAATAAGTTTTAAAAAAGTAATTTAAAAGCTAAATAATGAGTTTTTGTAGATGTTTCATAAATAAAACATGCTTAAACATATTGGCAGGTTCATGTTTAATATCAGGTTCAAATTTAATGACTTATACAAGATTCCTGTTGCACTTGTAGTGCTCAAAGTAAGGTTGGTCCCGTAACATTTACACGCTAATTGCGGAGTTACCAATCTCTTTTATTTATGTCTTTGATTTTCGGGGAATTACTTTTAATGAACGGAGCGGTTGTATCGTAATTCGTGTAGGTGATGTTCGAGTTGACACAAAAGAGTAGTAAGTGGCGAACCGATTTATTTTTGTCTATTAAATTTGCATGAATCGCTGCAAGAAAATTGTGTCAGATACATATAAGTCGGTCTAAAAATCAAAATGGCGACCGTGACAAACCTTTTTATTGTTAGAGTACTTGGAATCTTATTGTAAAAAGAAATATTTCTAACGTCAGGTGCCTGTGTTTGTTATCGGTATACAAATATTAACTTTGTTTGTTAATTCAGCAGTTTAAGAGTTTTCGAGGTTTTCATAAACCTTGTATAACGGATATCGTAGGACTTGTGGATATTCTCTTGGATCACAAAATTGAATAAGTCTAATGATTTAAATTATCTTACTTGATATAGTTGTTTTGATTTTTCCGGTTAGTAGTAATTTTTAATTTTTTTCCTTGGGGTCTTATTTTACATAAAATACCGTTGTGTCAATTTTCTTCAATTATGAAGGCCGGGATTGAGTGAAAATTAGGCAAAGTACAAAGTATCAGACAATTGCAAAAAAGCCGAATTAACATAGATTGAAGAAATTGATTCAAGCTCATAAGTTTTGGAAGCATATTTGAGGAAAGCAAGTACAATTACAAATTCAAACTTTCAAGACCCCATCTTTCAGTACTCTCAGTACTTTGATTACTTGTCAAGGTTTTTAAGATGAGTCTGTCCCACCTTTCAAAAACGATGCTATGTCTGTATTTTGTGCTGTGACGGAAGACATAATCGTTGCGCTGCAACGAGCTCGTTTCTAGTTTAATGGTATTCTAGTCTATGACTTTTTAATGAAGTTTGAACTATGAAAATGTGTGCATCCAAATAAAACTAAATGTTCTAGGCTATAAGTCTTTTGAATAAATACCCTGACCTTGTGGGGAAAAAAAACAAAACTTTGAGTCCAATGTTTATTTTTAAAGCAATTAACATTTCAACAGGAAATAAGCAAAGATATACACTCGCTCTTTTACATGAATTTCTTAAGCGTTTTCCTTCTTCGTGTTTTTAAATTGCATCAACTTGTTAGTTTGGTTTCTGGGCTGTTTACCTCATGTTTAAATGAAGTAACTAACATTACAATTTTTAACTGTCAATAAAATTTACCAAAATCAATTAGTTCTTTAATATTTAAATATTAAAGAACAATTGGGTTTAGGCCCAGGTAAGGTAAGTTTTATGTGAAGTCAATTAAAACTGCCAATACTGGCAGACAGTGCCTTATTACTTTACATATCTTGATGCAGTCTTTTGTACTCAAGACAAGTTATAACCATTTAAACAAGAAAAAAGGGGAGGGGGTACGATTTCAATGTAAGAAAGGATTGAATATTTCAAATTCAAAGTTCGCATTGCTAGTATTCTCATTTTGAGATTAGTCTGAGTATTTCATTAATTTGTTACATGTATTACAAACGAATTTCTATTCCATAAACCAGTAAAGTGCATATAGACCCCAACTAAACCTTGGGTTTACTCTCGAGGGTTTACTAGAGGAGAGCCAGAGTTAGGTTCCACATATCGCGGTCATAATATTTTAAACCTCCGCTCCAAAAGGAATCGAAAATAGGTAATGGGTTCCATATATCGCCGCCATAATATTTTAAACCTCCGCTCCAAAAGGAATCGAAAATAGGTAATGGGTTCCATATATCGCCGCCATAATATTTTGAACCCCGCTCCAAAAGGAATCGTGAATAGGTAATGGGTTCAAAATAGCGCCGCCATATTATGTTGAACCCCTTCTCTAATGGGAATCGGAAATAGGTAGGAGGTTCACCATATCACGGCCATAATAATTGAACCCCCTCTCCAATAGAAATAAAATTAGAAGGGGGGGGGGTGGTGGTCAAGATATCGCTGCCATAATATTTTTAAAACCCCCTCTACAATTGGAATTTGAAATAGATAGGGGGTCAACAATTTTGCGGCCATGATATTTTGAACCCCCTCTCCAAAGGGAATTGGAAGTAGGAGAGAAGTTCAATATATCGCAGCCATAATATTTTGAACCCCCTCTCTAAAAGCAATGGAAATTAGAAGAGGGGTTCAACATATCGTCACCATAATATTTTGAATTCCCCCTCAAATAGCTATGAAAATTAGAAGGGGGTGGGGGTTCAATTTATCGCGGCAATAATATATTGAACCCGGGGTCCAATTTTTTTTAGGGGTTCAATATTTTCGTATCGATATATTGAACCCGGGTTCATAATATCGCATGATATATTGAACCCGGTTTCAATATTTCGGGGTATCAAACTATTATATGACACCGGGTTTAAGATTGGATCTGCTTCGGTATTAGATTGGGTACATGTATGATCGGTACTGTGTTCATTGATTCCACGAAATGACGTAAATTACAATAATTTTATTTGGGTTCTAAATTCAAAATCGACTTCTTATAATGTTATCATAAGTTAACAATTCATGCACTATTTATTTGTTTAGAATAATTTAAGAAAACTGAATTTTTCAAATTGACTTTCAGCAATTATTATGAGAGTGAGAAGTGATCCATGTTGGGAAACAGTCTACAAACAACTGCCCTACGAAGGCAACCGCATTTTGAATAATATGATAGACCCATCAGTTGGAGACAAAGTACTCAGCGACCGCGAGCTTCCACAGGACTGGTACAGAGTAAGCGAGGACATGCCTACAACTCCGCCTCCTCTTTATTCCTGTGGAACAGTGTTTCCGATATGGTTTGACGGTGAGCTTAAAATTAAAAGCTTAAAAGATTCATTTGCATCAGAATGTCATGCAATATTGATTTGCATCAGAATATCATACACTATTATTCTTAGGATATTAATAAATACCAGTATAAATTTATTGACAAAATGTATGGTCTATATCATACTATAGAATTAAATTATTTGGACAGTATGAATTGTACTACGCTGGTCAGGATTGAAATAAGATTTGATAGATTTTGTTTCATAACAGATGCATATCGCCTAAACAATAAAATTTAGAAGAAATACGTAAATGTAAGTAACATACTACTATCTCGAATCTTTATAGATCTTCTACCAGTTCATCAAGGGGATTTGGAAAATAATAAAACAGCGTGCATTAACAGCCCACAAGGTCCATGCAACCCTGCCCTTCACATTTCGGTTAAACACTGTGGGAGTTACTACGTATACAAACTTGTACCCCCATCGTCGTTTCAAACTGCATATTGTTTTGGTATAGACATTTCTTCATTCTTCTTTAATAAAACAAATTAATGATTTAAATATTATTGAAATAAAAATTGCAGATTACAAAAAAGAAAAATTATGGTATCATCAGTGTTAATATTTTTTTCCGGTTTTTTTTTTCATAATTTATTTATAAAGATCTAATCTTTTAGTCATCTAATACATCAAAGACATAGATTGATATTATTTACGTCTCTGTTTATATATATTTTTCAATATTTTATTTATTTTTTTTGTAAATTTTCCCTCAGAGGTCTGGGAAAAATAAAACTTTCTCAGAAGATAGCATAATGCATAAACATATAAAAAAATCTCTGGAAATTCTAGAATACCAATAGTTTTATAGATGTCAAAACATAAGCATTAACTTCATAAAATTTGTTCTCAACAAAGCGCAAGAACATTTAAATAATACAAAAAAGAAATATGAATTAATTGTTTACAATTTTAAATAAGAATCAAGGTATTTGTATAATGTTATTAAGAGTCAATAAATATTCACTGTCAATGTTTTTGTATCTTTTATAGGAGAGGGTGTAGCAGGTAATACACTGTACATTAAAAATATTTCAGATATGTTGTAATTTAGAATACATTGCAATTGATATTGATTAACAAACTTGTTATAAAATAGTTCCTGTTTATGAAGAAATGATTTTATTTTATGTATCTAGCTGCAAGACCAAATTATAAACCACATCCTGTGACGGCAACTGTCGGTATTGATAATTCTGATAACGTATCAGGTAAAATGAAGGCAAAATGCTCATTTCCGGACAACGCACTGAATCCGGGGGTTTTATTGTATCAAGTTTCGTGGCTTTTTGACAACGCATTCGGGTATACAACAGAAACAATTTCTTATAATGACACCAACAAGACTGATATTATCTTGGACGAGACAAATATAAAAACTCTCGGAAGAACGGTAATTTTTATCTTGTATTTTTTTGTTAAAACATATTAAAATATAATATTTATTTTTAAATAAATCAATACTATTTGAAAGGTGTCCTGTAAGGTCTTTGCAAAAACTGTGGATAAGGGACCCCCTGGACCTGAGGGAACAAGTGATGCCGTTTTTGTTGGGATCGAGGTTTGTAGTTGTAAAATAATAACTTGGTTGTATGCTTGAAGGATGGAACAACAGATAAAATGAAAATAGTCTTGCTTACATGTGAAAAGTACATTCGATTTCAAGTAGTAAAAAGGAGATTGCGAACATATACAGGGTGTGCCATAATATCTGATTCAATTATAACGTTTTATCTACTGGATTCTTTTCAAAGTAATAGGGTATTATATATATATTAACAATTTTCCTTTACTTAGCCTGAGTATAAATGATTGGATTTTCAACAAAAAAATTACTATAGGAACAGGTGTGTGAACATGTACGAGGTTTGTTCGCGGTCAAAGTATTTTACGGCAAAATTACTGTGTACTTTGTAAGATGACATACAGTATGTTTTAGTAAATGATCACCAATTGAAAATAAGTATGCAAAAAACCATATAATTTTTAAGTTGTTTTGAAAAGATACAGCGATTTTTATTTTGCTTGGATTGGATTTACGGAGCACCATTTCATATTTCCACGACATCAGGCGACGTCAAACTACTGAAAGGCAATTTTAACCCGTCACATTTTTTTTCAAAGTAAACACCTTTTAGTTCACACACTCACTTTTAATGCCATTAACCCATTTATAAAACGCATGTTTACACTATTATTTGACAACTTTTTGTATCTTTTGTGTCGTATCGTAGATCATTTAGATCCGAAAATCTCTGTCCACGCAGTTTCGACTTCAGATAAGGAAATAAAGCGAAATCCATAGGTGCAAGATCCTGGCTGTATGGAGGTGCTGCAAGAGCTCAATATATCAGTATTTTCAATTTCAAACCTTCAATTCCAAATGTGGTTCCAATTGTAAACCTTTGTCCTATGAAAATAGCAGCATCTAAGAACCTTTTGGTCTCCATCGGAGATTTTCCTCGTGCACACAACATTTAATGACGACCCAGTGCTCCAAGATATCCATTTACGTTAACGTTTTTTACTCATTTTTCTAGCGTTGGTCGTCCATATTTGGCGAAAAAAAAAACGGTCAGAAAGTCTTCAATTTAATTGCAACTTTCACCAAATGAACTAATTGTGACCTCATATGAAATATCGTTTATTTTTATGCGCTCAAAGTGTACATTTTCTTAATAAGAAAATATGCGTACAAAATATAAAATAATTAAAAACTGACATACTCCGTGAAGCATATCTTATCAAAATAAAATAATAATATGTATATTTTTAAAAGGTGCATTTAAAATAAACAAATCTTTACATATTTCTGAGAAAAAAAAGTCAATATTAAATATGAAAAGTTTCGCTGGTATCATGCGAATAGTCCGCTCATAATTCGAACTTGTCCGCAAACTTTTCTAACAACCCTCATATGTGTCCTAGAGCCGGGCACCCTGCACCGTGTTACTTGTCAGAGTTGTGATTGTGTTCGTTGAGTACCAGGTTATATCACCCTTATTCTGAATTACTTCTCCCGATACTCCACTACAATTTCTTTTAACATCCCCTACCACTGGTGTTACTTACTTCTACCCGTGCTTTCAAGACATAAACTTTGGACATTTTTCATAAAAGTGGATGGACGTAGTTTTGGGTTTAATAAAACTCTTTCTTAGTCCCCTACCGGTTTCACCGGAGGGGACTATAGCTTTCCTCTGTGTCCATCAGTCCGTCCGTCCGTCTGTCTGTGTGTCCGTCCGTCTGTCCCACTTCAGTTTTCCACACTTTTTTTCTTTATGTGTTTGAGGAATAATATGATATTTGCTGTACAGCTTGACAATGTCAAACTACAGATAAAGATCAAGCTCACCTTTGTAGCGTCTGGTGGATATATTTTCGAGAATATATTCCAATTTTTTAATGTTCGGTATGTATTGAATAAACGAGTAAAGTATGTGGTAAGTAATAATAATATCGTGCATTACTTGTACAACTTTGTACCTTTTATTGTTTCTAACAAACACATAAGTTCTGTACAGTAGTGTCAAGCATTGTGTTGTAAATTTAATCGACAGGTTTTATTTGTGTGTATTATAACAAACGGGTTCGTTATCGGATTGCTCTGTTGATTCGGGGAACAGAAGACTGTAAGAAATGATATTCTGCATATCAGTGCATTGTTTTCACAAATTTCAACCAGCAAATACTTAATGGACTTGGCAAAATTACAGGAGATAAAATAAAGAGCATTGTTTTACCCATTTTTTATTTCCTTTCTATATCAACTATGTAGTTTGAATTTCCTCTGTTCTTTTATCTCTAATTAAAGCATAATAGTTTTGAAATAGATGAGTGCTTCGAAGCTTTCATGGAATAACACAGACCGGTAGGGGACGTGTATTGCGTAAGCCCCTTTCACAATTGGCGCACGACCACTTAACACCACTTTGCGATCGAAATTTTTGAGCTTCGCACGAGCTCTCGCATACGTTGCACGAGCCCTCGCTTACGTTGCATGAGCTCTCACATTCGTTACATACGTTTTACTGGTCGCATCAAGTCTCCTCTGAATAGTGGACATGCACACTATTAAGACGCGACCGAACGCGATCCAAATTATTGCAGTGCAACGCATAAACATTAGTACGAACGATTTACAACGTTTTGTGTACTCGCAAGAGTGAAACACGATTCATAAAGATCGTAAGACAAGTCGCTGGTGTTTATGCGTCTGTTTTGCGACCGTAAGACTGTTGCTCAACGTGTCTTATATAATCTCGCAACGTTCTACAATCATTTCACGACTTATTAGTAATATGCCATGCTTTGGTACTACTGTGGTATACTGTATAATAAAAAAACCCAATTTTCCCGAAAATATGTCAACCAGACGCTACAATATTGTAAACGTGATCTGTAGTTTGACATTTTGAGCTGTTCAGCAAGTTTCATATCATTCCTCAGACGCTTAAAGAAAAAAAGTGAGAAAAACTAAAGTGGGACGGACGGACAGACAGACAGACGGACTGATGGATGCAGAGGAAAACTATAGTCCCTTCCTGTAAAACCGGTAGGGGACTAATAACGTTATATCAGAATTAATAGGACTTGGATGATTCAGGGTTCATTCGATTCGGTTCGGTTGCAGAATTTTGTCAAAGTGCTACGGTTCGGTTTCGATTCAAAATGCTAGGGTTCGTTTTTTTTTCGATTCGATTCGATTAAACATGTATCAACCTTAACGCAGCTAGGTTAAGGACGCCCATGGATTATCGTATGAAATAAATACACTAAAAACGGACTTTATTCCAGACAAAGTATACAAACTCATCCAAATATGGCAATGATAAAGTTTATACATCATTATGTTACTACCGATCTCCCCTACATTTTTCACCGGAACACAGCCACCGCATCAGCTGTTTATCACGTGATACGCTAAAAATAGAGCAGCTACATATGACTTCATTTATTGCAAAAGTTCGACGATATACGAATAAAATATTAAATTGTTGTTTATATCACTTAAAAGAAAATTAATTGCTTAATCTAAAAAGTGCTGGGAGCAACTATAGCAGTACCAGCAACATGCTTAACTTTAGCATTGATCGTTCAAGTTTAATAAAAAATTTCGATAACCGAGTTAATTCACGTGTCAAAAAAATGTTTCCTTTCAAGCAACAACTTGCTCCCAGCACTTTTTACAATCACTGGTATTTGATGAAAATAAAAAAGTTTAACACAATCCTTGAAATTGACGGGATATCGTTGAACTTTTGCAATTTTAGACAGATGTATATGATTTTATGCAAATTAGCCGATTTTCAAACGCACTGATGATCAGGATCAAGGGCAGATAATCTGGCGTTGTGAAGCGCGGAAAATTTAAAGATTTACATTGTTAATCGTTGGTTATTCCTTACCTGCACATTTCATCAACCTTTTAAACCTTTCAATTCGTAAAATACACAGGAATATTACCAATTTATTATTTTTTGTTCAGTTTAAACTGAATAGAGTGATAGATTCCTCAATGCACCAGAACAGAATCAGATAACCCCATGCGCGGATCTAAGGTCTGGGGTGGGTGCTGGTTTTCTATAAATGTCTTCCTTATAATTTTAGACTAATTAAAGTGTTTATATAAAAGGCTAAAGAAAAAAAAATAAGAAGCCGGATCCACGCGTACGTAGGATCGTTTTTGAAAGGGGGGGGGGGCCAGACTCATCCAAAAAACCTTGACAAGCAAAGAAAAATAATCAATATTTCTTTACATACTCTCAAAACAGTTGGGGGCCAACTCCATGAATATTAATTTCTTAAATGTAAATTAAAAAAAAAAAAAATTCGGCAATAAAAAGCGGGGGGGGGGGGGGGGGAACCCCCCCGCCCCCCATCTTATGCTACGTACCTGCTTCAATCTACCCCTGTTTATTAAATATGTAATTTGATATTGTTATCAAGTGTGTCCATGCGCGGATCTAGAGGAGGGGTAAGAGGAGTCCCAACCCCCCTGGAAAATGAAAATTTATTAAATTTACATACGTCTAGTAAAATCATCGCAAATATGCCTCGGGCACGACCATCCCCCCCCCCCCCCCCCCTTTCATCCTTCAGACACCCCCACCCCCCTGGAATTTTTTTTGGAGCCGCGCATGGTGTCTCTGCCACGATATAAGTTAATCTTGCTTAATAACTATAAGAGTATATATCTCTACCATAAAATCAGAATATTTTTTTCATCATATTAAGATACAGAATTCTTTTAGAGACACACTGAACCTCATATTTGTCAAGATTTTCATAAATAATTGTATATAAGAAATAGTGCATATGATATCAAATGAATTATACAAAATAAAGGCATCAATTTATACTTTTATTGAAAAGCAAAATTTCAAAACTCACAATTGTAATTTTTTTAAACAGCTTAAATTTTGTTTTTAATAATGTCTTCACACATTCAAAATACACCAAAGCATGATGATGAGCACCTTTTTATCCATCATGTTTATGCATTATCAGGTTATTTTTATTATTAAATAGTCTGTAGAACACAGGGAATATGTGGGTAGGGAAGACAGGGTAACCTCAAGAGTTGAAACCACAAGAATCGACCCGCAAAACCCATGTCGCCAGGTGGTAGCAGAAGTCCATGTTGGGCTGAAATAAAAATTTTAAAAAATCAATTAGCTGGGGGAACATATGCATAGCAAATACATGAATATTTGTTACCAAAAAAATACACTGACCATGCAGTGTCATATGTATGAAAACATGCGCGGATCTAGAAGGGAGGAAGATTTTACATTGTAAAATTATCGCAAATATGCCTCAGACCACATGAAAAAAAACAATTACCCTTTGGACCTCCTGCCCCCCCTCCCCTTCCTGGAAAAAAATTTCTGGATCTATGCATATGACAAGATGGCAGTACAAAAACCAAACCAAATAGCTTAGGTCTAAACTGTTAACACATATCAAATTGAGAGAGAGAGAGAGAGAGAGAGAGAGAGAGAGAGTCTGCTTTACTCAAAGCATGATACATGTAGTAAATATTTAATTTCTTTTGATAAACAGTACTATATATCTCTTCTCGAAATAATCTTTGACATTATAATTCCATCAGTTTCATTTTTTTTCTAACAATGAATTGTCCATAATGTCACACATAAGCTGATGTATCTGAGCACAGTAACAATTAATCCAACATACACATGTATTTGTTATCTCAAAATTGTTTGTACACAATGTACATGTGCTATGCATGAACACTTTACAGAGAAGTGAATCAATATGTATTTACATAAAGATAAACCATAACTCAAAACAAATAACAATGATTCTGTAAAAAAAAATCCAGAAAAGACTGTATTATGAATATCAGGGAATATAAATACCCAAAAATTCTGACCTTAGGGTAATATATATATTAAGTTCTTTTCAATTTAAAAATTTAAAATCTTCTTTTAAGAAAATACATAAATGAATTCTAGAATAGCATATAAATTTAATTTACATTGGTAAATTTTTTTAAAAAGTCTGCTATTGAGGAAATGTATATGTTATTGTATGCATGTACATGTGGATAAGGTAGTGAATAATAATAACAAACCAGGTCAGTTTAAAGCTTGTGCCCCTCGAATATTATCTAGCCACTATGCAACCTGGTCTGAAGCGGCCGAGTCTGACCACCACATATGTTAGATTTTACTGGTTGGGGTTTATTATCAGATTATTATGAAGCATAACTGCACATATTTAACACATCAAATATATTAATCATATATTTTTAATGCAGCACATACAAATTGAATATGTAGTACAAATCTTTCTGAACATTTGAATTCATAAATGAAGCTGTGGATGGCAATTAATATGATACAGTATTGTTTTATTAAAATAAAGTAAAGAAATCATGATGCATACATGCACTTGATGATTACATCATTCTACACTTGTGTACCATGGGACCCCACATGTTTATACAGTGTATGCTAGCCTACATGTATTATGGTGTGTATATACAATAGTTCAATACAAACCGGAACTAAGACACACATGTACATACAGTATGTATATATAGCATAATAACAAATAAGAATTCAAAACAGTTTTACAGATATCTACTGTAAACTATACCAGCAAAATGAATTATATCATCTAAGATCCAAAAATTTCCTGAAGTGCAAAACATATGTATAATCACCATGTAAACATGCATATGCACTTTATCAGCTGTTTATAGGCCCTAATGAATTCTATAATTGTGTACCCTGGGAACCCCACCTATTTCAAGTGCAATGTTTACAGTGTCTGGTGTGTAGTTCAATACACAAAATAATAGCCTAATAAGAAATAATAATTCAAAACAGCGATGATGTGCAAAACAACACGTGTGTAACGTACATGTATACTGCATGGACTGAAAAGAGCAAATGATTTGAAAAGAAAACGTCAACACTACCTATTCTGTATTAAAACATACCTTTATTATCTCTCAAACGATGGTTGAGCTGCATTTTTCACTCTCGGCGTCTTGCAGGCCATGCATCTTATGAAAATGTTGACACACCGCTGTCAGCTGTTCGCAACCAAAACAAGGCGAGTGAAAGCGCTGTGTTGACGCGGATGGTAAGCAAACGACAATGTAATTTAAAGAAATAAACACCTTCAGTCACATATTTTCGATACAATATTCTTTAAAATAAAATTCAAAATGATTATTTAAAGCAGTCAATCGATAAATTTTTACAGCGATCGCTTTACTATATCGAAAGTAGGAAAAAGATGAAAACATGAATAATGGGCGGAGCTAACGTCATGAAATGTCACGTGATATTCATGAGGTGAAATCTATGGGAGGCCTTAACCTAGCTGCGAATATTCTTTATTATAAATAAATATATTCTTTACTTTGAAAATATCTTTGATTAAGGATAACAGACAGAAAACGTTATGTATTCTTTTTAAATTAAATATTAAGAGGTTGAAAATATTGCAGGAAAGGGAAAATATTTGTTGGCAAAACTGCATGTATACAAAGAATACTTGATGATATTATTGGCTCATTTGCTAATACAGTATCTACAAAAGATTTTTAAAAATTATTTTGCAAATATAGTTTTCAAAAACTTTCAAAATATTAATGAAAGAGGTATTTAAAATTGTCATTCTACAGCCATTTAATAATTGCCAAAACATGTAAACAAGCTTGAAATTGAACCATGCTTAAATTTGTCCAAGAAGCTTCTTTTTTTTTTTATAAAGATTGGCAGATAATGTAACCCTATCATTCCTAGGGATGATAGTTATTCACGTGAATTAACTCATTTGTCATACTGTTGTTGAAGATGAACATCATATTTTATTGTATGTCCATTTTATTAACAAATACGAAGTGAATATTGTTAACTTTTTAATAACGCATGTGTATTTTGTAAAATTCTTAATCCAACAGATGTTAAATCAACAAGAATTATAATTAAAAAATATATGTACTAAGTACGTTTGTATATCAATACTGTGCGTATGACTTGCGCCACAAATGGTTGAATTGAATGGAAATTAGCAGACTTTGAGTTGGTATATCCAGTTGTGTATTTTAATTGTGATGTACACAAGGTACAAATAGTCGCTGATTTCTCTTCTTTTTCAATTTTTCAATTTAAATGTCCCCACACTTTGAGCGTCTACCTGTCTACTGGCGGCCATTTTTGCTTATACATGTTTAAGGTAAATTTTGAACCGAACCGAACCGAAATTCGGAATTCGTATCGGTGCATCGAATTAAGACTCATGAATCGCGGTGCACCGAATAAGACTCAGTACTGTCTATAATGCATTGTTCCTTTTCAAAACATTTATCATTTTTCAAAAAAAAAAAATCAAATACAGTTAATGTAATTTTAGGTATTCACAAGTAATCATTAATATTTCAGGTAGGAAAAATAATTTTATGTAATCGATTACTTCTAAAATTGGATGAAGTCAAATTTTGTAATCATGCAGTTGATTACTTTTTCCAAAATTATTGTAATTAACCGGTAATCGATTACTTTGAAAGTAATTGACTCCTTCTGATGATTATAATGTTTATGAAGTCCCCTACCAAAATTGGGAGATTGCATATAGGTCAGGAATTCATGTCTTAATTAAGAGGTGATCAAGTGGATATTAATCTACTAAGTATAGTGGAAGATAAACCAAATGAATTATTATGACGTTCATTAGGTCTCTATTAAATTTGTGAAATGTATGGCCCCTGGATCCGGGTTCAGGCCCTTTGATTAGAGATTCCATTGACTCGTGTCCCTTTTTATAAATTGATGTTTTCAAAAATCAAACAATAAAAGTGGGGACAACAGACAGAAATGTCTTCGATTAGCGTCAAGACTCTAAAAAGACTAGTTATATTTCTAACCAGTAGACTAATTGTCAACGGAACGATTAGAGGCATTTCCACCTTTGATAATGGTTTTAAAAAAATCCTCATATAATAAAGCATCATATTCATATAAAAAAGCACCATCTTCATATAAAAAGCACCATCTTCATATAATAAAGTACCATATAACGCCTTTTGGAAAGATGTTTTGATTGCTTGGTCATGTTATATGAAATCTTTTACTTACTCTCCGCATTTTAAAAACAAATTTCATTATATTCCAGTGTGGTATAACTCTAATAAAAAAATGAACAACAAACCCGTTTTTTTTAAATCCTGGTATGAAAAGGGAATAAAGGTTATGCAAGATTTTTTTGATGATGATTGTAATCTTTTAGACTTTGGAGTTCTTAAAAACACACACAATCTATCTGACAGTTGTGTGATGCAATACAATAGCATTGTTACAGCTATTTCAAAATATTTGAAATCATTGTTAATAGATAGGCCTTCTTTCAAAAGACTTCCTAATCCATATGTACCTTTATTTTTTGAACCTCTCATATCTTCTGAAAAATGTTCAAAAATCTTTTATAATTTTTGAATAAAAATGAGGCTATTCCAACCTCAATCAGCAAGTGGGAGGCAGAGCTTATGCCTTATGGAGTAGACACAATATCAGTGCAAGATGTTTTCAAAATTTGTTATAAAACCACTAGTGATTCTTCTGCCCAGTGGTTACATTTCGAATCTTGCATAGAATTGTTCCTGTTGGAAATTACCTTAAGAAAATTAACATTAAAACTTCTGATTGTTGTGGTTTTTGTATGGAAAATGTTGAAACAATAATACATGTTTTCATTGCTTGTGATAAAGTACAAACACTCTGGAGTGATTTAAGTCTTCACATATACAGAAAGACATCTGAAAGAGTTGGTTTTAATGTTTCGAATGTTATACTTGGTGAGCTACCATTGTCAAACAATTACAGGGTTATAAACTTCATAATTCTTTATATTAAACAATATTTTTTTATATCCTTAATGCAAAATAAAATGCCAAATTTTCTTAGATTACTCAGTCACTTACAAATAAAATATCATATAGAAAATATGCTGCTATCTAAAATCAAAAGCTGCACAATTTTGAAAAATTGTGGCTAAGATGGAAAAATATTTTAGATTAGTTTATGATATTATGATTATTACTATTCGAATTATTATTATTATTTTTTTTTGTTATTTGGGGTTTTTTTTGAAGCAAAGTAACCATTTACCACTAATATTAAAAAGTGTATGTAAATATACTTGTGTGTTAGTGAGTATGCATGTGTATAAAATTCATAAAAACTGAATTTATTCATGTCATAAAATTAAACATAAAATTATTAAAAAAAATGACACATCAGTTCTTAGAGGTCAAAGGTCAAGGTCATAGGTCACACCTAAAACTAAAGGGGGGGGGAGCTAATTGTACATATGAATGAGTCCGACACATATTTTGCAAATACTTATGATACATCCGATTTTATATGTCAAAGGTCAAAGGTCACACACCGCACAAAAGGGGAGGATGTTGGTTTTTCGTATGTGGTTGTGAAATCAATGAAAAATCAAAGGGGAATTACTGCTAAAATGGGACGTCGGAGCGTTTTTTGAATCAATAGATTAAGGTCAGACGGGACCTATCTTCCATTTTCACTTTTTTTTCCATCTCCAAAATGTGAATATTTCCACCATGTAATTCTAAAATTATATCTTCATGATATATGATACTTTTTAAACTTAAATATCAAGTGTTTGATCGAAAATATATAATATTACTTCATTCATAAGCAGTCAAATGCATTTGACATGCTATATTAATGAAAAATTCTAAATTTTCTAGCTTCGAAAAGACCAGGTAATGTACTCTGGATTTTTGGGAATTAACAGGTTTAAATGTTAATAAATAAGGAATATCATATCAAGAAAAATTAAATTGACGAACATCTTATGAGTCCTTAAAGAACCCACTAGGTGAACTAAAGACTTTGGTAGATGCTTCAAGTTTATATCTCTTATGGTTTCAGAGGAGTCGCGATAACAAGCACTTTTTAAAACAGGGGCAATAACTCACGAACAATTTCAAGGTGGGAACTGAATGGTTACATTTCAAAACGTCTTAAATTTACTACTACATCCTTAATAAAGTTTTTCTAAACCCCATGAACAAAACATTTGACATTTATGTCATTTTGATCGGTCAAGGAAGACGCTTCCATACCAAGTGGTCCAAAGTCTATGACGAATAGAGAAAAAAAATTGAAAGTGATTTTATCAAAATTTAAATACTTTCAGGGACAATAACTGATAGAAGGGGACCTTAGACTCTTTCAGTATGAATAGATTGAAGGAGCGTCTAAGTGAACTACAGACAGTACTAGTACATCCAAACTCAGTTAAAGTGCCCCAAAATTTAAAAAAAAAAACGGCTCAATACAGATATCGCAGGAAATGTATAAATTTGGATAGAAAAATATCTGAATGACCATAAAACACATATAAGAGCTCTGGAAAATAAGATGTTATACTTTTTAGACATATTCAACAAATCCAGTGTAATTTTAGAAGCGAATTACGTAATTTCATGGAATACTATACAAAATGTAGAATTAATTTTTATTGTAGCATTCAAAATAGTGTTTCAAGTAATAATACTTGATGCAGATAGAGTGACTATCCAAATAAAAACCATAGTTCAATGGGAAATT
Source organism: Magallana gigas (assembly GCF_963853765.1). Lineage (NCBI taxonomy): Eukaryota > Metazoa > Mollusca > Bivalvia > Ostreida > Ostreidae > Magallana > Magallana gigas. The sequence continues at coordinate 9,247,692 of NC_088856.1, forward strand.
GACTATCAATTCTAAAATAGTCCATTTTAAACAATGTATATGTAAGGTAAAAAGAAAAAAATGTCGTCTTATAAAAACCTATTTTATTTATTCTTTTTTTAGACTTACATATTAAATTCAACAAAGAATTATGCATTTGCTCTCATTTATATACCTTTTACGACGAGATTCTGAAGTTTTTGTTACGTTGAAACTCAGCGGAAATAGTTTTGTTGAGACATAGTGAAATGGTCTTCTTTGTAACGTAATTCACATTAATTCCTTAAATTGCAAATCAATATGTTTTTTTATGATAAAACAACAGTTTTTTCACAAATGAAAGTATGGGAAATAAAAACAAGATATATTGCAATACTTATGCAAATGATAACATACATCTCTAATGTATTATGATTGTTTCAAATCAGATTATGTCACATTTCACATATCTTGTTAAATATCAGGGGAATTCAAATGCTGTATGTTCTTAAAGAACATAATAACTACTTGCTACAGATAATAAAAGCAATATTTTCTTGTGTCCATATAAATTTGATGGGAATAGGCAATAAATTATATTCCAAAATAAGTCTGTATAATAAAACAAGCAACGTAACGTAATTCACAAACGAGGTTATAAGAGTCAATATGTTACAAATAAACATTAAGAAGTAAATTAAGTCATCTTATTGAAGGGATTTTAACAGTTTATCACACAGACTTTGAACTGTTCTTCATATATTTCAGAAAAATTTAAACATATTTATAGTCTCTTCCTGCTTTATTGGATCGTCCAAAGAGCATAGGATATCACTATTTCTCTGTTCTAGGAATCTAAATTTTGTCTGTCTGTTCAAGCCATCTAAAGGACTTTTCCCCACCTATCATAAATGTGATATGATATCCTTGGTCTTATTTGATAATTTATTCAACATACGGTGTACTATAAACCCTTATACATGGTGGCAACATGCGTGCATCTACTTGATTCTTGCGTGCACCTAATCCCTAAGTAAACAATATATATGTTCCAGTGCTTGTTTTCTGTAAAACTATTGGTAGGGGTGTCACTCTCACTGCCTTGACAACCAACAGAGCTTCTACAACAAGTTACCCACTCTTTGCAAGTCACATGGTACCAAATTGACGTTTTTGAAACATGCGTCCCCTTAAAATGATCTGCACGGATATTACAACTCCCCCCCCCCCCAAATTGAATAACAGCATAATAACCTCCTTTTTGCGACAGTTTTCTTTAACCATTGGTCTTTTTTGTTCCCAGTATTTCTTGTAAAGCTTCGCATATTTCAATCTAGTCATTATATAAAATTAAAACAATAGTTATGTATGTTCGTGAATTACGTTACACTGTTGTAAATTACGTTACAATCTAATACAGACTTATTCCTGATTTAAACACCCAGCGAACCATTGTTTTATATTTTTGATATCAAAAATTAACCTTTATTCTTCATTCTCAATATAAGATTCCAATAACATCATTAAAAATCAAAAAGTTTTCATCAGTCACAAATTAGCTGCAATAATGTAGCCCTCTCCCGATTTTTTTTTGGGGGGAGAGGGCTACAACTCCATTGGATCTCCGTAATAGTGCAAGTGCGGGAGTGATTCACTCCCGCAACGATTTCGTCTCAAATCGTATATAAATGACAATAACATCTGCATTTCTTACATGAACTCAAATATTGTAGATGTCTATGGCATAAATTAATCCAAAAATACCAGGTATAGTCCATATATCGGTTATTTTTCGGATATGTCAACAACGCATTTGTCCGCCATGTTTACTGACCTTGACCGGTTTTATTTTGGGACAGCCAATGAGAATTTAGGAGCGGATCTTGAACTGAATATAGGAATTCCACTATTTTAAACATAATTAACGCGGTAAATATGAATTTTCCATTATATACCGTTTCCTTAAATGATGTTTTAGTGATAGAACGAGGTAAGATCGATTATTTACGCTGACATTCACGTTATCAAGCCCATCAAAACTCCAAGCGTAAATCCCATAAAATCATGCGAGAACTGTTATGGCTGCTGAAAAGGACGACTGGTAAACATGCTGATGTGTTTTATCTGGTTTTGATTTATATACGGTTAGTTTGTTCGACCTGATTCAAAAAATCATTTTATCTAAAGGAAGTCAAATATAAAATCGATCTTTTCAGACCGAAGTCAGTCGCATTAAAAAATTAATTTTGCACCATTTCAGAGTCTATGGAATTGTAGCCCTCTCCAGTAAACATCAGATATAAAAAAAATCGGAGAGGGCTTCATTATTGCAGCTAGTCACAAATAAGCATAATTACACTTCTGGCGATTGTGTACACTACATCAGTAGTCAAAATGGTTCCCGCGTGTAAACTTTCTTTCCACAAGTGCGTGTTTGTTAAGCGGTGTCAATGAATAAAAATTCATGGTGATTTTGCCCCTAGTTAGGATTATATTACAATATCAAGTAAATTGATCATAACGTAATTCCCTGTAACGTAGTTCGCAGTCTTGGCTTTTAATTAGAATACGAAATAAAACTGCGGCAGTTAGAAATATTGTGTATGTGGTGATTATGATAGGCATCAATGTGTTCATCAGTCAGGATAGTTGAAGTGTGTAGCATTCAGACACTGTGTGCAAGATTGCGTAACGTAATTCACAATTTAATGTCAAAATGGAAAGTTTTCGAAATTAATGATTCTGTTTAAAAAAAATAGTATCTTTTGTTAGTGAATCATAATTATTTTCATATCTTTGTAACTTTGTGATCAATTTCATCCATTTAACCTCACGGTAAATGCCTATTACCATTTCATTACGATGCAAGAAAATCGTAACGTTATTCACAGCATTAAATGGGACACTCAAATTTTGGATTGTAATTTTTTCTTCGGCCAAAAATTTAAGTCTATCCCATGATCATTATAATAATATCACTTTGCTTCCTATATTGGTGTTTTTAGATTATTTTTTGTACCTAAATACAAACACACTCGTTTGTGATATCCGGTTTTGATCAGATTTGGCTCATAAACTCTTTATTTTAGTACAGTAGATGGGGTTAATGCATCGTAATATCCATAATACCTAGATATTATATTTAATCCCCTCAACAATCAAAGATGGATAATTTTGTTTTCAAAAATCGCTTGTGGCAACGGAAACTGCTTTTGGGGCACTTTAACTGAATTTGGATGAGTAGTAAAAGTTCCAAGTCTTTATCTCCTATGATTTCCAGAGGAATAGCGATAAAAATCACTTCATATACGAATGGCAATTTTTTCTAAGTTCTAGGTGTTATCAAGCAAAGGGTCATTTGTTGCAATGACTTTATATGCTAAATCTCATGAAAGCAAACATTTTTCAATATCTCTGGATAAAAAAAAGCTCTCCCTGGAAAAGAAGAGAATAATAAACAGAAGAAAAACAAAAGGTCTTTCACCTGAAAGGTGGAAAGAAGACCTAAATATTCATGCATATGTACAGTATGATGCAAGAAGTATTCATACAAAATAGCGGCGTGTTTACATTCGCGACGGAATTAGGTCACTCTTCAAACTTCAGTTTTCATGTTTAAAAATATTTATATTATAATAGCTAAAACTTCCCTAATACTTTATAAGATGACCATTCAGTCGTATAACACTTTGTAATCGCCGAGGAACTGTCTGATATAGGCCTTTTATATATTCAGACGTGATCTCAGTCCAGATGCGCTGGATTTCATGGAACACGTCTTCTTTGTTTTCTATTCTACCAACTCTTCCCTGAATTTTTTTAAAATCAAAAGTTAAACATTTTTTATCAATGATGTTGATGTCGGGGCTATGTGCCGGCCAGCTCATTGTTCTTATGCTATTTCTGTGTAAATAAACTTGGGTAGAACGCGCAACTTGCAGCGGGGCATTGTCGTCTTGGAAACCTTAGTTTCCAGTTAGAAAATGACGGGCTAAAACGGGCCATACATTGTCGTCTAGTATCTGCTGATATTTATATGCTTTAATGTTACCGTCTACTGCATAAATAGTGCCGACTCCATGCATGTGAGACATCCCCAGACCATCACATCGTAACATGACTTGGTTTTCCGCACCCTCACCAAAATTGGGTATTCAGCCCTCGCCTCTCTTTCTCCACACATATACACGAGAATCTTGCCCCACCACTATCTTAGATTCGTCTGAGAAGATCACACAGTAATTCTCTACTGTACAGTCAGTTTTTACTTTTCACGGCACCAAGACAAACGTTTCCGACAGTTCACATTTTTAACAACTACTTTCTTCTTTGAAACCAATCTTCTGTAGGCCTATCCATTTTTATGTAATTAAATGAAACTGCAAAGTACGTTTTGATATTGGTCTTTCCCTATTCTCATTGAATTTTAATTTAATTCCTTTGTAAATTGTTTCTTCTGTTAACTTTTACTAACCGCTCTAACTTTCTATAGTCTCTTGCTGTCACCGAGGGGGTCCTTCTTCCTTGGGGGATGTTTTCTATCGAGCCCCGATGTTCAATACGCTTTTTTAAGCTCCCAACAGTAGATCGTGGTATATGCAACGTATTTGACACATAATCGATGGTTTTACCTGCTTCAAATAATTTCTGAGCGATTTCTTTTACATCATTGCTTAGTTCTTTTCCCCTGCGACCCATTTTACTTTCGATGTCTGAGATTTGTTTACAAATGCAGACCAAAAAAAATCATGTGACGTATAAAACGTCATCGATGACAGAATACTATAAATAACTACCGAAATCCCAATTCTAATTATAACCCATTTTATCCCCCTTGCAATGTAACGTTGCGAAGCGTGATGTAAACACGCCGCCATTGTGTACGAATACGTATTGTATCATACTGTACATGTACATATCATGAAAAGATTAAATACGAACATATTATAATTTTGGTCATTATTGATTTAGGTTCTTACACCAACTGTCAGGTTTAAAAGAGGGGGTACTGGAGCAATCATAATTAGACCAACTGTTGGAATCGGTTGCCTTCGTGCGCAATCTGGTCAAATGGATTGGTGTTATATTCATATTGAGATGCTTTCATTTGGGACCCAAACATGCAAAGCCAATATAGGGCTACGAAATGACGCTGATAATCAAAATTTATGCACGAAGGGAATCCCTGCATCAAATTGGTCCCAGAATCACAGCATACTTATTGCTGCGAGAGAGGAAGAATATCATTACTATTCGGCTACCTATACAATTAGACTCGTCACAGAAGACAATTTGTTTCACCCTGTTTGGGCAAAGTACAGGCTTCCAGATATTCGCGTAAGTAATCATTATAATATGCATTATTATTTTTGAAATATTGTCTAAAAAGAGAAATAAAATAGACAGCGTATTCGAAAATTTAAGTATTATATACATTTATCATAATTTACACTTCAATTTGTTTCACTCAAGAAGAAATGTTTATTTACAAAAAAAACCAGGTAGAGGTAGAAGAAGCCTCAGACATTGATTGGTCATCAAAGTATTGTCAAGCACAGGACGATCCACATTTTTTGACCTTCGATGGACGGTATAAAAAAATTGATCGTCATTTCGATGAAAACAATGCTTCACTGTTTTGTACATATACAGTTATTTGATTTTGTTTTACACATTTATTTTCTATAATTGCAGTCCCTATGACTTCCATGATAAAGGTGTTTTTGTAATGTATCAGCACGACAGAGAAAGCATTGAGGTAATATGATGTGCTCGTAATTCATAATATCTTCTTTTTAAAGAAAATCTTCAAGAAATACAATTACACAGGGGTTCACGTGTCAAATGAAATATTTTCATTTGCAATGTTCGGTCTTATATGGGCTTAATAATTCCAAGTGGAATTTAAACATAATTTCACTCATTTCTGTAAGTTTATTTTTACTGAATATTTAAGCAGCAATTTGTTTCCGAAAGTAAAGTGTTAATCTGGTTGTAAATTTAAGGCCAGACGCGACCTATCTACCATTTTTTCTATTTTCGCCTATCTTCACAATGTGAAGATTTCCACTTAATAGTAATCTTATAATTATATTTTTATGTTATATGATTCTTTGATTCTTTTTTTATTTAGATAAAAAGTGTTCAATTGAAAATTTATAGTATGGCTTTATTAATAAGCATTCAAATGCATTTTGCATGCTTTTTTAAGAAAAACTCAAAATATTCTAGCTCCGAAAAGAACCTGATAATGTCCTCTGAAGTTTTGGGAATTGGCAGCTTTTAATGTTAATAAAAAAGGAATAAAATATCAAGGAAATTTATATAAAATTGAGGGACGTCTCCTATGTCCTTAAGTTTGTTTGATCTCTAGTATTCGTGCAGATTTATGTTGAATAACAGTCAATAAAATATTTAAAAGCAATAGAAGCATCTCACAAAAAACTTTTTATAAGTGTAACATAAATAAGATTTAAGCAGAATAAGAACCAAATTTTGATTATATGAGGGCCAATAAAAAATTCGAATACTTTTGTCATAGCTATTTTACTGAAAGGAGAAGGATACTAAGAATCTGTTGTACAATTCAACAACTTTAATGGTAATTCGTATTTATTTTCATTAAAACCCGTGGAACAATGAATAAATCAAAAAATCGATCACTTAGTTACTCAATTTTCCGCCGCTTTAATTTATGACGTCACACCATCTATATTACGATCTGTTTTATCACCAATGCATCACTGTTAACAAACCATGATATTAGCTCGAAATGAAAATTTCTGGAAAATTTGAAACAAAATCGATTTGAGACAGTTATTCAACCTTTGACTTTCCACTAAGTTACAAACCAACGTCAAACGGAGCATGTTCGTTGAAATCTAAAGGCTGGGAATAGTGTCGCAGGAATCTCCGCGTAGTTGTGGAAATTGTCAACAGACGCTAGATCGTAATATCTGCCGTCGAAATAACTTTAGAAAATGTATTTAAACTCCCCGATTACAATTATAACACATGTATTCAGTTAGCGAAGAACTTGATTTGAAATAAAAATTTACTAGAGGTCATTTTCAACTTCGAATGACAACAGATTAACAGCTGTCTTTCATTTAATAAAAATGCATATATTTATGCATACATGTATTAGTTTTTAAACTGACGTGTGAACATAAACATGCTCAGGTTTGTTCAGTCGATAACTTGGGTAACAGAAAGGAATAAACCCTTGTGCAATTCAGAGTACTGTGTATATTGATATATGCTACCAGATCGGAATAGATGACGTAATATCAAAGTAATAAATTTAATTAACGTTTTTAATACGAATTCTACATCATGCCAGCCTCCAGGAAAAACGATTTCTTTAACTTCAAACGTGCATAAAATCTAAATGATGTAGTATATTTTTAAAACAGCCTGACCACATGTGATAATTTAAGCCGGTTCATTAACATAAGTAAAATGTGTTTATGACTTTCCTTCCCCTTTAAAGTAATATCATTACAAAAATTGGTAGACATTATTTAGCAATCGTTTGAAATAATTTAAAATCAACAAATTAAATATTTTCCTTTATTTATAAAAAATTATTCAAAAACAAATCCTGCAAAAATGATGTCAAGGCGCACGGTCAAAATGTTTGTTATGTCAACAATAAATCCTATAATGTCGAAAGTAATATTTCTATTATTTGGGATTAAAAGCAAATGATATATAACCTGTAACTAAGTATTGTTGTGACATTCGATGAACTAAATAATGATGGGATATATTTATTCATTAATAAAAAATCAGTTATTATGTACAGACAGTCCTTTTAAAATTGACTAAAACGTTGTTCTCGACGGATATCGTAAGAAGTACATGCAACTGTACAGTGGCATTTATTTCGGGGAAATGCTGTGAATATGCTCAATGATGCATATGATATGTGAAAAAGTATTTCCTCATTTGTGTTTAATTTCAAATTGATACATTTTGTGAGAGAAATGGTGATTGTATTTTGGATATATTCGTAAACTTTAAATGGATTATTTTTCTTATCCTTTCGACTTTTGTATTTTATAAATCAACAATCTATGAAAACATATGTTGCTAGATATCTAATTGTTTAGTTATACCAGCAGCAACATTGTCTTACTGTTTATTTTCTATTATTTTTAAATTATTGTAATATTTCTTCAACAAAAATATAATGCCATAGTGATTAAAGTGTATGCTATTGTATATGTCTTTATCTTCTTCTATAAATAAGGTACAAATTAGACAGGAATCTTGTTATAATAACGACGAACGTCCTTACTGCACATGTGGAGTCGCTGTTCGGGTAGGAGGAGATGTATTTGTCATTGATAGGTGCAGTAAAGACTACGCTAAGAAAGTGAAACATACACTTTGTATGCACCGACATTTGAGTGTTCATAAGAAGAGCAATAGCAAATATATAGTAAGTCTACTTACACATATCGATTATCTTTACCTTTTTTGAAGAATATATATCAAATATATTGACAGTATCAAATGTAAACACTTACCATTCAGAATAACCAAGTGGAAGTAGTTAAAGCCGTTGAACTTTTTGTGGCGTTGTTCATATGAAGCATATGTTATCTTTTGATTTACTGTTCATGTCCTCGACATTGTCCTACATGTAAATAATCTGCAAGCGATATAACAAGTTAATTTTTAATGATTTAACTCTGCTTTTCTGCTTTTCGTAAGTAACCAGAACAATCCAAAACTCTGAAGTCAAACCAAATCAAAAGTAGTATCAAGTAAAAGTTTCGTTTTGCAACAGGTTAAGATCACAAATCGTTCCTAGCCACTTGAAAGATAAAAAAAAAACATTTTCAGCGGCAAGCCAAACGTTTGTTTTTCATTTCTCAGATGCGTTAATTCGTTTAACTAATTTTAGGCGATATTAATTTTAATTTTGAGGATGTGTCAGGAAATGTTTTTATAAAAGTCAAAGGAAACATCCAGCCGATTCTCACACAACGTCAGACAGAAACATCACATGTGGAATCACATTTCAACCTCAGTTCCTTTATAATGTATTGGGTGTAGAAGTCTCGTACATGTATCTAGGAACCAAAGTTGAGAAGTGGGTGGGAAATCTCACAACCCAACCCTTCCGCATTGTTCTTCCATCTCCTACTGTATACACATCCACCCATCAAACAGCGAAAAGGAATGACGTCACTTCGGTAGCACGTGATTTCACTTGTGATATTCCCATATCACACGTGGAATCACATTTCAACCTCAGTTCCTTTATAAAGTATTGGGTGTAAAAGTCTCTATCTAGGTATCCAAATCTCAATTCTTATCTCAATATCTAGTGCCTCTTCCCAACACTCACTATCAAATATATAAACATTTTTAAACACATTAAATTAGCATATAAAACACATCAAACACTTTATATGTTATCAAAACTTTAATCATTAAAATCATAAATCATATTCAGACATGTAAATGTACATAATGTACACTTAGCTCTCTATCTCATCACTCACTCTCTACAATGGCCGAATCAAGACTATCATACTGCATGCACTCTCGATACTTCTCTTCCATCATTCCCGCATCTTTCACACTTGTTGCCAATCTTCCAGCTACAAAATCTGATTCTACCAAGGCTGGAAGTCTACTATAATACTCGGCACTCCCTTCCCCAAACCAACCAACATGTCTCATTATCTGACCCACCTCACTCACTGAGCCTGACATAGGCAACGCAACAGCACAACCTGCCCGGAAACTGTCTGGAGTCTCACCTTCATCACACCAAGTTTTCGCAAATACACACGCAACCTATCATTAACAACTGAATAGGAAACAGGCTGATCCAAAACCCGTGCATCCTTTGTAACAACTCGAAAGACAGATCAACTCCCAAGTCACATCCTGAAACAAAATCTTGTAACCCTACTACAGGACAAATAACCTTATCATCACACCTCTTTACAACAAACATATTACTCCTCCTTTTACTTCCCCGAAGAGTCTTTCCAAAAGTGTGATTAAACACAAAACCTGAATAATCTCTAAGCCACTTAACTTCTTGAGCCACCAAATGTGCACGATCTCCTGCCCTATCTCCAGCAAAAAACTGCAATTTGAACCAAGCCTGGTCTCTCAATAAGATATACCTCTCCCTAACTGACACAGAACTCATGCTTAATCGACCCCCTATATAGCCAACAATAGCCTTAACCTTGGTCAAAAAGATGGGTTTAGCCTGTTTTGGTACCAAAAGGGCTCTCGCTTGCTCCTCGTGTATAATTTTCAAATAATCTTTCACTTGACTTGTTGCAGCCGGATTCCCTAATCCAAGAGCCATGTTCCACGATCTTTCACATCCCATCTCATGAAAAATGTTTACTAATCTATTTATCATTAATGAGACAGTACCAGAAGCAAGACGTACTGGACAATTACAGTCAAATTATCCCTTGCTTCCTAAAAAACGACAGTCTATCTTATGAACTTGACTTTAACCGCACTGATCCTTCCATACCAAAAATCGCCTAATGTCAACAGGTGTACAACCTGTCAATTCTCGACCAGACATCCTCACAAGAAAATCAGTAATTTCCCTTTTCAAACAATCCTGCCTCTTTGAATCCAGTGAAGAAGACCTCCATGCATCTAACTCCTTTAACCTCTCATCCAAGACTTGAACATCGTCACTCCCTACCTGAAAAAGATTAAGCAGGAATATTCTCTGAAAATGTCAACCTGTAAGCAATCAATGCCCGTTTCAGCCCCTCATTATCAAGAACATATCTTTTCTTTGAAGGGACCCGAATAACCCCCTTTTCCACCTATCAGCCTAACACCACACTAGATATCTTACACTCCTCAACGAGAGGCTGCCATACAGGCACTGGTTGTCTATATGGAAGAATGCATGTACATACAGGAATTTCTTGTTCCTTCAAAAATGATAAAACTGGAAAAACCATACCAAATGGAGGAAATGCTTAGGGGTTCAACTCCTTTCGAATATTTTGTGCGAACACATCAACCCCTGCAGTGAATGGCATTGGACATGGTGTAAAATGACGCAATACCCCACCCCCTTGGCCTTCATTGAATTAGAATCACTTGCCATTAAATCAACAGTGTGGGGACCAAATACTTTTTCCACTATACCCAAAGTCTTCCCATCCAACATTGAGTCAGGATAACTAATCTGTCTCGAAGGTGCATCAGCCTCATTTAACTTCGAAGGAACAAACTGTAATTTTAACTAAAAATTCAACTTCAAAGTCAAAGAAAAAAAACATTTTGTAATACAGTTCAACGCCCTGTCCTTTCCCCCTGGTTCTGCCAGACACTAAGTACAGCCATGTTATCTGTGAGCACATGTACTCTAGAATTAGCTTAGTTCTCTCCAAGAGCCAATAACACCTTATGAACAGCATCCGCCTCCTTTAAATGAATAGGACTTTGATCATTCTCTTCCCAAAAATCACTAATCTTATACCTATTCCTACCCTGCTTTACCACTGCCCCGTACTTGTACAAGGATGCATCTGAAGACAACATAACCTGCTGATGACACTCACTTCTCCACTGACAACAATTTTCCCAAGAATCTAGAAAACGCCAATGATCTAATTCCTCCCTCAGCTCATCAGTCAAACACACATGCTTACTACTTTTTACAGCTCTAGAAATTGCCAAGTTAACCTTCCTACAAAACAGCCTACAACCTGGAACTGCAAGGCCCATTGATATACATTTACCAGCAAATCGCTGAAGAGTTTTCACAGTAAGTTCTTTTGAACCAAGAATACTTTCTCTCAAATCAGCAGATTTCAACTTCTTGCACTCTTGAAAAATATAAGCTTGTGTTTTTGAATCAACCAAAAAACCCAGAAACTTTAAACATGTCAATGGAACAAACGAGCATTTCCCCAAGGCCAAAGTATAACCCAACCTTGTCAACACTTCTACTAATATGTATGCGACCTTACAACCTTCTACAAATGGGTCCACAGCACCAGAGACATTCGCGATAGCCAACCTATCATCAATATATTGTACAGTACTTATAGACCGACTCCGAAGGTATGACGTAACAACCATCCCAATGGTCTGGTATGTAAAAGGCGATGCCTTGAACCCAAAAGGGACTACCGTATACACCATAACATAACCACCAAAAATAAGCCCAAAGTATCCCTGAGAATCATTGGACAACCTAACATGATCGTATCCAGATTTTTCATCTGTCGTTTTCAGAAATGCATTACACTCTACAAGCCTATCAACATCTCTCAAAGTCTCCAGCTGAAAGGGAAGATCCTTCACCCAGAGGTTCAAAAATCTGTCATCATGACATAGTCTTGGTTTACTTGGTTCAATTGTCAACGGCATCACAATATGGGGCATCTCACACTCACCGACTTTACCAAGCACTCTTATAGCACCCGACCTTATCTTTTCATACAAAGCATCACAAATAAAAGCATGATACTTTTTTTTACATAAAGCAGAGTTAGGGAATACAGCACTTGGGGGCAACTCAGAATCAAATGACTTTCCACGAAAATTCCCTTTAAAACGAGTAAAAAACTCTGTCACATCCAACCCCTCTGTAAGCCACTTTCTCCATCTCAATATCGTATTTTCATTCACTCCACTCCTCTCTAACACATATCCCCAGGCCGAAACATTTCTACCCAACTGTCCTGCAATAAATGAATCTGGACTATATACCAGCAACTGGTTCATATCAAAATCAGAACCTTCAATTACAGATTCTGCACTAACTTGGTGGGTTGCAAGTGAAGGAGTCCCACCACTGAATGTCACACATTCTCCTTTCTGACGAGGCACTATTCTTATGGGATTAAATTCTACCATCTTGTCAAACTCAGCAGTAACCTGATTATCATTAATCAACACTGACGCTCCATTATCCTCCTACAAATTAAAATCATAATCCATTTAAAGGTCATATGGTGACAATCATAGTGGAACTCCTTCACTTAACAACCCACGTGGACTTGGTCCACTAAGGCATCAGGGTCCTCGGGTTGCAAGATCAGGAATTCTTATGCATGTATGATATATAACAAACAATCCAGTTCCATCAAAACATTTAATGTGTCACTTTAACTATAATAACCATCTTCATCAAAAAATATGTGTATCTTTCACTACAGCCATTTACAATTCTTCCAGCTGCATAAATCAATCAAAGCAAAATTAAGTTCATAAATGAACCTTGAACAAAATCCATAATTGTATCCTTACAATTAAATGCACAAATTTCCATACATATGTATTCTCAATTCACTTTCTCCTAGCAGCCTTCATCAACTCACAATCTTTAAGTAGATGTTGTGTCGAATCACAAAAATGAAAAGCTAACCTACTAGCATTCTTTCTTCCCATACCTCCCATTGGCCTGTAACCCTGCGGCCTTGAATAAGTACCAAAGCTTGAAAATGGATGAAATAGTTAAGGCTGAAAACCAGGGGCACCTAGAAGAGGCGTTGAATACATAGGGTACAGTCCAGCTAATGGAGAATTTGAACCTTTAGAACCTTGATCTTGTTCCATCTCACCCCTCATCTTCACACGCTCACATTTAGACCCCACGTTTTGTCCTTCTTTCATACATTTATTAACTGCTTTTGACACCAGATCAGCTCCCTGCCCCCCTAGAACTGTAAGACATAAATTCGCGATATTCACTTTCCCTTGCAGACGACCACACTGCCGATACAATTCTTCAAATACTTCCATATCTTTATCCCCCAACTTTCTACTTAAGCGAGCTAATTCATCAAGAGTTATTAATATCAGAGGTTCACTAGGGTCCTGCTGAGCAGCTGAAGCTTTAACCCTCTCCTTCACCTTCGAAACATCCTCCTTCTCCAACTTCTCGAGCATCAGCAGTCTCCTTTCCATGTCATCAATCGTCTTTCTCCTTTTCACTGGGGTGGCCTCATTCTAAAATAAACAGGATTTGCTCAATTTTTTTTCCACACGCACACGCACACACACACACACACACAATATATTAGACACAGTAACTCCACAGTATTGTCTTCAGTCTGATTCTGTCTCTCTGCAGGTGCACAAGACGTACTCGGACCCGCCTCATCATCCTGCAACACCTGCCCTTTAGGCTGTCCCCTTTCATTCGCTGCTAGTACACAATAGTGCAACAGTAACTTTGCACTATCATAATCTCGAATATCTTTCCCTACAAGGCAGACTTTGCACGTAACAATATCAACTAGACACATTATAGATTAGTGATAATACCACTATTACATCAATATGATTAAACCAGATTAAGTGCTCAAGACTAAATATCGCCCAATAATATATTCAAGTACACAGTTTACCTGCTAAATCCAACAACTCATCCATGGATTCCCCCGTAATCTCCATCACTGCTTTGGCGATATCCCTCAACTGCAGCGCCTCCGTGCGCTTCCCGACACTTATCCTCGCCAACTCCTTAACATTTTCTAACCGCCCATCCTTTACTTTTCTGATTACAGGTAACAGAGTAAGCCACTTCAGACTATGTCTCTTCTTTAAAACTACCGGCTGAAACATCTAAAATATAAACAATCATGACGTAAGCATTCATGCTCGACCCGAACTTTACCGTCCGGATAAATACGGATAAACGAAGTAGATAATATACAGGCATAAAATAAAATTTCACGCTTCCTATTGTAGTCAATATCCACATTCTTCTCTAATCATATATAAAATGCATTTGAATGAAAACCCAGCTTAGATATTCCAATTTCACACAAAACGCCGCTCCACGGCATGTCTCATATCATAATGGCCCCTGGCCCCGCCATATTCCAAATACAATCCAGTTCAAATCTGCGACATCCAACAGTCACATTAACTCAAATATTCTCTAAAGATATCCAGCAATCTTGAGACCATAAATTTCACTCAAGCCTCCAACGGCATATAATGTAAAATATAATATTACCTTCCTCTCGATCTGCTGTCTGCTCTCATCATCAAACAGCGAAAAGGAATGACGTCACTTCGGTAGCACGTGATTTCACTTGTGATATCGTTTAATTCACATAGTCTAATAATTCAGCAAAAACACTTACGATTTTCAATCTATCGATCGATCGATCGATCGAACATTCCTTATCATACGCAAGTACCTAATTTCGCCCGACAATTTTTATCAAATCGCGAGAATATAAAATCGTGAGAGCCAATGTTTTGTTTTAATTTCCTATATTTCAAAACTGTCAGAACATAAGAGCGTGATTTTAAAATCCGCGATGGTTGCTTCTCGCTATTTAACCTGTATCAATGCATCATGTTAAATTAGGAATTCACAGTTGTGTCTCTCTATGTATTTAAGAAGCACAATGATTTATTGTTATACTTTTACAGATGTATACACCGATTGGAACTCGAATAGAAAGCACATTTCGAGATGAAACATTCATGACGGTTCAGATTTTCCCGTCACTTAGGGACGTAAGAAAAACTAGAGGATTGTGTGGCACTTTAACAGATAATTGTCAAGACGACTTTTTGAAAGCTGACGGAAATAATTTTACAGACGATAATACAAGAAAAAATTGTTCTCATCTAGGTTTCACAGATTATTTGTTTCAGCCAGATGAGTTTTCGAAAACATGGAGGTAACTTAAATGTGTTTTTTTTTCATTTATACGATAAGATAAACTGCAATTATGAATATCATGAACAGGCTACATACATGCCTTTTAAAATATAATACACACAAAAAGGCTACAATAACAAAATTTACTTAAGTTAAAACTGATTAATAATAATACAAATGCATCAGTAACACATTTCAATTTGAATTTTTGCTCATCTGAAGCTTAATTATAATATAAATTAACTTAAAACCAAACCAGGGTATCCCAGGCTAAAAATCTGTTTGCTGACAATTATACTTTTACTGGAGAACCATGGGATAAAGGTCGACAATTATGTGTCTGTCGGAATGAAAACAACGAAAATTATATTAACTGCTCTTCAAGTTCTGTTGTGACATGTAAGCGAGAAACTCCAGTTGCTCCACCGCCAACTTGTAATATACATGGTAGAAAATGGAATGTTCCAATTTTTAAAAAATTGCATAAAACCACAAGATCTCCCTATGTTAAGGTATTTTACTTTATTATTGCTTTATCGAAGGTAACATGTTTCGAAAAATTGTAAATGTGATGTATTTACACTGTAAGCTATTTCATGTAACAAAATACTAAATTTAAATGCAACATTTTCAATAATAGGGGATAGAAATAGACACATCGGTACGTATGACAGAGGCAGAGGCACGGCAGGCATGCATGTCGTTTATGGAAGAATCGCCATCTTTTAAAATGTGCAAAGATATTCCCAACGTGAATTCTGACATTGCAATGAACACATGTGTGCTTGACATTCTGGTAGTATTCTTATTTGTTTTAATTTATTATAGTGATGTATTGTTACAACAAATTCACAAATTATAATATGTTTAAAATTATTGGTATTTTCTTTTATCCACACATAATAAAAAAAAAAACTGTTCAGCTAACAAATTCAACGAAATGGATGCTCGATGCTCGAGAAGGGATCAAGGGTAAATGTCTTGCAGAGGTCAGAGTCAATGCCACGCTTCAGAATAATACAGACGATGGTGGAGTATCCATTGCAGATATTGTGAGGAGCATTTCTTGTATTAACGATTGCTTAGGAAGAGGAAAGTGTTTGAATGGTAGGTTGTTGCACAATGTGTAAATATAATTAAACTTACTCTCGAAAATAATTTATTTATTAAAACTCAAGTATATTTAACAAAAATTAAAATGACCAGAAAATCAAACCAGAGAGAATTGTTTCTTTACAAAAGATTGGGTTAAATTCATATTTATTTTATTCTCATTTTGATGTGTAAAGGAACTTGTGCATGCGACGATGGATACGGTGGTGGTGATTGTGGAATAGATCTGTCGATCCCACCAATAATCAGTGGCGTTGTGGACAGCGGACTGTGTGACGTAGATCTGATAAATTGTACTTCAGCTGTTATAGAAGGAGATGGGTTCACAAATGAAGGAAAACCCACTTGTAGGATGAAGACAATTACCGTACTATGACTGCTTGTCATCTTTGTTTATTTAAGCTTACCTTAGCAGAGAGCTCAAGTGAGCTTTTCTGACAACTTTTTGTCTGGCGTGTCCGTTTGTTTTTAAACATTTTATATTTTTGAAAATTTCTGCAGAACCACCTGGCCAATTTTAAGCAAGTTTGGCACCAACCATTATAATTTGAAGAGAATTAACGTGTGTTTAAATCAATGACCATACACTCTTTCGAGGAAAAATGACTAAAAGTTTTGCAAATTCTGTGTATATTTTTAAAAATTCCTCTTTTTGGAAACCATTGCCCAGAAAAGATGAGAACATCCTCATGTAGGATAGATTTATTATTTCAGGGGTAGGTAGGGGGTATTGTGTAGGGGTCGAAATTTTACAGAGAAATATATACTTAGTAAATCTTTCAAAATCTTCTCATGAGAAATCAATCGACCAGAAAAGCTGAAACTAGTGTAGAAACATCCTCAGATAGGGGTTAATAAAGTTTGTTCAACTCCAAGACCTAGAGGCGGAGTAAGGCAACAATAAGGGGTCAATTTTCAAATAAAAATATGTGTATATGCGGAGGTAGGAGAAGGCAACTCCGACTGTAATGACCGTCAATTTTATGATCAATTTAAATATTGTTTATTTTTATGAAAACACCGTTGAATATTAATATCAAGTGAATGTGTTTGCCAAGATATTATTTTTCTATTTCGGAATTGAGTTGATCTTTGAAGCTGTCATGCCATGGACTCACGTGAAAGTTAAAAATAGATTATGTTTTTACCTTAACAAAATATCAAAAAAGTGTAACACTAACCCGCAGTTCATTTTATGTATAATACAATAATTTGATAGGCAATTAGTTCAATTTATCAGTATTGCTGATAGAATCCTATCGTTTATCGCATAAAATGAATATTGTCATTATTTATCGAAAACCCCCTGTCAACCTCCTCAATTTCTTTAAAAATACTACGTACTTCTTTTTACAACAAAAAAGCACAGGATTCTAGCTGCACTTATCAAGTATTTTAGGTCACATGTGCCTTTGATATTTGCCAAATTCAACTATCATGATATTTGGGGTAGTGCTACACTTTTGCCTTTTTTGTACACACTGACAGAGGTAAGGTAATGACACATTTCTGACTAAAATATGACATTATGATGCTTATTGTGACGTCATATCGATCTGAGTAATTTTTACTCAATCTATCGCTGAGAATTGCCTAAGCATACCCTGGTGGAAAGAATCTTTAGAAGTCTTCAACTTAGAAACCGATCCGCCAGAAAAGTAAAAAAAATTGCATGAAAGTATCTTCGAGGTTTAATGTAAAAAGCCACAACGGAAGGGGGAGGGAGGTGGGTCAAATTTTGGACAAATGGAAATATAGAGAAAAATATTTTATCTTCGAAAATCTTTTTGCCTAAAATAGCTGTAACTTAAGTGAAAGCATCCTCAGAATATACAATTACAAATTCGTCAAAATCATAATCATAAACTCAAGGTTATAGTACATGGTTTTATCCACATGCGAGCATTTTGAAAAATTGTTGATTCTTTTTTGTTTAGATTTTTGCCTCAAACAACCGAGTTTCACACAGTGTTTTCAGTTTTTGCCATCTTTCCATTGCTTCCTTTACCTGATCATTGGCTTTTAAGTTTTACCTAAAATGAAAGCAACCTCTTAGCTGGATAATCAAAGACAAAGACAGTTGTTTGGACTGTGTCCATCATGTTTCTTGCAAGCATCTCTTTGCAAGCATGTACAATGGCTAAGTTTAGAATTATGCTTTACAGTGAATATAATCCGCTTGGGAACTCGTTCCTTACTCCTTGCCCGTACATCTCTACGAATACCTGAGATATTGGCAGCGCTGTCGTGTCCCTGTGCCCACATTTTTCAACTTGTATTCCTTTTTGTTCAAGTTCAAGAAGGAATATATCTGTTAAAGCCTCTCCTGTTGTGCGTTTAGCATCGGTAAAACCCCAAAATTCCTCTCGAACAGCTTTTGCATTTTTGTCATAAAAGCGTACACATATAGATGCTTGTTCTTTTGTAGAACAGTCAGTTGATTCGTCCGATATAAAGCCGAAAAACCGAGCAGCATTGCAATCAGCGACCAACGAGTTGATGATTTAGCCAGCACACAGACCTATCAATTCTTTTTGTATATCTGGTGAAGTGTACTTTTATTTGGGTCTGCAAATGCTAAATGATCGGTAACACTTTGTTTTCCTTAGCCATGATGTGAAGAATAGCAATAAAATTGCCAAGTTCTGTTGACCATAAAGAACAATAGCATCAATAATGCATGAAAGAATTTCTCTATTTCTCCTTATCCTTGAGTTGTAATTTCCGACATGGATTCCAAGATGCTGAACTTTTGCCGTCAGTTATGCGCAGGAATTTTTCGGCTGCTCGGACGTTTTCATGATGTTTACTACCGTCTTAAAGGTGGTGGGAAACACATCGGCCAAGGTTTGCCCAATCAATAACAGAGGAAGACATTCCAAAACCTTTTTCTTTTTCATCAGCCCTCCGGGAACCAAAAAATATACACGGCGCACAGTACAGTGTAAACAGAATAGCGCATTCATGATGTTTTCTTTAACCAGGTCCATTGAGAAGCCCTTTGATGCCTGTTATTTCCTTTGAATTTAATGTGTTAATAATATTCTATAAATTTTAAAACAATGGTACGTCTCTACACATGTTTGTTTTAATAATTATTAAATGAAAAAATAATATTCTCCCAAATGTGCTTACATTAAATGGCCTTATGTATTAAATTTCCGTTAAATTATAAACAACACGA
Organism: Magallana gigas; assembly: GCF_963853765.1. NCBI lineage: Eukaryota > Metazoa > Mollusca > Bivalvia > Ostreida > Ostreidae > Magallana > Magallana gigas. The sequence continues at coordinate 9,267,596 of NC_088856.1, forward strand.
AATGTATTGCACAAAGATAATTTTATTATAATGTTGTTAATGGAAGGTCATGAATGCAATGTATTTTAAATCATGGAATGATTAATTTAAAAAAGTCCGATTTCGTTTTTATTATTTGCCAGTAGACGTGGATCTTTAATTTAAACGAAATATAGCTTGTGTGTGGGTTAGGGGGAGGGAAGGCTAATGAGAGTTTATCATTTTACAAATGTAGAAGTTATCTTACCTGAACGGAAACTTAAACTTTGTAGCAGGTTCCCAAACCTCGGTCAGCATGTTTTTTTTTAATATCATCTCTGTAGAGAAGGTCTGAACGTACGAGGGTCAATCAAAAAATACGAAGACAATGTGGCTGTCTATCATATATTTTTAGTGAAAGTCATACTTAACAGATTAATCTGTGCACCAACACTTATGTTATTGATTTGCGAAGTTTTAGTCCATTTGATGAAACGGTATTTTTGTTACCCCTTTTTAAAAACAACATGTTTTGTCACCACGGCGCACGGTAACGTTTAAAACATGACGTCAAGATAAAACACGCACAGTTTATAGATATACCCCATCTTTATATCGCGCTTAGTCTCTTGTGCCTTTCTCCTTACAATTTAACATGGCACTGAACGACTTAACACCTTATTTGCACACATTTATTCAAGAATCATAGGTTAGTTCTTCAAATTTTTCATTTTCTAACCGTGTATCTCTTAGTGTACAGTAGTGATAACCCTGAACGTCGGTTGACGTTACTTATTTTTTGACCAAATATTTACAGATATTTTACCCTCTTTCGGACTGTTTTGAAAATTCAATCACCACCACCTCCAAAAAATTTATTACAGTTAAACACAAACTTGCAAATAATTGTTGACTTATTTTTATTTTCACAGCTTGTATCGGCTTTTTCCTGAGTTAAATCCATTCTGTTTGTACTTCTCTTTGCGCCGTGACGTCCGGCGACGTCGATGTTTTTAGTCAATTCTAAAGAGGACTATCTGTCTTTAGTTACATGTACTAATATCTGTTTGACAAAACAATATATCCTGTCATTATTTGGTACATAGAATACCATGACTATACTTAATTTGCTGTTTCAATGTTATTTGGTTTTAAGCCCAATTCATAAAGATATTACTTTTAACATTATATGGTTTATTGTTGACGTAACACAAATATTGACCGTGCGCCGTGACCTTATTTTTGCAGGATTAGATTCTAAAGAATTCTTAGAAATAAAGGAATTTATTAATTTTTTTTCTTGCAAATTGTTTGAAACTATTGCTAAATTATGTCTTCCAAATTTAGTAATTATATGACGTTAAGTAACATAGCTATGACAAAAGTCTTCGTATTTTTTGATTGACCCTCGTAAGGTAGCAAAATCGTCATTAGGAGGGCTGTAGTCAATATTGGCGCAATCAGGACCAATTGTAGACGAAATGGATATGTTCTGTGATGACTTGCTGGATTCTTGCTCTCCAGGACAACCAGTTTCACTTTTTTAGGAGTGCATTTTCCGAAATAAGACGCAATGTCTCTCTGCATTTTGGAATTTTACGTCATGTCATGGATATGATGACGTCATATTTATATATTTGAAACTCGAGCCCGAAATTATTCAAAATGTTTACCAATTTTATTTATATTAATTTATTTGTTTTCAATTTATAATATTTTAAGCACGTACTTTTTTTCATTTGCCTTTATTTATTTTTACAAACCAATGTGGAAGCACATGCTTCCGTCCTTTAATGAAAGCTACACCACTGCTCACAAGGGGGTGAACATTTGATGTAGATTTATTTATTTATGCTCATTGCAACGCTCAATATGTAATATAACTATTAAATTACTTGATATATCAGGTGGTCAGTGATAAACAGAAGAATGCCCAGGCCTTTTTCTGCATACAGGATCTATTAAGCTACATTTTCTACATAATTTGTAAATGACTCCATAAACCTGATTTTATTATGTCTATTGTTGTTCAGGTGAGCGATGTGGCTTATGGGTCTATTTTCTTTTATATAAAGTGTTGCACAGTAGGTTTTTATCTTTATTTCTTTTTTAAATTCTATTTTTAGATTAATGTAAACGGATCTGTGCAAACAAATAATTTGTTTAAAGACAGAAGAGGAGATGCAAGTACAATAATGATGATGTTTTGTCCACTTGAAGAACTGGAAAGTACTTACAGTCATGAAGATCAAACATTTATCACAGGCTACAAAATAGCGATCAGTAACGATGGACAAAACTTTGGTGAAGAAGAGGACATATTTATTTTTAACTCGACATTTCAATATTTTGAAGAAATTGATGGCGAGCTAAAATTCTTTTTGAAGGTACTTTTTAGGTGTAATTTGTACTTTAACCATTCTTGTACTCATTAACTTCAAATAAAAATTGTATTTGTTTTTGCGCTGTTTTTCCTAAAACTGTATCAAGGCGTCTTTGTAACCTTATTCACCATGCACATCGTCTTTTTTGCTATTGAAATGATAAGTTTGTTGTATAAAGCGAAAAAATAACTTTATTTTCAGTCTGGGTTCTGTTTTATCGATGGTTCTGCTTATGATAATGGGACAAAATCACCAACTAGTAATTGCTGGGTGTGTTACTCCAATGTTACAGCCTATGACTGGTCTGAAAGTTTTGAAGCAGGTAAGATTCAACGTAGAATAAGATGCAAAAAACCCACTCTTTGTAAATCTGACACAAATTAATTTTTTTAAAATATTATTATAGAGTGCAGAGTGCAGTTCAACCCATCAGAAGAAAGCCAATCATCATCTTTAGGATCAGCAACCATCGCAGGGATTGTAATAGGTGTTGTGGTTCTATTTATTGCACTAGCGGGCATTGCAGCTATGGCATACGTTAAAACCAGGTATAGAAACAAAAAATAAACTAATTATACCCCCGCTCCGAGGGAGAGGGGGTATACTGTTTTACCCTTGTGTGTGTGTGTGTCTGTCTGTCTGTCTGCCCGTCCGTCTGTCCGTCTGTCTGTAACAAAAATTTCTGTCGCATTTATCTCTTTATCGTAGGTGCTTGAAATTTTTACATTTTTACACAGTGTTTGTTAGGGCATGCCATATCGTGGGATATATTTTTGTACCAATCGGACGTCAACTTCCTGTTAAATGACGACTTTGCTTATTTTTTAACCAAAATTTTCAAACAGATTTTCGTCAAAGATTTCTCAGCAACTATTTATTGCAGATGCTTGAAATTTTTACACAATATTTGTATAGGCATGCCATATTGTAGGATATATTTTTGTACAGACGTCATCTTCCTGTTAAATGCCGACTTTGTTTATTTTTAGCAAAAATTTTCAAACATGTTTTGTCAAAATATTCTCAGCAACTGTTTATCGCAGATGCTTGAAATTTTTACACAGTATTTGTATAGGCATGCCATGTCGCGGGATATATTTTTGTACCAATCGGACGTCAACTTCCTGTTAAATGACGACTTAGTTTATTTTTAGCAAAAATTTTCAAACAAATTTTTGTCATAGAATTCTCAGCAACTGTTTATCGCAGATGCTTGAAATTTGTATACAGTATTTGTAGAGGCATGCTATATCGTAGGATATATTTTGGTACCAATCGGACGTCAACTTCCTGTTTAATGATTACTTTGTTTATTTTTAGCCAAAATTTTCAAACAAATTTCCGTCAAAGATTTCTCAGCAACTATTTATCGCAGATGCTTGAAATTTTAACACACTATTTGTTTTGGCAGGCCATATCGTGGGATATATTTTGGTACCAATCGGACGTCAACTTCCTGTTAAATGATTACTTTCTTTATTTTAGCCAAAATTTTCAAACAAATTTTCCTCAAAGATTTTTCAGCAGCTATTTATCGTAGATGCTTGAAATTTTAACACACTATTTGTCAAGGCATGCCATATTGTGGGATATATTTCTGTACCAATCGGAAGCCAGCTTTCTGTTAAATGTCGACTTTGCTTATTTTGCTTATTTACATCAGAGCGGGGGTATCACTAGTGAGCATTGGCTCACAGATATCTTGTTTCAAATGAGGCTATTTATATATGAATGACAATTTTAGTTTGACTTTTTTTTTTGATTTTTCAGACCAAAACGTTTTAATTCGCGAGTAAGAATGGATGGACTGGGAAGTGAAACAGCAATAACAGAAACTGTTAAACAGTAAACAAGTATGAATTGTAGAGTTTTCGGTGGATATAACTTTGACTACCTGTATATTCAATATTTTTGAAATGTAGATAATTGTTATTGATCATTAGGTATTTCAGGTTGGTGATTTGTGTCTCACAATGTGTATTAACTTTTTCTTAAAATCTGCCTTTTCTGTTATTTAAAAAATATCCGCTTTTTAATTCGGTATATGATAGATTTGTATTGTTTGTGAACACTTTTAGTAACATTCGATAATTTTGTTATTCTAAGCAATTTAAATAAGAAATGTTCTTATTGAAGTTAGATAAAATATTCATTTCACATTTGCAGTGCATTTTTCAATACTGTGTAAAATGATATTATACTATCGACCGAACGGTTTATCGTTGAAATTTCAATTTAAAATTTCTTATTCAGCAAAATGCAAGATAATCATTTGCTTTGATTGGTAACAATTGTGTAATCTCTTGACATTCACAGGATAAAGCTCTGCCATTCACTCATCTGAATGATAACTGAATGGTCTGGAAAGGTGGCTGAATGGCACAGCTATGCCATTCAGTCACCTTTCAGTTACCTTTCAATCACCTTTCAATTAACTGAATGCCAGATATTCATCCAGTGATTCTGTCCGTTTACGTACGCCTTATCCCGTGGACTACATTTTAAAATTTATATGAATTAAAATAAGTATATTCAAGAACTCGAGAAGACTCGAGCAACACTACATCTTATGATATTGGTTAACAGAACACATTATTGAATTTTTTGTTTAAAATTAAAACAAAAATCCGTATATGTATATGCATTTAATTTGTTCGTCTCTAAAACTTTGTAAATGAACTTTATAACCTCATAATTTAATAAAATGGTAGCATTTCTTGAAATTATGATTGCACATATACTTGTGATTCCTTTTTGTTACAAGCCTTTAAATTAGTTAACATGCCTATGCAATCTGTTCCATGGATTTAAGACCAACCCTTGACGCTTTATTCAAAGTTAAACCGAATCATGAATGGAAAGCAATGAAGTTTAATCATGCAGAATTTTGAATATGCTCGTTAAGTTTATTAACAATACATTTTTGTGACAAATATTTCGATTATATAGGATATTTTAGTTTGGAACAAACGTAATATTTCATTTTGATTGAAAAATAATTGTGTAACTTCACATCTATGATATATCTCATTCGAAAATAGTTAAAAGTAATTCTTAATTATAAAGTTTTATTTGCAGAATTGGTCTCCAACAATGTTTGCACAAAAAACAACACATCAAATCTAAATACGATTATTTCAATGCAGAAATATCGTACACCGAATACCTTATGACAAATATTAGCATTATCAAACTCAAAATTGTAAATATGCTCATCCTATATTTGAAAATATCTGTTGCTCTGTAGTTTTCTTGTGACTTACTGTTCTTCACGATGAACACCTACAAAACAAATAATTAGAATATTTGATAAACAACCATAATTTTCATTTTAAAAGTTTCTAATGGTCTTTATTGTGATTAACTGTTCTTCACGATGAACACATACAAAACAAATACTTAGAATATTTGATAAACAACCATAACTTTCATTTTAAAAGTTTCTAATGAGCAGTTCATTATGTATTTTTTATGAATAAGATCTGTATTCAAATGATGTTGAGTCAGAAATGAACTTCAATGCTCAAGACCCACTAAGCCTGGTTAATTTTGGCTTCTCACGTTGAATCAATGAAGATCTTGCATTATTTAAATTATGGTCTTTAAGTAGGGATCGAACAGGAAATACATTACACAGATAACAGCGTTTAGTTTGTTCTTCCGTTCTAATTAACTATGTATTAGTATCATAAAACAAAAAGAAACATAAACTGTTATCATACCAGCAGTGATCTTTTGGCGTTTTCTCTTTAGGAGACAGAGTAGAACAATAAAACCCGCAATTATTATCAACACAGCTAACACGATGACTAGCAACTTCCATACGACCAGTTTACATGAGAATTCATTTATAAGGTCTACACATTCTAACAAAAGTGAGCAGGGTTGACCAGCACATTCGTTTATATCTGTAAAGAAATACATTAAAAAAACTAGCTTAAAAATTAAAAGTCATCTATGTCTTAAAATCAACAATTTGGTTTGAATTCTATAGTGGCATAGTTCTGTTGACTTGTCGGATTTTTAAGTGCTAGACTTGTTAGACATATGTGTCAATTTGTCAGATCTATGTGTCGACTTGCCAAAAAATGATCATGAAGCCTAACAAATTAAAAATGTGGTCATTTTCAAACGCTGTAATATACTTGTCATTTTATTATCTGACGAGTCGACAGAAAGAGAAAACAAGAAAACTCAAAGATCTGACAAAACAACATAAGACTCTTACAGTCGTCTTATCGATTAGATACTATCAATATTTTTTTAAGATTCAATATATCTGAAAAGTCGATATAAGTGTCTAACAAAAAACATAATCATCTGTCAATTCGACATATTGATTATTGATGGTGATTTGTCAGATACATAATTTGATAGTTTTTCGTTTTGAGACATGTAAATAAATAACAAGTCAACACAACTTAACATTGTCTGACGAGACAATGTAAAGATCTGACAAGTCGACATAACTATCTAACAAGGGGTGGCATAACAATGTAATGATAAAACCATCTCCTAATTGCTGTGTTGGCGTTGTTCACGCCTCCATTTGACCATATTTCTGAATTCAAAACCAAACAAACTGGTATCGTTGCTCTTAACAACGATTTATATGTGTTTTTCCTTAATCCCTTTCTATTAGATTTAACATCAAAAATAAATTTTGCTTTGTTGTAAAACATTTATTTTAATTATTCATTAAAAAAATCAACCCAAAAATTACATGTACTACATTATCTAAAATCTACTATACTTTAAATATATTGCTTAAAAAAACCTCTAACACTCCTGTTTCACAATAATTTCCAGTGTACCTTGGTAGACAGGTACATACGTAATTCTGCGTTATATCTTGCCTTAAACATCTCCCTCCATGCTCACAAGGATTGATATTACATGGACTAACATCTGCATTGAAGGATACAGCACAGTAAAAGAACAATAGCTTTCATAATTTCTTACCTCTATACATTTTGAACACAATAAAACCAAAATGTTTTGAACTAAATTTTAAACATTGAGCTAGAATCATTTGCACAAAGACGGAAAGAAAACAAGCTGTGTATTGCTCTTTAAATACAATAAAATATGAATTTTATTTGCTCTGTCAACTTACCATTGACAACTACAGTAATGCATCTTGGCTTGCTTGTTTTTCTGAAAATATGTTCTATAACTCTTTTATAAAATTTTAAACGATAGGTGAAGTTGAAATAAAAGAAGGAGAGACAAGATTTACAGTTTTATAAGCACTTCTTTAATACCTTTAAGTTTACCTTGATCATATATAAAGTGTTTGTTTTTTATCAGACTTGGATCTTTACACGTACATGCATTCAAAAAATATGTGCTATGCTTTTTACAACAATTTTTTCAACGTTATTGTAAAATCAATATACGTCCGGCAGGTACATGAACATTGTAAACTGACGCAAAACTTTCATTAAAATTTTCGGATATACAACGAAGAAAAAAATTATTTTTACGTTTTTTAAAAAATATATTGCAATAATGTTTCAAGATGGCTTAAAGATGATTAGTAAATGTAATAAACGATTTAACATTGTGACACATTTGTGACACATTTTTAGATTTAGAATCAATAGTAATACTTGTAAGTGTTAAACTTACAATAGATTCCTGCTAAATTTGCATTTATTATCAGTAAATTATAAATTCTCCTTTTTAATTTTTAAAATTTGTAAAACTTATTTATAAAATAGAACATTTACCCTGAAGGATCTTTTGCAATAGCACAGACAAGATGGAATCCTACTTGGTTTTGTTCTGGTATCCACGATGAATGGACATACGAGTAATTAGTGTATACATCAGACTGAAGAGATGTGTACTCCATTCCTGCTGGGACAGTCAAGTCAATATTTGCTATTCTGAAATAAAGAATGCGTACTTTTCAAAGCCACTTTCCGTATAAATTTTCATGTAATGACCGATAAAATTGTTGAAAAGCTCCACAGAACTGATAATTGTTTTAGATATGCATAAAACCTAATTGGCTTTGAATTATAAGGCAAATCTATTTAAACGTTAATGACTGAATAATATGCGAGTAAAGATGGGTAATTGCCATTTTCTCCAATTTGCATAATTATCTTAAAAAAGACTTTGCAGTTACCCACTGTTTCCGGACGAAAAGAAGGAGATGTTTACACTTTTAAAAATATCCGTGTGAAGTATGGTTCCTTCTGCTAGAGTGGGTCTTACGAACCGTGGTTTATCCGTACAGTTGACAGCAGGTAGAACTGGTGTCTCCACAATAAACTAAAACCGTCCATAACATTTATTTGAGCATACAAATGTTTTAAATCGTCAATATAAACCATTAATCTTAAACTGCAAAATTTAAAATATCAAAGAGGAAAACATATTCTTTCTGATTAAAATGTCACCTAAGTATAAAAACAAAATTTTCATTTGAATAAGAATGTTTATCAGAGATACACGACCAAGCGACTCACTTGTAATGTTATCGTAGATAAAGGACTAGTTGTTAAATGAATACTGCCATCAATAGAAATATTAGACTTCGGATAATCCTCAACTGTTACTGCAACTGCAAAAGTTCCGTTCGATGTGTGGTTTGCCATGAACCTTATCGTACAATTGTTCTGAAATAAGAGATTCAAGCTATTTAAGGAATTTTGATTGCATAACTTCTGATACATGAGGCAACATGTCGAAGTAAAGTTATAGCATCTAAAACTGTATGATATGGCAATTATTTCTCATTTACATGCTTGCATGGAAAATGTTAGCTAAAACAATTTAAATATGCTCGGTTGGAATTGACAATCTAAAACAGTTTTGAAATTTATCTTAATATTTTTCTAAATATTTTTATTTTATCACGCATTAGATTTTCAAAATCAACTAAATACGCCTTAATCCGGTCTTTGAGATGGTCCCCATATCAATAATGTTAATTATAGTAATAATAGTAAAAATATTTGATAAATGAACTGAAAACTTACATAATCAATAGTGGCATATGGTAAGCCCTCACAAATCGACATACACTCGGTACCATTGGCCCAGCGGCATCTAACATCATCACCGTTAGGATCCACAACAGGAATACTGATTTCATTGTAACATCCATACTGAGCGCTGAGTACAGAAATTAAATAAGTTAAACTATTCTCATATAGTAGAATTATAAGTCTGGAGAAGGTTATACCATGTACATAAGTTATCTATTTAACATTAGATAATCTGAGTTTAATGTTTTTGATTTGTATTTAATTCTTTTCAAGTAAGGGTATATCAATAAAATCATAGCGCCTTTATTCAATTATATATATATATATATATATATATATATATATATATATATATATATATATATATATATATATATATATATATTTATAGACCGTTTCCATGTAGATTTATGTCTGTAGACAATATATTTTAAAACACGGAAGAAATCATTACACATAGATAGGCTTGCCAGTCGTGATGGGACTTAAATTAGGTTTGTTTGTGTCATTTCTTGTTGCAAGATTAACAACAGTGCCAATAGACCATCTCCCTGGCGAACCATAGCTCAGATTCATCCAGTCACTTCCCGTAAATCTATTGAATGCAAAATGGAAAATATCTGATAATGACGTCAAGATTGCTTACAAATGTTTATGTAAGTTTGACATGAAACATAAAATATTCACACACAACTGTCAGTATTTCACTTTTCACTGGATTTATATTACCTCATATACCATGAGAATTTTATATTTACATGTTGCGGCTACATGCAACTGAATGTGGCCAATTCACGATATTCATTTTAGACCAATAAACTTAAAATTTTAATAGTGATAAATGATAAAAATGTAGTGGTCTGTCAAAAACATTAGGACTTGTACAAAAATAAGAAACCAGGTACAGTTTTTGAACCGATAGCTGGGGCCAAATAAAAAATACCTTTTCAAAGTCGTGTTCAGCTTTTACTTTACACTATATCTAAATAATACCTTTACTATTTATAACCTTTATCTAATTTCAGAGATAATTAATATTTTGTAACATGCTCCCCCATCCGGTTGTAGACACTTCTGACAAATAAAAAACGACCTAAAATGTTCCAGTTGAACCTCTAACTGACCACTGTTGGTCATGAAATGAATAAACATGCTAGGCAATTTGTATATCAAGAAGCTTGGAAATATTAATATGAATATTACAGACTGTTTTTAAAATCAAACCAGTTTTTTTTTATTCTTATCTTTCAACTTGGATGGCATTTTATTTTTACAACATGAAAACTCTTCACCCAAATACACTTTGCACTAAGTTTCATATTAAATGTAACAAAAGTTAATGTAAAGGATAAGATTTCAAATAGAACAACGACACTCTCGACAACTTTTACAACGGAATTCAATGTCAAATCAAACGTGACAAAAAAACAGTTAAAATCTTTTCAGATCTATAATTGTGTATTATTAGTTTGGATATACAACACTACATTTTTAGGTAATGAACCAGCCGAATGATTATTAAATGAATTTTATAAATAAAAAATTACCTACTCAACTGTGTAAGGGCCAATTCCTGGAAAAGTATATGTGAATGTGTTCTCTCCTTGCTCCCAATTCTCAGACTCACTAGCTCCTGTACATATATAGCTGGTGTTGGCGATATTTCTGGGCGTAGAACATCCAGTTGTACATTTCCAATAATAAGGAATTACCTCATCGATAAATTGGCCAATTCTCTCAGCAGTACATCCCGGACCTCTGTTATATGCCCATCCAAGTTTGAATGAAAACTCAACCTACAGAAATCATTTTGAAAAAAAGTCATTTGATTCTGACTCTCGGTAACATTTCAAATCATTAAAATTATGATTTATAACCTTGGTTCCATTGCCAATAGGTTTCCAACTAATTGTTCCTCCTCTAAAGTGAGTAGCACCCATTCCATGGTAGAAAGGAAAAAGAACATAAAATACCTGTATAACAGTTAAATGCATAATTACAATAAAGTCTCTCCATGGGGCAACATACTTATCTTCTTATTTTGAGAGCTAACGCAAACTTAAAATTATCTTATCAAGAAGCACTGTATTATATCTGGATATTTGAATGTAAAATATTTTATGCGCGCTTTTCCTCACTTTAATAGTCATTTGACTCTACTAACTTTAAGGTAAAATGTAATTCTGTGGTGTTTTCTTGACAACGTTGGGTCTCAAGCTTTGTCATCAACATTAAGTTCAAACTTGATTTCCAGTCGTTGCTTTGTAACGAGTTCCGCACCAGTTATAATAATTACCAAATAAATTGAAGCAAATCTTATATTATTTTTCTTGAACAGTTTATTTCGATTTCGAGAATGACAGTGAACTGCGAACGCTAACGCCCGTTTCCCGCCTACATTTTACATCCAAATATTTCGGAATATCTGTCAGATATTCAAAACAAAGTCATCTACTAAAAAGTTTAATCAAATCCTAATTAATTTATATTAAAATATAAAATTTGGTATAAATATGCTAAATAACACTATATAAAATCCCTCAAAAGGAATTTTTGTTTCATGGGAGGGGGGAATGTTTTTTTTTTATTTTATTTTTTAAATCCGTTTTCCATTAGTTTTTATTATGAAATGAGCTATTTAAACCCAAAATGCAAATTAATCTCTCTTTGTTTGACCAAATCATTTATATTTAATGAAAATATACATGTTTACATTTTTATAAAAAATACATTTAATTAAACAGTTATCAAAAATGACTTTTAGTCAGGCGGCTAGACAATGCTATCGTTCGTAGTCCTTTACAATTAGTTTTCTGTTAAAGTGTAAATACATTGTCTGTAATTTCTTTTCGACTGGATATATTTCAATTTTTGTACGGTGTTTTTTATACTATTTTTCAGTTAAATAATGGATCTTAAAACGAACTTTACAAAGATATTGAAATCTGTAAATATGATTTTCTGAAAATAAAATCTGCATTATCGAACTTAAGAATATAATTTAAATGGTTTGATAATACTTTTCCTCAAATCATTAAGATATCTGTAACTCATTCTCGTAATATAGTAGGTGTGACAAACCATGGAATTGTATTTAGTTATATCTTAATCGGAGTACATGTAACAGTAATAAGGCTTTTTGTAGAAATTAAAGATAATCAATGGTATAAGAAAGTTGCAGATCACCGAATACCCCCTCTTATAATAATCTGTAAAGCGAATAATTAGACATTTTATTGAAACAAAAACATTAGATTTTAAGGTTTGAAATAGTTTGTGTATGCTTTAAAATATAACTGAAACTTAACTGTTTCAGTTTTTGAAGGGGAACTCAAGTTAATACGAAGGATGTAGGCAACCGGAACAAAAATCATATAAGGTATTCAATAATACTCTAATTATATTTTTTGTCGATATTCAGTATGTATGAGAATCTTTTTGTTTTATCTTAAGCTTAAAAAAATAAGAAAACTTGACACGAAATATGAAGCGATGTCGGTGTCTTTTACTGCAGAACACTAGATCTATACGATTGATTTTAACATTAACAAGAGGCCCAGGGGCCACATCGCTCACCTGAGCAACAATTGCATTAACTCTGATCATATTAGCATTACAGTATCAAAATCAAAATATCTTGACAACTAAGTACAGTAGATCTTGCTAAAAAAATTGAAAATCTGCCAATATTTATCCAAATCTTTTTTGGGGGTAAATACCAAGTCTTTTTTGTTGTTGTACCTGTAAGAAGATTTTTCTCTATCCCTATATACCCCCTCTACTTTGTGGCCCCACTTTTCTCTAGGGAATCATTGTTTCATCAAACTTAAATCTGCATAACCTGATCTTTCACACAAAGTACTGAGTTTTGGACTGAAAACTTCCCAAAATATTTTAAAAGATTTTCTCTATATATTCCTATGTAAAAATTTAACCCGCCATTGTGGCTCCGCCGTACCCCCAGGGACTATGATTTTGCAAACTTGAATTTACACTACCCGAGGATGCCTCTACACAAGTGTAAACTTTTCTGGCCAAATAGGTTTTAAAAAGAACATTTTTTAAAGATTTTCGCTATATATTCCTATGTAAAAATTCATCCCCAATTGTGGCCTCACCGTACCCCAGGACTATGATTTAAACAAACTTGAATACATATGATCTGAGGATGCTTCCAACCAAATTTGGGCTTTCATGGCCTAATAGTTTTGAGTAGATTTTTAAAGATTTTTTCTATATATAAAAATTTATCCCTCATTGTGGCCCCGCCCTACCCCCAGGGACCATGATTTGAACAAACTTGAATCTACACTATCTGAGGATGCTTACACGCCAATTTGAACTTTCCTGGCCTAATAGTTTTGAAAAAATGTTTTTTTTAAAGATTTTCTCTATATATTCCTGTATAAAAATTCATCCCCCAATTGTGGCCCCACCCTACCCCCGGAGACCATGATTTGAATAAAATTGAATCTACACAATCTGAGGATGCTTCCACTGAAATTTGAGATTTCCTGGCCTAATAGTTTTTGAGAAAAAGATTTTTAAAGATTTTCTCTTTATATTCCTATGTAAAAATCCATTCCCCCATTGTGGCCCCGCCATACCCCTGGGGACCATGATTTGAACAAACTTGAATCTACACTATCTGAGGATGCTTCCACTCAAATTTGAGCTTTCCTGGCCTAATACTTTTTGAGAAGAAGATTTTTAAAGATTTTCTCTATATATTCCTATGTAAAAATCCATTCCCCCATTGTGGCCCCGCCATACCCCTGGGGACCATGATTTGAACAAACTTGAATCTACACTATCTGAAGATGCTTCCACTCAAATTTGAGCTTTCCTGGCCTAATATTTTTTGAGAAGATTATTAAAGATTATTTCTATATATTCCTATGTAAAACTTGATCCCCCTATTATGGCCCCACCCTACCCCCAGGGACTATCATTTGAACAAACTTGAACCTACACTACCTGAGGATGCTTCCATTGTTATTTGAGCTTTTCTGGCCGAAGAGTTTTTGAGAAGAAGATTATTAAAGATTATTTCTATATATTCCTATGTAAAACTTGATCCCCCTATTATGGCCCCACCCTACCCCTAGGGACTATGATTTGAACAAACTTGAACCTACACTACCTGAGGATGCTTCCATTGTTATTTGAGCTTTTCTGGCCGAAGAGTTTTTGAGACGAAATTTTTTGAAAAATACCAACAAATTTTCAATAATTCTCAATTATCTCCCCTTTAAAGAGGGCGTGGCCTTTCATTTGAACAAACGTGAATCCCCTTCACCCAGGGAAGCTTTGTGCCAAATGTGGTTGAAATTTGCCGAGTAGTTCTGGAGAAGAAGAAGAAAATGTTCAAAGTTTACAACGACAACGCTGCCTACGCCAACGACGACAGACAACGGACAAATTTTGATCAGAAAGCTCACTTTCAGCTCAGGTGAGCTAAAAAGATTGTATATTATATAAAACTTTTAGAAGTTTTGATGTAGACTTGGAGAAAGCAAAGTGTAACTATATATCTTCATTATAGGTTGAATATAGATAAAATGTGTTTAGAAAGTCAGATCAAAATTACTTTAAAAATGTAATCATACATAAATTAAAAATTAAAACGAAAACAAAATATTTTCAATATTATTACACTCTGTGTTTTAATGCAAATGATTCATGTTAAATAAAAGGCATGACAAACATTTACTTGTATTTTGAACCTTAGGATATCAACTTAGTTTAGTTTATCTCCGATTTGGAGCACCTATTGAAAACCCTCTTGAATTATGTCTAGTTCGTAAACATACATAAGCGATGTTTAATAATATTTCCCTTGAATACAATTGTTACCGATTTGTTATCTGACATTGTAAATAAAACGCACATACTTCAATTTGACGAGATATATTCAACAATATCCTTCGTATCTTAGTGCATAAAGTTTGATAAGATAGCCATCCGACAATTCCATACAGAATTGAATATAAATCCTGCGTTTATTAGTAGGGGGTTAACAACAATTCCCGTGAGATAATTTTGTGTTAGAAAATTTAGATAAAAGTAAGATAAAAAGATGTCTCATCTTTCATTATTCGTCCTGGTCAAAATCAAAAAGCAATATTTATTTGACATGTATTATTATTCTGTAAGTTTTGGAGATCAGCATATGGATTGATCACTTTGGTATTGTTAAAATAGCCTTGGTCTGATCGCCTAATTGCTACAGTTATTTTCCATTATTTGCAATAAAAGATATATTTAATCTCAACATGGGTGTTTGAGTTTATATTTTTTATTCAGCAAAAAACATAGCTGCAGTGAGTTTGTGCAGCATGAGAAAACAGAAAGGAGTTTATTGTTAAAAAAGCAGAACAAAACAAACAAATCAGAACATCAAATCTGCTTTCCAAAAAGAACAAGTTTATTATATGATTGGTCGAGGCGTGTTGTAAGTGTATTTTTTAAAATCTTTTTATTGCAGACAATGCTTTTCGATCTAACGAAATACATATATATATTACAGAAAGGATCGTCGATATTAAGGATCACTCAATATAGCTAATCAATTGCGCTATTCTTCTTTAAAAAATGCGAAATACAGTTTTCTAATTATCTTCTGTCAAGTGATGCTGCAGTTTCTTATGAGGTACATGTATCTTTGTTCTGAAACTAAAAACAAGTTTCTTAAGGATATATATCTTCAGAATGTTATAAGAAGCAAAATGAACCAGAGAGAGAGAGAGAGAGAGAGAGAGAGAGAGAGAGAGAGAGAGAGAGAGAGAGAGAGAGAGAGAGAGAGAATGGTGCAATATAAAAAGGTTTACACAGGTTTTGGCTGACTGTCTGGTTTACGAATGTCCTGAAAATTTGCCAGCCTAGAGTAAGTAAAAAATAATAAATTAACAAATATTAATGGATTATAATATGATCTGAATATGAACCATTTTAGAAAAACAATAGTTTTGTTTAAAATTGCAACTTCAAAACTATGATCAATATTTGTTTTTATTAGCAATTATATATCACTGTTTTCATTATATAATGATAAATACTGGTATAAGCTTTATTTACCATGAATGATCAACGTCTTTATATCGTCTTCTTTTTGCAAGGAAGAAAAGTAAAGTCAAAACCCCTGCTATCAACATTAACATCACCAAAATGGCCATCAGTGAACAAGAGTACTGATTTATGAGGTCTTGGCAATCGAACCGTGAGGAGCACGAATGGTCGGTACATTCATCAATTTCTGTTAAAGAGGTATACAGTCACATTAAAGATAGTGAGTTTGATTGTAAAATAGTTAAAATCATTACCAATTTTATGACGCGGCATAATACATGTAATCTAGCCTTACATATATGCTAATATGTACATTGAATGATAGTTAAGCATAATAAAGCATGAAACAATTACAGTGGAGCCTTAGTTAATCACGGACACTATTGATGCAAAGTCCAATCGTCCGAAAAAGTGAAGCGTCCGGATATCTTAAATGTGTTTATTGTTGTCATTAATTACAATGTATTTTATTTAAAATGGCCCCGTTGTTAATACTGTAAATGTTGTCTATACCTTTCATACTAAATAGCAACAAATAAAAGTTGTCCCTTGACATTTTTTAATACAAAGAACCCCGCTTTATATTCTTATTTTTACAGGAAATATTAAATGGACTATAATAATAACGGAATATGAATTGTGTAATTGTGTGATATGTGCTCATTTACGTTTTGTTTTTCAATTATCTATCTATGGACGCACCAGTTTCCACAATAATTGATCATTTAGCTTTAAAAATTATTTATTTTATTCTTTAAAAAGGTTCGACTTCATTGATAAAATTAAAATATTTACTAACTGGAAAATTGTAAGATACTCAAATGCATTAATGATAAGTTGACATGCTTTGATTTTTTTTCTATACTTCCGGTTTTGACTTTATCCATCAAGGCATTCATGAAACAATTCGTTTTAAAATAAGTTTTAAATATGGCAGAACCACAAAGCTGTTTAAAACTTTCCAGTTTTTTTTATATAGTAAGCATATTCTTTCTTTAAAATGAAAGGATGTTGAAAAAAGCGATGTCACTTGACAGGTGCACAGGTTATGATATCAAAACCAATTGCAGTTTAGCATGACTAACTTATCTGGCCAGCACTGTTAGTAATTTAAAAGTGATTTGAGAAGTCATGGTGCTTATACAAGATACATGTATACATGGGGGTTTAGCGGGTAATAAAAGTTATGGAACTCCAATGAAAGGCATTATCTTTCTCTCGTAATAAGCGGTTAAATGAAGCAAAATTTATAGTTAAACTGTGCTTTGTTAAAAAAAACAGACCGTCCGGATCCGGAAAGCGGGATTTCGAATTAAAAAGACAAAATAACGTATAAAAAATCTGTTCCCAAATAAAATCACTAGTAAAATGAAGCGTGTGGATTTATGACGTCCGGATATTGGAAGTGCCACTGTTTTCACATTTACTTGTACTTACATGTAATTCATAAATACAATGAATAGACACATATTTACCTATCTGACATTGATATCCACTGTATCCTGCCACACAAGTACAGTCGTAATGATTGACATGATCATTACACGTTCCTTGATTCTGACATGGGCTACTGCCACACTCGTCAATGTCTATCAGTTACATGCAAAGCATACAATATGTTAATGGCATAAGTCAATGTCAATTAATCACTATCGTGTATAAACTTTTTAAAATGTATGTAACATAAAACTTGATATAAACATACGTCTTTCATTTTAAACGATTGTATTTGTACCTTGATTTGTTTGTATACTTTACGTACACATGTATTACTTTAAATAACGAACAATCATTTTTTTTAACGAGATCATTCTCACCTTTATCACAAACATTTCCAGTGTACCCAGGTAGACAGTTGCACCCATAGTTCTGTGTTATTTTTCGTCTAACACATGTTCCACCATTCTTACACGTAGAGCTGTTACATGGACTAATATCTGCAAAGGAATTTCGGTTACCTCTATTTTACATTTTTGATCAAAATGAACTAAAATATTTGAATACTTTATTTAATAACGAACTTAATAACGAACTATTATTTCTTAACGATATCATTTTCACCTTTATCACAAACTATTCCAGTGTATCCAGGTAGACAGTTGCACACATAGTTTTGTGTTATTTTTTGTAACCTCTATTTTACATTTTTGATCACAAGGAACTAAAATATGTTGGTACTTTATTTTGTTAATTGAACTAGAGTTATATGCACAAAGAAAAAAACATACTAGATTCGATTTCGTTACGAGTAACAAATAGGTCGTAAATTCCTTTATACCTGTAGGTAATAAATGAGTTAGGAAATATTTGTTTTTAATCAGATTTTGTTGCGATCTTAACTTTTGTAATGAATAACAAAATCTATATCGTTTTTAAGTTATTTGTAATAGAGTTCACGGATCTTTTAGCCACTAGTATAACGAGCCAGTCCCCTTTTCTTGATTTCGTAAAAAAAATTGATACTCAACCTCTTCTGTTATATATTTTCAACAGAATATCAACTAATAAAACGATAGATATAAAAAAAAAATGAAAATTTTTATTCAAATTCGTACTGATTTTCGTGTCTAGGTGAGCTCCAAGAAATGATGACACTAGCGTAAAACAAATAAATAGTACACAACTTCAAACAATTGTCTACCTAACCTGAAAACTTCATAGTCTTATTGCTCATAGTCTGAAATCAGCTCTGCACAAAAGAGGTTGCAAAAAATACAAAATTGGCCGTAAATCGAGACCGGAAATAAGAGCACAATTTTTTTTAAAAGTGTATTAAATTTACATCAAGTCCAATCATCTGTAAATTAAAAATGGTTGAAATCAGTCGATTAGTATCTGGGAAATCGAGTGCACACAATTTGAAAAAAAAAGAAGAAACAGTACGAAATTTTTTAAAGCAACTAGATACGATCTCGTTACGAGTAACGAGTAGATCTTCCGTTTGATTATTTGAAAGATACGATGAAATGTCGATAAAACTTTAGACCCCCCCCCACCTCCATTTTAAGACAAAGTGTAGGATTTCCAAAATCTTTGACAATGCTTAAAATATTGTTTTTGATCAAAGTTTCCAAGTTTTCAGTCCTCTGAAAATCCCTAAATATGTCATACATTGGTATGGCAATGCTTTTTCAAACAGATATTGCTACGATCAACAACTCTGCTACCATAATGCATCAAAAATATTTATCGTTTTTTAGCTATTTGCAATAGACTTTACGAGTCTATTGAACTCTAATTAAAAGGACCAGCCATTTTTTGTGATTTCGTTGAAAAAAGAATTAATTGATACTTTATCACTTTTGTTATACACGTCTTAACAAAAAATCAACGGATAAAAATGTACAGATCAAAACATATGAAATTTTCGAGCCAAGATGAACTCCAATAAAGGGCTACACTGGCGTAAAACAACTAAGTAGTTCACAACTCTAAAGTCTACCTTTTCTGAAAATTTCATAGTTATCTCTCTCTGATAGTTTCTGAGATCATCTCTGCACAAAAATAGGTTGTAAAAAATTACAAAATCAGCCGTAATTCAAGACTGGAAGTGACAACAGGAATAATTAAAAAATGTATTCAGTTTTCATCAAGTCCAAACATATGTAAAAATTATTAAAATCAGTCGAATAGTTTTTGAAAAATCGTGAGCACAAAATTTGGAACAAAAAATAAGAAGAAACAATACGAAAACAGTAAGATCGTCCGTTGGAAAAGGAAGACCTTAACTAAATATTACTTCTAAAATACACTTAAATATAAAATATGTATAACTGTGATAAATTCTGGTAACTTACCCTTGACAACTAATGTAATGCATCTTGACTCGCTCGTTTTTCTGTAAAATAAACTTCGTCATTTATTTTGAATTTTAAAAAAATAAGCAAAACTATAGTCGGACAGATTGAAATAAGTTTGTGAACTTATTTCAACAATGCTCTTAAATTAAAACTTTTTTCATTTTTTAACCTTTTTTTTTGTCAAAGAAAAAAAGTGGACAATTTGCAAAGCATACTGAAATTTCAAATCTTTCTATATATCAGGTAAAATAGTTGCAAGTTTTGTCAAGTGTAGTGATATATATATATATGTTTTATTTATGCTCCGTTTAGCTATATAAAGTTGAAATCTATAATTTACTGTATATTTGTCGATAGATAAGATTAATGTTGTAAAAAAATATCCAGTCGTTGTTCTGAACAATAAGAAATCACGATCATTTAATTTGTTTGCTCTTGACCCCTTTACATGGAAGCGTGGATTATAGTAGTGTCTGCATAAAAGGCCCTCTCATCAATTGTTCAGCAAATAGCGGATAAACTATGTTCAAATCTCTTCTTAAAATGAACAAAAAGTAAAGAACCGAACTTTTCGAGTGATGTTTTAAAAAAATGTTAATTTCTAAAAATTGACAAAAAAACCCCCAAAAATACTATGATATCATGCATTCATTAAGATGAGGTATTCAATAAATTTTCAATTTTATCTTAAAGATTTACTGAAGTGATAAAAGTCAGTCGACTCAGAGTTTATACTATTTTATATGGAATGCAAGTTGTCAGGATAACAAATATACAAATTTTTCATCAATACCTTACATGTGTAACACATCCAATAATTAAAGCAAACGAATTTAACAGCAAAAATTAATGAAGAAATCACATTTACCCAGCATTATCCTTTGCAACGGCACAAACAAGATGGAACCCTACTTGGTTTTGTTGTGGTATCCACGATGTATTGACAAATGAGTAATTAATGTACAAGTTAGACTGAACTGGTGTGTAGTCCATTCCTGCCGGGACAGTCAAGTCAATATTTGATATTCTAAAATAAATCACGTACTTTGCAAATCCAATTTTATTGAGAAATTTCATGTAAAAACCGGATAAAATTGTTAAAAAATTTCACAGAATTAGAGATTGTTTTAGATATGCAAAAGCCTAATTGATTTTATTTAATAGGCAAACATCCTTTTAATGCTCATTGAATTAAATTCGAGTAACTGTGGGTTATTGCCATTTTATTCAATTAACGTAAGTATCTTTAAAGACACTTTGCAGTTACCCTCTGTTTGAAGATGCAAAGAAGGATATGTTTACATCTTTCAAAATATCTGTGTGAAGTATGGTTCCTTCTACCAGAGTGGGTCTTACGAACCGTGGTTTATCCGTACAGTTGACAGAAGGTAGAACTGGTGTCTCCACAATGAACTAAAACCGTGCATACCATTTATTTTAACATAAGAATCATTTTTATCGTCAATATAAACCAATTGTCTTAAATTTCAAAATTCATAGAATAGAGGGTATTTAAAAAAAAATTATAGATAAAGAATGTTAAATAGCGATATATGATCAATCGTCTTACTTGTAATGTTATTGTTGATAAAGGACTAGTTGTTAAATGAATACTGCCATCAACAGAAATATTAGACTTCGGATAATCCTCAACTGTTACTGCAACTGCAAAAGTTCCGTTCGATGTGTGGTTTGCCATGAACCTTATCGTACAATTGTCCTGAAATTTTAGATACAAGCTATGTAAAAAAATGATTTCTTGTAGATGAGGCAACATATCATGTCGACGTAAAGTTATATCATTTAAAACTCTATAAAATGGCAATTATTTCTCATTTAAATGTTTGCATAGGTAATGTTAGCTAAAACAATTTAAATATACTCGGTTGGAATTGACAATCTAAAACAGTTTTGAAATTTATCTAAATATTTTTTTTATCACGCACCCGATTTTCAAATTCAACTAACTACGCCTTAATCCGGTCGTTGAGATGGTTCTTATCTTAATGCTGTTAATCATAGTAATATTAGTAAAAAAAAAATGATAAATGAAACTCTTTTGAAATGAAAACTTACATAATCAATAGTGGCATATGGTAAGCCCTCACAAATCGACATACACTCGGTACCATTGGCCCAGCGGCATCTAACTTCATCACCGTCAGGATCCACAACAGGAATACTAATTTCATTGTCACATCCATACTGAGCACTGAGTACAGAAACTAGATAAGTTAAACTTTTCTCATATAGTAGAATCATAAGTCTAGAGAAGGTTATACCATGTGCATAAGTTATCTATTCAGCATTAGATAACCTGAATTTAATGTTTTTGATCTGTATTTAATTCTTTTCAAGGAATGGTATATTGATAAAATCATAGTTTCATTATTCAATTATATTTTTTTTATAGACCGGTTCCATGAAGATACATGTATGAAGACAATATACTTTTAAAAAAGAAGAAGAAGAAAACATTACACATAGATAGGCTTGCCAGTCGTGATGGGACTTAAATTAGGTTTGTTTGTGTCATTTCTTGTTGAAAGATTAACAACAGTGCCAATAGACCATCTCCCTGGCGAACCATAGCTCATATTTACCCAGTCACTTCCCGTAAATCTAATGAATGCAAAATGGAAAATATTTGATAATGACGTCAACATTGCTTACAAATCGTTTATGTATGTTTGACATGAAACATAAAATATGCACACATAACTTGCACAAGTTCACTTTTAACTGCATTTATATAACCTCAAATACCATGAGATTTTTAAATTTACATAAAGAGGCTACATGCAACTGAACGAGGCCAATGCATGATATTCATTTTAGACAAATGAACTTGGGATTCTACACGTAATAGTAATATAAAATATCATATAGTTGTCTGTCAAAATCATTAGGGTTTGTACAAAAATACTGAAAACAAAGAAGGATCTAGGAAACGGCTGCTGTGTCGGTAGCGGGGGCCAAATAAAAAAAAAAAGTTGGGGAAAATACCTTTTCCAAGTCGTGTTCTTACAAATTTATTCTTACAAACATAATAGCTCTTCAACCAAATACACTTTGCGCAAAGTTTCGTACTAAGTTTAACAAAAGTTAATATAAAAGATAAGATTTCAAATAAAACAACGACAATTTCTACAATTTTTACAAAGGCATGGAATGTCTAATCAAACGAGACAAGAAATACAGTTAAACTCTTCTCAGATCTATCAGTGTGTAATAATAGTTTGGTTAAAAAACATCACATATTTAAGAAATGAACCAGCCGAATGATTTTGTAATGAATTTAAAACATTAAAAATTACCTACTCAACTGTGTATGGGCCAATTCCTGGAAAAGTATAGGTGAATGTGTTCTCTCCTTGCTCCCAATTCTCAGACTCACTAGCTCCTGTACATATATAACTGGTGTTGGCAATATTTCGGGGTGTAGAACATCCAGCTGTACATTTCCAATAATAAGGAATTACCTCGTCGATAAACTGGCCAATTCTCTCAGCAGTACATCCCGGACCTCTGTTATATGCCCATCCAAGCTTGAATGAAAACTCAACCTACAGAAATCAGTTTGAAAAAAGTCATTTGATTCTGGCTCTCGATAACGGTCTGTTATCAAATCAATGAAATTATAATAAATAACCTCTGTTCCATTGCCAATAGGTTTCCAACTTATTGTTCCTCCTCTAAAGTGAGTAGCACCAATTCCATGATGGAGAGAAAAAATAACATAAAATACCTGTATAACAGTCAAATGCATCACTACAAAAAATTCTCTCTTCTTATTTTGAGAGCTAACGTAAACTTAAAACTATCTTATCAAGAAGCACTGTATTATATCTAAATATTTGCATGTAAAATATTAATGCGCGCTTTTAGTAACTTTGATAGTAATGTGACTTTACTATCCTTAATTTATCCTTAATTATCCTTAAGGTAATTATAAGTAATTCAAAACGTAATTGCATGCATGGTGTTTTCTTGACGATGTTGATTCTCAAACGTTTTCATCAACATTAACTTTCTTTTAACTTGATTTCCACTCGTTGCTTTGAAACAAGTTCCGCTCTAATTATAATTATTACCAAATACAACAAAGAAAATCAAATTTATTTTTCTTGAACAGTTTGATTTATGAATGACAGTTATTATCAGTTTTCTGTAATAAAGTGTAATATATATTGCCTGGCATTCATTTTCGACTGGATGTATTTCCATTTCTGTACCATGCTTTTACTTAAATTATTTTTCAGTTAAATAATGGATCTTGAGATGACCTTTACAATAATATTTAAATCAGGAAATAGGATTTTCCAATAAAAAAATAATCTGCTTTTGATATTTAGAAAATAGTTTAAATGGTTTAATAATAATTTTCCTCCAATTGTTAAGATATCTGTAACTCATTCTCGTAATTTGGTAGGTTTCACAAACTATGGAATTGTTTTTAGTTATATCTTAGTCGGAATAAGAATAAGAAGGATTTTTGTAGAAAGTAATGATAAAAAATGGTATATGATAGGTGCATATTACAGACAAACCCCTCTAATAATAATCTGTACAGTTGATTTTTGGATTGTCGATATTTCAAGAAAGTATACTTAGAGTTAAAAATGACAATAACAAATTTTCGACCGGTCGCATCTGCCGTGTGCTCATTGTCAAGATCATGAACAACGGAAGATACCGTAGTTAGTCCGGTGTAGTAATAATGCTCTAACAAGTATAGCAAATAATGTAACATTTTATTGAAAACATAAACATTGAGTATTTAGGTTTCATATACTTTTGTTTACTTAGAAATATAAGTGAAATCAAATTGTTTTAGTTTGTTGAGGGGGGACTCAAGTAAATACCAAGGATGTAAACAACCGAAACAGGTATCATATAAAACATTGAATAATCATACTGTAATTTTTTTGTTTGGATATTCTGTATGTGTACGAATCATTTTGAATTTTTTCATGTTAAGCTTCACTAAGAAAACTTGACATAAACTATGAGGCGATGTCTAAAACAAAAACAAAACATGTTCTACATTTTAACTCCCTGTGTGCAAATATTTCATGTTAGATAAAAGGGATGACAACCATTTTATTTGTATTTTGAGCCTTAGGATATCAACTTAGTTTAGTCTATCTCGGGTTTGAAGCACCTATTGAAAACCCCCTTAAAATACTCCTAGTTCATAAATATACCTAAGCAATATTTCAATACTATTCTTCTTGAATATAATTGTTACTGATTTGTTATCTGAGATTGGAAATAAGACATACTTCAATTTGACGAGATATATTCAACAATATCCTTCGTATCTTAATGTATAAAGTTCGATAAGATAGCTTATCTTAACCCATCCGACAATTCCATACAGAATAGGAATATGAATTTTGCTTTATTAGTAGTTGGTTAACCACAAATCCTGTGAGACAATTTTTTGCAGGACAGTTTATATTAAAGTTAGACGAAAAGAGGTCTCATCTTTCATTATTCGTTACCGTCAACATAAAAAACAATATTAGTTTGACATGTATTATTCTGTAAGTTTAGGGGATCAGCATATTGATAGGTCATTTTGGTATTGTGAAAATAGCCTGTAAATCTGATCGCCTATTTACTATAGTTATTTTCTATCATCAGCAATAAATGACATATTTAATCTCAACATGGGTATTTGAGTCATTATTTTATACTTAACAACTTAACAAGCAAAAAAGAAAAAAAATTATGAAAGTTTATACCCAAAAATATCTTCAGCAAGAGCACACAAAATATGGGACCCAATTTGGTTCGGTTGTGGCGTCCACATCGATCTTACGAACATTGTTTTATTACGTGAAGGGTTAACTTGATGAGGTGTATACGTCATACTTGCTGGTGTTGTCAGGCCAATTCCCGTGATGCTATACATGGTCAAGTAAGCAATGATATTACAGAAATAAAATATCACACAAAAAAAAAATTCAAAATGTCAAAATATCAAAGATGTTGTAAACCTTAAATCAAGACAATGAATGACATAACTATATATTTGAAACTTTCAAGTTATCAATGATAATGTAATTGGGACAAAAAAAACTAACATAAATTATTAACATCACTTTTGCCAAAAACGTAAAATGATACGTTCAATGCTTTAAGGATATCTACATGGACGGTGAATCCTTGTTAGCTAAAGTAGGGCTAACGAAAACAGGTTTGTCGTTACAATTTACTGTTAGTGGAGGTGTCTTAACAAGAAAATGTGAAGTAGATAATGAAGACAGAAATGTTAACAATCAATGGATACATTTCTTATTGTGTCCCTCTATGGGTAGAGGGAAACTTTAAATAAAAGATTAAAAAAGAACTCTTTGACGTTGATTTTTTAAAAAAAATTTTCAATGCTTTATTGATTACTCGATGCATTTTAACTTTTATTTAATGAAATCTGAATTTAAAATGTATTAGCCTAATGTACAGCAAAACTCGGTTATAACGAAGTCACTGGGACCTAAGAAATTACTTCGTTATATCCGTAATTCGTTATAACCGTATAAAAAATTCATGAAATTTACATAGCTGGGGATCCAAGATGACTTCGCTATATCCGTAAATTCGCAATATTCGTGTTCGTACTAAATGAGTTTCACTGTATTACCCCAAAGTCTAAGATAGAACGTCATCGATAATGATAACAATCACTGTATAAGATTTAAGGTTGACCTAATTTACCTGTAAGGTTACAGTTGAGAGAGGACTGGCGGTAGAGTATACATGACCCCTGATTGATATATTAGATTTTGGAATATCCTCTACTGTTACCGCAAAAGCAAACGTTCCGTTGGATGTGTGCGTGGCTGAAAATCTTATTGTGTACGTGTTCTACAAATTTCATTATCAAGTTGAATTATATACACAAGGTGATGTTCGTATCTTTTTTTTCTTTGAATAATCTTTTTGATTTTCAATTAATTGTCACATATTGTGACGATCATATCTATCTATAGTTATACCTATACATAGTTTGATGTAGCTTAACCACTTAATTGTACATATCAAAATATAAAGCTACTACAGATTATTTGATTGAATGATATCAGCTCGCAGCGATCAAAAAACTGGTTACATGTACATAGTCATGTTATTTATAAACTAGAAACACAGTCTAAATATTTAACTGTTATAGTCAACATCAGACACTTTTGTACAGTCAGAAAAATGTAAAGAACGACAGGGATGTGATGTTATTTTAATAAATTATAAAGCATGAATGAAAAAGAAAATCATATTCAGGTTGTCTCTGTCGTCTTGAAACAAGGTCGTCTCTGTCAAAATAAACAAAGTTTGTTATAGTTCTTAAACATTCTTTGATATATAAAAGCCATTACATGCATTGCTGTTTGTCCTTCTGATGGACATGGTGTGCTCAAATAATCACTCATTCCCTGTTTATTTTAGCCTTGGAATACAATTTGTTAATTTATAGTTATAGCTTTTAGTGTTTGCGTGTGTGCTTCGCGGTTAAGAGAGGGTAAAGTGACCAAAATTATGTTATATTACTTAAAAAACGTTGAATTTAAATCAAATTCTTAACTATGATTCTCAGTAATGATTTAACAATCTCTAGATCTGCAATTACCTATTCTTAGAATATGAAGTAAGTTATAATAAATGCTTTTCAAGAGGAAAGCAATATTTGATGGTTACATCAGTTTTATTACATTTACAAGATCATTGCAATGTAGCTGAATGCGTTTAAAAAGGCATACGTATATCATTATTTTGATAGTATATTGTAACATTTGCTTACAATATATGCTACAAATATTCTTGTTTGTAAATTAAGCCTTTTTCTACACATTTAAACAAATCACATTTTAAAAAAATGTTTTTTTCTGTAGAATTTATAAATTGATAAATTTAACGTACATTATCAATGGCAGCATTAGACAATGCATCACAGATAGACACACACTCCGTACCGTTTTACCATTGACATCTTACATTATCACCATCAGCATCAACAACCGGGATAACAATTTCATTTTACAGCCGTATTGCGCTCTGCGTAAAAATCATTAAGAGAGAGAGAGAGAGAGAGAGAGAGAGAGAGAGAGAGAGAGCAATTAAGTTTTGCAATATAGGCAAATTCCTATACAAAAAAGTTCATAAGAATATTCGAAATATCAATGACACTGAATTCATTAAAAAAAATAACTTACCTGTTTGTTGGCTTGCCAGTTGTCATGGGGCTTGTGTTTGGTTGACTTTTCTTCTTGCTAGATAAACAATAGCGCCAATGAACCTGCTCCCTGGCGAACTGTAACTAAGAGTCACCTAGGCACTACCTTTAAATCTAAAAGACACTTTTTTATATGTTCACTTTATGTCGTAACTAGTTATCTTATTTAAAAAGGACTTATTAGCCACCAAGTGACGAAAGAGATTTGTTCAAGATGAGTATTCCTTTTCGTTACGGTACATATGAGTAACTTGTTTTAATGGACAATCACTCCACCTTGTAGGGACCAATTCCTGGAAGAGTATATGTGAATGTTCTCTCTCCTTGTTCCAAGTTTTCTGATTGACTGGCACCAGTACATACGTAATTTGCATTAGCAATATTTACTGTCGAATTATTATTTTATATTATATGGGGTTAAATCCTGGTCCTTGACCGTAAGCCCAACCAAGTTTTAACGTAGATTTCTGAAAAGACTCATGTGTTCAAAGACGGTATTAAGGAAATACTTGTCTCATTTTTTTTTATGGTATCAAAATCTGATTTCGTGATTAGAATACAAAACATTTGTCAGTTTGTTCAATGGCAGCACTACAAGCTAAAGATATGGACACTAAACAAAAACAATCTATAGTATTCAAACACAATGTTTGCCAATATAAGTCATATTTTAGATCCATATTAAAATGACGACAAAATCGAAGCAAAAAAATTGTATTGCATGTTTGAATCAAAGAGAACTCAAATCTTATTTAATGCTTCACTATCATTTCTGACGCGTTTGATGTAGAGGTTTTCTGGGATTGAGCCAAGGGAATGTGTAAATTTCATAACAATAAGAATAAAATGAAAAGGAAGACTATATGCATTGGATGAGAGTTGATTTTTTAGCAACCCCTTATGGCATTTATGCACTGTGGATGCATATTTTGATATGTTGACCTCTGGACTCATTTGATAAATGGTTCCGCAACGTTTAGAAAATTGACCAAATGCTAACTATTTGGTTATGCATCGAAAGCATATTTGGTATCAAAATGTATTTTAAAATCGAAATTGTACCAAGAATAAAGGTAAATGATTTGTCAAAGCATGGTATATCAGTCTTTAGCCTCTACCTAAATTTGGTTACAGGGCTTCATGGACATAAATTATCCTTGAGGAGAACTCTGCTAAAGCTCTTAGCCTCCACAAGCCTCTCTCTTGCTACAAGTTTCTCTACTGTGCCCATTTCTTGTCTGATGTTCTTAAACAGCTATGTTTCCTTTGTAAACAGTTTAAGAGATCTGACATTGACTTCTCCTCTGTTAATCCTCTTCTGCATTCCACTGTTTCTGTTCTAGAGAGGTTAAGGGATTCTAAAGATGGAAATGTCCTGTCTTCTTTCCTACAGCAAGCTCCTTCTTCTCCATCTGTTGACTCCTCTGGACTATGCACTTTTGATTTCAAAGGTCACTGTATTAGAGATAGTTCAAAACAGAGGGCTGAGGCTGTTTCAGCATGTGAGAAGTTTGTTTCAGGTGTCATTGCTAACTTAAGGGATAGGTTTGTTAGTGAAGGGGATGGTAAGGTCATGTCAGCTTTGTGTTCTATCTTTGATCCTTCTTTCATTTCTTCCACAATCCCTCCTTCTCAGGAGACTTTGACAACTCTGTCTGATTTCCTACAGAAGTGTTCTTTTTCCAATGCAGAGGATTTATGTTCTGAAGTAGTTGGGTTTCATGAATTTGTTAGGCATGTAGGTAGTAGTGCAGGATTGGCCTCAGTTAAGGATATAGCTCAGTTTAGTTTTAGGCATAGTTCAGTTTACCCAGTGGTAGGATATTTAGGTAGGAGACTGTTGGTTCTTCCTGTATCGACTGTTGACTGTGAGAGGGGCCTCTCCAGACAGAATCTCATCAAAACAGACCTGCGCAACTCCTTGAAGATAGAGTCCTTATCCAACATTATGATGATAGCCCTAGAGGGACCCACATCAGAATCTTTCCCATTTGAGGATGCCTTCAGCAAGTGGGCCAGTGTAAAGACAAGAAGAATATTGTGAACAGTGAAATGTGACTGATGTGATTATCTATTGGACTTTTCATAGACTTTCTTAATCTTAACTGTGAAATGTGTGACTTTGGTGTGTTATTTATTGACTATTTCCTTTTGTTGTGCTATGAGTTTATGAATGAGATTAATAAATAAAATTATTTATCTTTATTTGGTCTTCTTTTTTTGTTTTAAGGTTTTGTTTAGAATGATCAAAGATCAGTATATTCCATTATTCAATTGGAGAAATATTAATTTTATTTAAGAATAATTTCTGATAGCAACTGTGAACATATGCATGCTGTTGCAGTGTGAGTTAAATTATGGTAAAAAAACAGCTGCAAAAATAAAGGTTAAGTTGTTTAGTTGGTTATCAGTAAAAAGAATACATGTAATAAGGTATGCGGATAGTCCGATACGCCGCGCAAGGTTGCGACACATTATTTTGGTCCAGTGTGAGCCCTGCATAATAACCATGCATTTTGTTTTCTATATATTATTTATGTGAGTGAGAAAAAGATTTTCTGTGATTTGATACATTTTCACTATATGGTCATATTGGCCTCGCCCAAAGGCCCCAACCCTTGACCCATGAGACAAACATTTAACAATTTTGGGGGTGGGCTTCATGAATATCAGATTAATGCATTCAGTTTATATCCCACTACTGGGAGTGGAGAAGAAGATTTTCTAAGATTAAATAAATTTTAACTATATGACCATATTGGTCCCGCCCTAGGGCCTAAACCGTTGGCACCATATTGGTCCCGCCCTAGGGCCTAAACCGTTGGCACCGGGGCAATGATTTTCACAATTAAGGCAGAGGGCTTCATAAACATAACCGTACCCTAGGGCCTGAACCCCTGACCCAAGGACCATAAATTTCACAATTTAGAGATGGGCTTCATGAAAATCACAACGATGCACTTAGTTTTTCCAAAATGTGGGAGTGGAGAAGATTTTGAAAATGAGGCCGGGTGGTAAGGTAAAAAATTTCACAATTTACATTCCTCTTATTAAGGTTTTCCGCTCTCAGCGGAAAACCTTACTATTATTCTGAAAAATTTTCAAATTTCTTATTATTTTTTTTTTCTTCTAGACGCCAACTTTGATCCTTAATATCTCGCTCGTTTGTTCACCGATTGTTTTGAAATTTTCAGGACTGATAACATGCCGCGTGATGTTGTCGTTGCATATTTTAGTTGAGGAAAATCCCTATCCAGTTTTGAGTTATTCCCCTTTTAGTAAAATTTAACGACTTCTTTTGTCCAGGGGGTTTAGCTTTAACGATGACTGGCAGAGTCTCAAAGATGGGCTGGTTTGGAAGCTAATACATTGAATTTGTGCGAGATATATTTTATTTATTATTTAAATGCAAATAAAAGGGGTGGTATAGATGTTGAAACAAAGGTAAGAAAAAAAATCAAAAAAATTCGCGCATTTTCCGAGTTAGTTTTCTACCTGATAAAAATTTGTTATAACATGTATTTTAAAAGTTCTTGGTCTTACCCAGACCTTTCATTCGGTATACCGAAAAAGGGGCTGGCCCTTATAATTAGGGAGTTAGAGGCGTCCAAAGTTTCTTGTCAATAACTTAAAAAGGAATAAACATTTCTAATGCATTATTGAAGCAAAGTTGTAAAGAAATTTATTTTGAATCCTTCTATAGTATTCAATTTAATGTTTTCGTAATTTATAGTCAGTATTTGCAGAAAGAATTGTTGTCAGTTCGGTCCATTTTTGTGGGGGTGCGCACGTTTATGAGGTTATGAAAGGGCTTCTTGTAATGCACGAACTGATACATGTAGCGCGCAAAAATAATTCCACATAAAATTCTAAAATGATTTTATACATATGTACATTTTCATTTCATATAGATAAACCTCGTTGACCTTATTTTTGTTGTTTGTTTCATAACTGTGCCCCTGTCTATATTTAGATGCATTACGAGACTCAGGTAACCGATCGATAGGAGAGTCGCTAGCTGTATTCAGGCCGTAGCCTAGACGACAGTGCATGTGCTTGTAGAGCTGGACGTACACGATTAACGCCCCGCTGTGTTACTGTAACAGAGACATTTTGAATTGTTTCAGTACTGGGAGATGTGTTAATAAAATGGTTCTAATGCATGGTAATTAAAGTCAACTTTTCTACAATACGTATACACGGCCATCATATAAAGCACAATGTGTATTACTGACATGACAAATGTACGCTGGCAATTTAAACGAACGCGGGATTGCTCCCGATAGAACAATTCTTTTAAAGCAAAAAAAAAAATACTGATTTGCGATGGATATAATATAATTATCATCGTAGAGATGATTTTAAAAAGTGAACTTAATATTCGTATACGATAATATTTGAATCCAAAGCCGCTAGTTTTAAGTTACGGTTATGAGGGATATTAATTATGACTTGCCCCACGTTTCAGGTTTTTTACTTGCAAAACATCTACAAACGAAAATACCAAACAACCTTCAGTAGCAACTTATAAATTATTTATTCCATACACAATTCTAAAGAGGTAATTAAATAAATTTTATAAATGCTTTATACTTGTATTCGTTATCTTCCATGGAAAAAAGTGGCATGGAAAAACTGTTGTTCAATGTTCATCAAATCGAAAATAATTAACAAACTGTATATTGATAGATTGACATATCAACAAACATTCAGACCCGTAATGTGTTTTCTTACAAGTTCTATAAAACGTAGACTCAATGACTGAATTCTTTACCGTTTTCCGTCTGGGTTATTTTGAATCACGTGTGTACGTTATGTGTAGCCATATAGATGAACACTTTAAGTGTTTAATTTTTAACAGAAATTGTGTACATGCAGAGCAATGCAATGCTAGGACAATAAAATTCCAACAATGTATATGGTGAGGCCGGTCAGACTGATACTGGTTCTGCTTGTTTGGGTGTCATATTTTAAACAAATATAAGTATTGCTTTCTTAAAAGCTTGCATTACTCAACAAAGTATTTTATTGGAATCATTCTTAGTTACCTTAGCTGCATATATGTACCGCTCGGTCTGTATCCCGGAAAAATTGACTACCATCCGAAATTTTTCACACAAGGTCTACAGACTTGCAGCTAACATTACCTTTAAAAATACATTTTAGAATTTGCCGCTGTTTATAAATTCATTAAAAAGACGCGCAGAATTAAGTGGTAATATGTCGTTTGATATGGGATTTATGACGTCTATTTATATTGTTTTCATTAAAATTATTTCATTATTTCAAGCTTGTGGGTGGAATGAAATCAGTTTCACATGTTATATGACATAAAGATGTCCTCTCCCCACTTTTTCTCGAAGCAACTATTTTTATAAAATTTACATAAAAAAATTGAATTATCATGGAGTTGCCCCCCCCCATTTTGGTAGGATGTAAAAAAATGGTATGAAAATCATGAAATTATGAGTGAAATTTTTAAAATATTAGAAAATTTAAAAAAAAAAATCTTTTTTTGCTTGTCAAGATCTGTTGGATGAGTTTGCCCCCTCCACCCACTTTCAAAAACGATGCTCCGTGCTTGGAAATTACTCATTTCTTTATACCCCTCTTTAATAAACAAAACAAACTAACAAACATAACCGATCCAGATAAATATAATTACATGTATCAATAATAAACTTAAAAAACAAACTACACATTCATCCTTCACCCACAATATTGCCTTTTCGATATTTGTCATCGTTGTAGACCCGTGTAACAATCTGTTAAGTAGGTGCTTGCACGAAAAAGAACCCCTTGCTGATCTACATTTTCATTAACGCATACAAAGAAAAAATATATTTTGATTTATTTTTTAATTTCTTTTGATGTAAAAAAAAAAAAAAAAAGAGAAGAAATTGGTTCTCAGTCTTTCTTTATGCCTGTTTGTTTGCGGTAAATCAAAGTTCATTTTGAATATCCTTTTGTAATTTAAAAAATGCGATGTAAATTTTTTTCGTGCAATATTTCGGATAAAGCAATGAAGAGTTGTTTCTTGAAATTTTATTAGACCATAAAATTGTAAAATGCTAACATTGAAAATTGTGCCCGATTTCTTTCTTTTTTTTAAGGTAAAACTTTTTTGATTTAAAAAATGATTCTTTGAGACAAACAAATTGACATAATCAATAAGAGTTTGACAATCTCTAACTGCAGGTCTGTAGCTTTTAGTCAGAAAAAGAATCGGATGGACGACCTAGGACACAGATCGCCTATCCGAATTTCTTAAAAATTGCCATTTTTTTTTTACGCGGACGCAATACTCACCGAGACTAAATGGTTCGTATCTTAAGTTTTAAGTTTTAACTGCTTTGAAAGGTAATATTGGTTTTCTGATAATTATGAACATGAATAATTAAATAAAAATGGTTAAAATGACAGTAAAATTACCGGCATCGGTCTTCTCCGTACGCGGATCTAGAAGGGGAAGTGTTCCAGACCCCCCCCCCCCCCCATCGAAATTTCTTTTAATTACGTGTACATTATAAACTTACCAAATATGCCTCGGACATCCCTTGGCAAACTCAAATAACTTTCTGACTTTTCAACCCCCACCCCGGAAAAATTTTCTGATCCGCGCATGTTCCCCCTCCTCGAAATACATAATTTTTCTTCAAAACCCCTTGTAAAATTTCCAGGATCTCCGCATATATACTAAGAGATTCATTGGCGCTTGCGTTCGATAAAAATGAGTGTAAAACGTTTGCCAATGGTATTTTTACCTTCGTTCCGGGCATAACCACAGTCCCACTCTGTGAATAAAATGCGGAAAATCAAACTAGATACAACGTGTTAAGATCTGTATTTGCTTATAAACATGTAGTATCATCGTGCAAAATGCACTGTTCAATTATAATTTTTATTTACTTTACATGTAAAATTCAACATCTGTTTCGTAATTTTTTCTCACAGTTTATTTCTTACATAGTTACTTTTTTATTTAGTGATTGACACTTTTCAGACTTTATATGTGATTTCAAAGAGACAGAGTGTCATGTCTCAAGGACTATAATTATCAGTTTTTCATTTCTTGGACATCAAAGACTCATTGAGTTTATTTAATTATTTTATATCTGTGAACCTTTCACTCAGCTTACTTATATCATTACCTGTCAATTTATACTCATTAAGATTCTTATAAATAGTTATGTACAATTGTCAATGCGCAGTCTGGAATACGGCGGCCAGCCCCGGCCACGTCTGACTCTCCCAGAGTCTTGAGTCCGGAGGCCACTTCTGGCCATATCCGACTTGTTTGTAACATGTCTGTCTGCTAAATTGTTATATTGTTGCCATCGTTGAGTCTCGTCCAATAATGTGGAATCCTGCATCAATTGCCTGTTTATTTCTCTGGAACTGTATACTGGTGGACCTTCGGGAATACGGCAAACCTACCCTTCGTTTTAGCTTACGGCCCACAGCGCGCCCCAACCTTTTACCTTATACACTTTACGCCAAAATTCCCTCACCCGGTTCGTACCGCACACGACCGATGCATATCCAGACGAATTCTCTATCACCGTAAAATCTACGCAGTCACAGAAATATAATACTTTGTTTCTCAGTGTTTACACATCTAATATTGTATTATGGTCAGCTATCAATTTTTTGCAATACGTCACAAGTATGACGCAGCTACGACGGAAAACCTAATCGTTGCCTGCAACGAGCTCGTCTCTAGTTCTAGATATGATTCAGACCAAAAATGGTAACAATTGGCCTTGTAGTCTTCGAGAAAAAAGTACGACACATGACGAACAACACACGACGATGGACGAAGATCAATGGCAATAGGTCAACTGAGTGTTGTGCCACCTTTAATGCAGTCTGTTTTTGTGAATTTGATTCTCTGGAGGATCTAGAGCAAAAGGGAGTTACATCAAAGCTAAAAAATAACAAAACTTTATCTAGTCATTATTCTAACGGAAAATCTATGATATTGAAACATACTGCTGCCGATCGATTGATATGTTTTCCTACTTAATCGTAATTACAAGATACTAACGATATACTAAGTCTAATACTGGTGTAAGAACCACCAAGGGTTACAACTGATCATATGCTTTAAGATATTTAATGTTGTTACAGCTTTAAAATTCAAATAGGGCGGTTTAGGTATGCATATGGTGGTAGTTGGCAGAATCAAAGTGAACACTGCAGAGTTTATGTGAGAGTTCCTGTGATTGTAAGAATAAAGGCTAAATTAGGCAAGGAAAGCCTTCTAGTATTTCTTAATAAACCATTGTAGCTTTGATACTTACATTTAAAGGGGCACGGCCACGATTTTGGTCAAATTCTATTTTACAATGTTTTAGAAATGCATTATTAAATGATCAAATAAAATTTAAGAGTCATTCGTAAAGTTATAAGGAAGATACAGGGCTCACAATTCTTTGTCATGTAAACAAGGCTCGTGCCCTGTTTTTGTTTACATAGGTTCAATATACCAGTAAAAAAATCATTTTTCCAGCTTCCTTGTCTATCTTTTTATTTATTTTAAGCATAGATACACAGTTCCTAACGTTTAACACATTCAATTCAAGTTTAAAACTGAAACTTTTACTTCAACGTTCAAAATGTTAACAAACGCTTTGAATTTAAAGCTCTGTTACTCGCTTATAACTCAACAAATGACACTCAAATTTCGGTTGTCTATTTAAAATGCCTCCCCGAAGCATTGCAAATATTAAAAAATGGAAAATAAAATTTTAACCAAAATCGTGACCATGCCCGTGTAAGGCTAAATACATCTGTACATCAGTGTCAAAGTGAGCTAGAGACGTCAGCTGATTAATGACAACAGGTCTGTAGCCAGGATTTTTTGCATAGTTAGCTTGTCCGGGGCAGGTTAGTTAGATTGCTAGTCTGAAACGTTGGTTAGGACATTTATCTCAGATATTTCAGTTAAGGTGGCAGGGGACAGTTTTTTTTTATACAATTCATTGTAGCCAATGGATGCATGTCTTCGGAACTCTGTAACTAGAAACAAATACCTTTAATTCACTCTTTATAAGGCCAATCACCAATTTCTGAAGAAAATTACTAGTCAAAACCTGTAAAATTCTCTACATACTGGTTTTGATGAGATTTTGACCCTTTCATATTTTGCCAATTTTTCAGCTTTTTAGACCTCCCCCAGCTAATTCCCTGCAGAGGGTTGACCTTCCGTACCGCGTGCATGTTGCACTATCACATGTCAGAAACTTACCGGTGTATAGTTTACATTGTCCCATCCACCTACTTTTCGTGTTATTTTACCTCCCGTCTGTAACTTGCAATTTCACTGTGTAAAGTCAGCACAACAGTCATAGCCGCAGGTTTCGCATTTTACTTCTGATTCTCATGTACCTAACATAAGGGGCCTACATATTGCATATCAATTTCAACAAGAGACACCCCTCTAACTAATGATTATCATTAAAAATCATTTCATGAATTTTAGCAACACTCATAAGCCTTCAAGTACAGCAATTCTCAATTTTACAAAAATATTGACGGGTACTGTATTCGAAACTGTCCCTTGCTACCTAAGGGTGCATTGTTAAGGTTTGGGCTTAAGATAATTCTCTTAGAAATTAAGTTTGATTAAAACAGTAAATATTTTTGTTGGGGAAATTTGTTAATGAAATCAGTAATAAAACACTTTTATAATATGTATCTAATTTACTTTTAAAACTCTCGGACAATATGTTTTTATATAAACTAAGCGCACAGTAGAATCCCGGGTTTAACTGGGTACGTTTTCATAGAAAAATTGCAACCGCTCGGCAGGACACTCATTTCACGTTCATACATACGTGTATTACAAATATTACACAATATTAACTCACATCTCTCACAATCGTCACAATCATAAATCTAATTAATGATAAAAAAAAAATGACTAAACAATCAATAAAAATCATAATATATTTTATTCAATCTTTTTTATGTAACATCTGACATTATTTATGAATCTATTGATTCAGTCTCTTTCAAAAAATGGCATCTCATCCAGTCTTGTAATGTTTTTAAAACCTCCTGAATGGAATTTTTCTATTAAACCTGAAATAGAGCAAGAAGCGACGTTATGTTTTTTTGTTATGGAAATATTTATTTCTTTTTTGTAGTATAAGATGATAGAGAAATAAAAAAAAAACCTCACAAAACTTTTGATTGCATATCAGCTTGATGGATATCACCAAAATACGCCAACCTAGTTTAGAAATAAACATACATTTAAAACATACTAGTTTTAAAAAAAACCCACGTATTTTGCCGATAACTTGAAATAAAATATATTCAAAATAATGTAAAAGTAATATACAAAATGAGGTTGAATTATTCTTACCAGTTGTGATCCATATCTTTGTACGTTTTTCTTTTGAAAATACAGGTAAAAACGCAAATGGCAATCAGACTCAGCATTACAAAAGTTAAAATGATCAGGGCAAGTTTCCACTCTATCAGGTTACAATGGTAGTCATTGATACGATCTTCACAATCAAACAGAAATATACATGGGCCGGTTTCGCACTCATTTATATCTAAAAAAAACCACGTAAACTATGTATTACTTGTAAGTTAAGCATATGTCATGTTTTTAAATTGATTGTTGTCTTAATAATTTATCATGTTGTGATTAACGTTTTTTAAAGCAAACTCGTCCGTTTATTCGATCCATTTTAAGGAAGTCACTATGACAATGAAACGATGATTTATCAAAAACAAAGCTATTTCAGTTTCTTAACTCTTTGTTTTTCATACCTATTTGACACCGGTCACCTGTGAACCCGGAGAGACAGGTGCAGTTGAAGAAGTTGACAAGATCATTACAGGTTGCCTGGTTCTCACATGGATTGCTGTCACATTCATTTATGTCTGAAATTGATTTTTAACATTTACAATTTTATCTCATATTGGTCGCACTCAAGAGGTATATTGTCATATTCTAATTGCAATAATACACTTAACTTATTTAACACATTTAAATTCATTCTTTTAATAAGTTTTTTATCACTTATATAAAAAGGTGTAATTATATATATTTGTTTAAGGGGAGATATCATGACATATGGTACAATAATCTATTACATTTAAAGTTATTATTGAGGTATATAGCAATATTTGATACCTATTTGACACTGGTCACCTGTGAACCCGGAGAGACAGGTGCAGTTGAAGAAGTTGACAAGATCATTACATGTAGCCTGGTTCTCACATGGATTGCTGGCGCATTCATTTATGTCTGAAATTGACGCAATTCCCTAGATTTTAAGTTGCATCCTATATTGTTACAAAAGAGTTATTTTGGGAATTGACTAAGCTAATGTAAGAGATATTTATAATTAGTTCTTCTGTATATATTATCCGTAAAATATGAAGATTATCATTTATATAAGCATACATTTTTTGCTTATCCTGTTATTTGAATCTTTATAAATATAAACGAATAATGACTATTAATTCCGTTATTAATTTAACCTTATTCTGCTTTGCTTAATTAGTTATATTTAAAGTAACCTATCATTATTTTCTTCTAAAAAATACTAATTAGCTTAACGGTTAAATGATAATTATCAATGACGTTTGTGTTTCTATTCAATTTGCCAATTATTATTTCTATAATAATCATATTCTTTTCTAACCATCAAGTATAACAAAGCAAAGCAATAATCTTTTAAACACGTTTGAGTATGATGATCGGTTAATAATAACAACGATGATTTCAAAGATATTACTCGCTAAAGATAGTACCAATTTCACATCGACTTCCGGTATATCCAGGCACACACATACATTCAAGTCTATTAATCAGGTCAAGGCACGACCCGTCATTATGACAAGGTCCACTTGTACATTCATTAATATCTGTGAATAAAAAAATTAAAACGATTATAAGTATACTTTTTCAGTACATATAGAAAAACAACGAAAATCAAAACATGTTTTTTTTTGGTTACATCTGATTTTGAATTCTTAATGGATAAAAATATACTACCAATTTCACATTGATTTCCGGTATATCCGGGCACACACTGACATTCAAATCTGTTAATCAGGTCAAGGCACGTCCCGCCATTTTGACAAGGTCCACTTAAACATTCATTTTTATCTGTTTCATGGAAACAAAATAAAGATTATTTGACATTATTTGAAAATATCATTAGATTTTAAAAAAGCGAAAATCAACAATATTGATCGTTTTATTTTTTTTTCATATTTTTAATGAGTGAAAAGATATACCTATTTCACAAAATTGGCCCGTGAATCCGAGGACACATGTACATGTGTAGTTCTGTGTTAAACTTTTTCTAACACACGTTCCATTGTTCTGACAAGGCCCACTTATACAGGGACTTACGTCTGAAAACCACTTAGATATCATTAATTTTAATTGTGATGATAATAAATTACATAAAATAAGAATTCATGTAGAATTTCATTCATTTTGTCAAAATTATTCGTCTTTGAAACTTGAACAAACACCAGTCAGAAGCTCATGATCAAAGTTGCAGGAGTTAGTTGTTTGAAATAGATTAAGAATTTTTTCCTGTAAAACAAAAGGTTTCTTAAGAACATGGTATATCTTATTTTTTTTTGTAAAGGTAGAAGGATATTGTGTTGCGATAAATTATTGTATGAATATCAGTTTGTTTAAAAGTTTATCTTTAAGATTTAACATAGACAATTCATTGTGCCTACCCTATGGAGTCCTCTGCCAAAGCGCAAACAATGTGGATTCCTATTTGGTTTTGCTGTGGCGTCCATGATGTAGCGACATATACACTCTCAGGTTGAGAAGGAACAGATTGAAGTGAAGTATAAGTCATCCCAGCGGGTGAGGTGATATACACCTTTGTAATACTGTTTGAAACACAGGAATGAATATTCGATATATTTACCAGGTACATTAATCTACAGAATCGCCCCCCCCCCCCCAAAAAAAAGAAGTTAAATCGTTATTATAAAGCTAGAATTTAATATTAATGTCTCTTTACTATTCTTTATCAAAGAAACGGTGAGACTTCGATTGTCCGTCAAGTCAAAGTTTTAAAGTTTTTTAATAGTTGTTATTTGAATCAGTCGAATTTTTTTTAATTATATGGAACTCAGTTTGAAGGCGCG
Source organism: Magallana gigas (assembly GCF_963853765.1). Lineage (NCBI taxonomy): Eukaryota > Metazoa > Mollusca > Bivalvia > Ostreida > Ostreidae > Magallana > Magallana gigas. Next base: position 9,309,189 of record NC_088856.1, read on the forward strand.
GATGATGCAATTTTATTTCAAAATAATCTGAAATTTTAAAGCAATACGAGCTGTATTTTTTAGAATTTTATTTTCCTGCAAAAACCTGCTAGTGTGATAAGTCTGCATATAACTTAAACTTTAATGATAAATAAGGTTTGAAAAAATCATTAATTTTTGTCAAAGGAAATACTTCTCTTCTAAGGAATATATAGCAAATCAATTTTTGTACAGGACGACAATAATTCAATTTTTCTCCAAATAAGGCTTCTTAACGGCATTTTCCACAAAAATATGGCTAACAGAAATTAAAAAACCATGATATTTTTGTCATTTTAGTAGAAAAGACCATATTAGTAAAAAGAAAATTCAACATGAAAAATGCAGCTCATATTGCTTTAAAGCTTCATTCTTGATTCTGATTAGCTGCAAAATAAAAGGTAAGATATGATAGGATAGATAAATATGATATTTTTTTTATTATAAACATCATTGTATCATGCATCTCATTTTCATTGTTAACGGATCATATTAGTGAGATATCTCTCTCTCTCTCTCTCTCTCTCTCTCTCTCTCTCTCTGAAATGCATCAGTCTATCCGTTTTATATTTGGCACTTATCACATTGTAAAAATACATACATTTAACATTTAATATTTTACAAACTTTTGTTAAGAGATATAGTGAGAATAAAATTGTTACCTTCTAGTACTAGTGACGTAGAAAGAGAGACGGAAGATCTGCAAAATGTTTGTTTGAAAGGTTGAACCTTGCGCTGGTGTTGGACTTATAAAACGAGGCTTGTCGTCACAATTCCCTGATACAACTGGTGTTTTTACTAAAAACTACAAATACAACTATTGCTCAACAAAGTTAATATCAAATTCAAAATTATCTTTAAAATATATTTTAAAGTGTATTTCAAAATGAACAATAATCAAACAAGAAGATCGTTTCTTTGCATTTGAACTATACCTGCAAATTAACTGTCGACATCTTAGTACTTGTGGTATAAACCTGGGACCCGATAGTTATGGCGGACTTCGGATAGTCCTCTACGGATATTGCGACTGCATAAGTCCCATTAGTTGCGTGATTTGCGGGAAATGATATTGTGCAGGTATTCTGCATTGATGCAATGAAAAAAATACAATGTAATTAAAACGTGTCATATACGAACGTTGTTCGGAAATTATTGAGACAACACAAATATTTCCCTTTCCAAGTGTCGAATATTGGTGAAAATTTGCATAAACAGAATTAAAACCACAACAAATAATTGACCAAAGTAATATAAAACTTTTTTTTAATGTTTTGTTTACGACGGTAGCTAAACAAGGAGGTAGACGGGGTATCGGCACTGGCACGAACTCGAAGGTTAAAAAACTGAAAAAACTGCTAACCAAGTGTTGGTAGACCAGCAATTAATAATAAAAGAAATAAAATTGTACATGTTCATTTTGCTATTTATTGTGACTTACTTTTGTGAAATTTCACTAGTGTTGGAGTTGAAATACGGAGATAGTACAAATTAAACATATTTACCAAGCAATAGAAATCAGACCATGATGGTTTATTGAATATTGACGTCAAAGCGGTGCAAGAAATATACATCAAATTGGTGGGAATCTCGGAAGAAGACCTTTTTAGGCCAAGCAATTGCATAAGCAAAAATATAACCATGTTAAAGGACCAAGAGCTTCATTTAACTAGAATTAATGAAAACAAAGGGACTAAATGTCTACTACTTCTTTACAGAAACTGATATACAGTTAAAAGATAAATACATAATGACTGTAAAAGACGTCTCACTAAAAGGTGACTTTTTGGGTAGAAATAACTCGATTTATTCACAATAATCATGAATTGAGAGAATATGTAAATGTTGGTATTATAAAATGAAAACGAAAGATGAGAAATGAATCATGTTTTCCGACAGTTAGTAGGCGTTTAAAACAAAGGAGCAAAGAAACGCGTTGAAATGAGTTTTGGGTTGCTCCGGGTCATTGGACGTAGGCTAGCAAGAATGATCTAAAGATGTCATTGACTGGCAAAATTTTCATTTTAAGAAACTATATCCTGGTTAAATTTTTTTTTTCAAATTTCAATAGTTTATCTTTTTTCCCAAGGAGGTAAGAGTAAATGTCTCACTAATTTCCGAGCAGCCCTCATAAATGTTTTTAAAAAATATATGAATTTAGGATTTAATTAATTTCCAACAGTCAGTGCACCTAAACTCAATAGAATATCACAATAACTAAATATTTGAATATACTATGTGATAAAAGGAGTAAAACACTAGTAAATATATTGTCAATGCAGTAAAAAGTCTTTTACCTAACTTTTATTAGTAAATACAAGCAGAAAATATTTCACAAATATCACAAATATCTATAAATTTGTTTAATTTTTTTTGTTCATGGTTACACTTCGTTACTGAAATATTCTACTTCATTTCAGTAAAATGTCAATAGTTTCTTTTTTTGTGTATTTTAAATGCTAATATTTTTGTATTGCAAATATTATTGAAATTAAAAAACCCGCATTTAGAGTCGTTTACCATTGACAATATTGAGACGACCCTTCAATATCTTATTTGATATATATATATATATATATATATATATATATATATATATATATATATATATATATATATATATATATATATATATATATATATATATTTATATATATATATATATATATATATAATTTTGTTACTTTAATAATTATAGATTTGAGGCCCTCCAAACACCACAAATTATACTTTCTGTATGCCACAACATGGAAATTTAAATGCATATAAATATTGCTTACATCGGAACAATCATTTGTGATACTTCAAATCGTAATGGGTATGGCCATCAGACCACTAACACTCACATCCCGGTTTTGAATACGGCCAGGGTCCCTCCCCCTCCCCCGTTCATTTTCAAACCGTCCACATAGAAGATAATTATAATTTTACAATAAAAAGAATATTAGTTAATACTTGTTTAAGAAAGTTTTCACAAATGCATGGAGGGCCCTTTACATAAGAAATGCCCTATATATTATCATATTTACGCTATCAATCGTCGCTGACGGTAGTGCATTACAGATAGAGACACACTCTGACCCGGTCGACCAGCGACATCTAACGGTGTCCCCATCGTCATCAACAACCGGGATACGTATCGTAGCCTGGCACCCAAATTGCATTCTAAGCAAAAAATGGGAATATGAACTAACATTGTATTTAATTATAACTGTAAGATGTATCGACGATGAATGTTCTTGCAAGTTAAATTCAAATTAAGACAAACTACAAAAACTAGAGGTTATTTTTACGATTATTTTTCTTTTCACTTGATAATTATTAAATTCAATGTTTTATATATAAAATCACTTAGTTAGTCAAAGCTTATCCCAAAACCAACTATTACATTACATATCATAATGCAAAAAAATTATAAAATCCCTTTGAAACTCATATCAAACTTTAGTTGTACCATCTGAAAACTAACATTTAAATATAAAGCTTTAATCTTTTGTTCTTAACGTTCGTTTTTAACAATATTTGATTGAGCTGTGTAACGAGTACTATTTACAGCTATAAGAACAGTTAGTTTATTGATTGATTAAAAAAAAAAGATCAAAGACAATATGACGATAAAAATTCAACCATTATTTCTTAAACATACACGTAGTCATGCATAATTTCAAATCAAATACTTTAAGCACTTATCTTAATTGAAATATTGCTAAAAAAAATCCACCAATATTAAGGTTAAGTAGTTTTCAGAAATGAATCTTTTTTTTCTTGTTGAGTAATTTGTGTACAAGTCGTACAAATACATTAAAGAAGTTTGCACAAATATATTACAGAAACCTTTCATTGGATTAATACATTGCTTCGAAAATAAATAAATACATGTACTAAGTAATACGTTTGCATACATACGTATACATTGGTTTCCCCGTAGTGACTGGACTTCTGTTTTTGGTATGAGTATCACTACGATCTGCTAAGTAAACTACAGTTCCAACGGACCAACTTCCGGCGCTTCCATAATTTAACGAAACCCAGTCACCTCCAGTAAACCTAAAAAAAAAAACCAAGTTGAATTCATTTAATTGATAATATCAGATGCATATGTAGTAAAGAGGCGAGTTCATAATATTATGGGACATTTCTTTGTTCTGAAAAAAGTTCTACTTACTCAACAGTGTATGGCCCTATTCCAGGAAATGTGTACGTAAAAGTATTTTCTCCTTGTTCCCAGTTATCGCTTACACTTGCCCCTGTACATATATAGTTGATGTTCGCGAGATTTAGAGTTCCGTTACAACCACTGGTGCATTGCCAATACGATGAATTCTGTCCAGTAACAAGCTGTCCAACGTTTCTTGGGGTACAACCTGGACCACTTCCAAAAGTCCAGCCTAGTTTAAAGGAAAAACGTACCTGCAAGTACGATTTAAAAAAAAAATCTTGAAAATGATTTTTTTTATCGTTTTTTCAATTGATTAACCTAAAATGAATTTTTAATCGTAAGTTAACATTTGGTTATTCAATGCCCTTTAAAACATTCTTTTTATATCTCATTGTTTCAGAAGTTGCCTCTGAGATTTTTAATGAAAACAGATTTTACTCTCATTCACACAAGTCAAAATTTTAACCTCATTTCCATTTCCAGTAGGTTTCCAGCTAATAGTGCCGCCTCTAAAATGACTAGCTTCTATGAGTTCTAAAATTGATCATGAAATACACAAAAATAAATGTCGTCTTGACATGTTTAAAAAAAGAACGCTGATATAAACTTATGATTGTCTATCTTTGCTATCTGAGAGCTTCAGGTATCATGTCGAGGGCTTTTATACAATAACTAAGCCAGGAAGAATTCCAAAGATATGAAAATTGCTAAGATACATGTATCAGGAAATAAATCTGCAGTACGACATATGTTTAACAAGTTCCGTGTACATAAGTTTTATGTAACTTATTCATTATTTAAATAACCAATAGATAAGTTTCAATTTCAATAATGCCAAAGGAAAGAATATTGATTTGATGGCTTATCAAAGGAGAGGAAAATATCCCGATATCCTTTTCTAAACAAAATGGACATGAACCATTCAGCAAAATAAAAGCTTAATTGTGCAGATAGATTTATGTCATTTAGTAACGATAAGTTACATTTTAATCACATATCAACTGATTTAGTGACAAAGCTTTTCCCAGTTTTTTTTCAGTAAATCTTTATGTTTTATCTTATTATAAATGTTTATTTCACGAAAAACAGATAGTCCCTTATCAAAATTGCCATAACAAGCACATTAAAATTCATAATCGTGTTTTTTATTAGTACTTGACTTTTAAAAATTTAAGTTTTTGAAGGAACCATTTTTTTGATTCAGGATAGTGCAACAGAAGCAAAACACTGTATTTGCTGTTAAATTGAAGAGGCACATTTGTAACTTTCATATGTTTGATAAACTTTTTTACAATTAGATTTAAAAAAATACTTTTGGTCTGTAGTAAATAACTGCTCCTAGAGTATTTTTACAGGAAGAAAGTTACAACAGTACTTCTGGAAATTGCCATACTCATACTGTCTGGGTGAAAAAAAATCCAGCAGCATATAACTGCAGAAAATTCATTTCTTATTCTTAGTCCAGTCAATAAAAATCAGATAATCGATAAATCAAGAAGGAATATTAGTGCATTATTTTGTTTCTATATCTCGTCGCCACAAAAAATCCACTTTCAAAATTGATAAAAACAAACGAGATTTGTACCATTCTACAATAAGTACATTTGATTTTCAGTGTACAATAACTTCAATATGTTCAAAAATGTTCAAAAGGAATTTATTAGGGAGAGAAGTGAGTAAGAGGATAGAGTTTGGAAAATACCTCCCAGTTGTGGATGTTGTTTACCATCAAGTATACAACGTAAATTTTTCAGTCAAAGCCGAGTTCGAAAAAAACAGAGATTGAGCGTGGGAAGACCGGAAAATGTAAATCGAACACAAGTATTCCTGAAAGTCGGGGAACATCTAGAAGATAACAATGGTGAACAAAAGAAAAAGTGTCGGACTGCGTGGTAAAAATGTGTGAATACTCTACAAAAGAGTCCTAGTTTCACGTATATGATGAAAAAATTGCTAGAATACTTTGGAGAGTCCATTGTCAAAGCAAAAATTAACGAAAACTGCTGTGACATTTAGATAAACAGTTGCAGAAACTCTTCACAACTTTTATCATCAACCAAAGGAAGAAAGCTCCGAAGAAAAACAGATCAGAATGATAGAAACGGGTACTAAGGCGATGACCTTAGATATGTCGAGAGCAACAATTGCATTTTTTAGAGATGACACTGCCCAGAGAGTAAGAACAAGCAATACCAACATTTACTCATTAGGACAAGCGACTATGCAAGCTGTAAGACCCAAGATATTGTTAGCACCATTACATATTAGCTTAGGTGTACCACTCCACAATCATTTTGCATCGAAGTTCCTGATAGATGTACTCAATAGTATGTAGGGTTTTGTTCATCCTACTTTGAGGTATCACAATTTAAGTCGTGCTGCAGTTTGCAAAACAACATAAATGTATACACCAGAAACACGTGGTGATTAGTTTAATCAGTTTTCTGCGGACAATGTCGATCATAATTTGTTTACCCTAGACGAGAGAGGTACATTTCATGAAATGAAAATAATTGAATCAATCACGACGGAGGTTTGGTTAGAGATTACGTTTACTCAGGAGCGAAAAAAAATTCAATAACGAAAAACTACTTATTGTACGAATAACTTTACTAATTTTTTACTTGAAATATTCGTTTTAAGCTCATATTTTAGGTTTATTTTAGTCCGAATTTCCTCTACCAATTTTCAAAATTGTACTCATTTTTTATCGAGTTTAACAAAAAATGACTAAAAGGAGCTTCAAACCATTGATTGCCTAAAACTGTTTTTATTGTCTGTATTCTGTTGACATTAACATTATATAAGTTTCAATGATCAACATTTTGAGATATTTTATCATGAATTGATGATTTTATGTATTTTTAAGATTTTTCCAAATTGCATGCCAGCCAGTGACATAAAATTATACACGAGTTAAAACAGCCATAAAATATGTAAAATAATATGAAAAAAACCCACATAGAAACTTAATTTTTTATTTTGCCACAGAAAATTTTTAAGAGAAAATAAGAAAATGAAAAAATTAGTCCGAATTACCTCTGTTTCAATATTTATCTACTTTTGTCGTAGCACATCTTCCTCAAATAAACAAAATGTGGATATCAATATCGATATTTGTAAATAATATTGTTATTTTGTGTTTTTAAAACAACTTTGGACTTCAGGTATTGAACTTTGTAGAAATACTTTTTGAAATCTCAAACCCTGAGCAAACGTAATCCTTAAATAAAATTATTCCATGGATGAAAATAACAAATCAGGAGATTATTCATGTAGGTGGTGAATGAAACGAAATTCAAAACTATAAGATGCCAAATGAAACCTCTCTCTTTGTGGTAAAAAATACAATGATATGATAAACTAGACACCTGCTTAAAATTTCATGGCCACTGCATGACTTGGCTGGTCAGGTTTTATGCAGAGCTATCAAGATGGAAAATATCCACGTCATCCATTTCCTTTAATATAATTTTTCTTGTACAACTGTGATGGAAAGCTTTAACAATGATTCTCAGTGAACCACATGATAGGCCATTCAAACCAATACACAACGTAGTTCTAAGACTTGGAGGAATGCACATGCAGATGAGTTGTGCCACAATCTTTTCTTGAAAACATCTAGGTTTCTTATACAATAAAAGACATGCTGATGGGAAAATGTGTATTAAGAGCTGTGCCTGGACATATGATTTAAGACTGTTACATATTCTTCTAATTTTTTATAGCCAACTATACCTGACAGGTCTTTTCTTAATATTCTCGTTAATTGATGTGGCAGTGATGGTATCACCATTTTTCGCTTTCTCAAAGACCTATCATAGTAGGGTATGTAAGCGTCAATATGCATTTACATGGGGGGTGGGGGGGGGGGTAGAAGCAGTGACCTATACATTTGACACATTATTTCGTTTTGGAAGAAGGAAATACGTATAGATACTTAATAATAAGATTTTTATTACATTTTGTCTAACTCCTTACGCGCAACGACTAAAAGTGAATACCTAAATACTACCTGTCTAAAACCTGTTCAACTCATTGGCTACTTATGGACCCTTCTATAATATAATGCACCGTTCCGTAAATACATCATTTTCCCGCTATTTCTACCGAAACGCGGGAAAATACCATTTCCTGTACATACTTGTGAACCGTGATTTAAAAAAAAATACCATCTCCCGTTTACCCTATGTATTTTTTTGGTATTTTTTTAACTCGAAAAACTGATTCGGCTGAAAACAAGGTATTTTTAGAGCTTAAAGATATGTCCTTAATAAAGCATGATATAATTGTCTCTTTTTTTCATCTCAATAAGAACCAGGTTAACTTTAGATTAAAACAAATAAATATCGATCTGAAAATTGATTAATACTTTAAAAGCTAAAAGTAATTTCTTAATAATCAAAAAATAATCTAAAATTTTATTTTCAAGAAATTGGAACCCAAAAAGGTACAACTTACATTTTCTAAAACTTGTACCATTCTCTATTAAAAAAATTGATATTAATATAAATAAATGGAAAATTGAATTAACAAAACATATTGCTTATCCCACTGAGAAAGCAATACGCAATTAATCACAAATCATTTTTGTGCTAAATAAACTAGAGTCCTTGCACAAGTTATATATAATCCAAATTTAGATGACCTTGGCCGGGATCAGTTTGATTACAATCGAGACTGGTTCAATTTCTTTTAAATGCATATTTTCTAAATTTCATAGTAAAAATGATGAATTATTTTGTTAAAAACCATTCTGATTGCATAGACAAGTACTATGACATTAAAAAGATGCTTGAGTTTTCGATAGACAACATCAATGTAGGTTTTGGAAATCAAGTCTTCCAACAATCTGTTAGAATTACCATGGGTACCAATTGCGCCCCATTGTTTGCAGATCTATTTTTGTGTTCTTATGAAGCAGAATGTATTCAAAAACTTGTACGGGAAAAAAATAAATCACTCGCTGTGGCCCTCAACAAAGCATTCAGGTATATCGACGACGTATTATCAATTAACAATTGTTATTTCCATACTTACGTCGAATCGATATTTCCCAGTAAACTTGAAATAAAAGATACCACAGAGTCTGCGTCATCTGTTTCATATTTGGATATTTTACTGGAAAGTTGATAAAACAGGTCTATCAACATTCTTTTTCGTACGTTCTATGGTCGATACAGCGACATTGTCAGCAAATACAATCTACCACTAGGTCGCATGCTGACTGACGTTTTTCATACTAATTGTTAGACCATAATTAATCACCTAATTGTCTACGGACTTTTCTATTATTTTCCCCGATAACGACAAAGAGCACACGGCAGGTGTGACCGGTCAGCATAGGATGCTCACTCCTCTTAGGCACCTGATCCTACCTCTATCTATTTGGAGGTCCGTGTTGCTCTGCTTTGAATTTGTATTTCGTTTTATGGATATGGTTCACGGTTTGTTACTGTCATTTTTTTCATCACAGGATAAGCTTTGCCATTCAGTCAACTTTTTTAGTCAACCAGAATTTTTAGCTAGCATTCAATTGACTAAAGTGCAGACGTTCTTTATGTAGTTTGTTTAATAATTAGATTTTTTGAGTGAAAATCAATTGATAGTTTTATCAAAAGGTTTACAAAATATCCGAAATTTAAACTTTTAATTTGAAAAAACTACAAGGTTTATCTCATCGCTTATACCATGTATTCCTAGGTAATTCTGATATGTATTCATTTAGATTAATTTTTTAAAAGCTTTAAAATAATTTTTTTTGCAGCAAAAGCAATTCTTCCAGTTTATCTAATTTTTTTTAAAATCATACATGCAAAAAATAAAATAACTGAGAATTGCTAACTCTTTTTGTGATTTCTTTCTTTTACTATTTGTTGGGCTACCTTAATAAGGATTATGTTTCTAATGAAAGCAAGAAATCTTTAGTTTTTTGTACATCATTTGTTTTGCAATAAATTCATTTTAAAACCGTTTAATCAAATCGACCCCTTCTGTGCAGGTAAATATTACCAGAATAACACGTCTCTCAAACAAACGTTGATTTATCCTAGCAGGAAGCATTAATCTTATCCAATCGTAATATTTCAACTTAATCAATAAACTTTCATGCAAAGGAAATGGTGCAAGAAAAACGTTCAAACATTGACAATTTCAGTGACTAATGAGATGTATTAGGCTAACTTATTAGAGATCTTACTAGCATTGTATAATCGTATTTCAAAATTGTTTTAACTTTGAAGTCCTCAGACATTTGAATGTCTCTTTATAGTTTCCTGTATATATTTCTTGGAAGGAGATAAAACCGTGATGATTTTATTTTAATCGTCTAACAACTATTAGTATGGTTATCAAGTCAAAATTAAACATTCTTTACAAAAAGATGAAAGTTTTAGTAAGAATAATTGACTAATCCTTTCCAATATAGATTTTCTTTCCATCGTTTTAGTATTTAAATTGTGTAATTCATTATCTTATAGAGAGTATCTATTCATTCCAAATGTTTTTGTTTTATTCTTTGGTTAAGAAGAAAGGTTTACTTATACTATCAAACAAAAAAATCAATAGTTTGATTTTAGTTATAATAAATTCCACTTTAAGGAATGGACAATGTTGCGTTTCAGTTCTAGTTTGAACTGAAAGGAAAAAAATCCTAAATTGGTTTATGCTTACTAGAAATTGTTTGCACTTTGAAATGCATGTTTTGTATTTGATATTTCAGAATGGCTGAATGATTTTGTCATCAATATATTATATTTAAGAACTAGACAAATGAAAGTGTTTGACTAATACATATATTTTGGTTCAGATCAAAATATTCCGAAAAAGTTTCGATTATTTCTCTTTTTTAGGCAATCAACCTATTTTTAAATTGACATATACGACTGTATTGAGGGTTATCTGTCTTTAATGTCAATATTTGTGCAAAGTTTAGGAGGATTAAAGCGCTTGTTGGTCTTGTAATATTTATATAAAGATTTTGCTATCTTGAAAGAAGTTTAAATTTTCCAATGCGTAAAAAGTTTCTGAATAGCAGTTTTCCATTCACATCTTAAAGTGCAATCAAGATGGACAAAAGTTTTTTTACAGCTGAAATATGTTCACGGTCATAAATTTCAATTTAGAGGAAATAGGATGAAATTGTAATGTATCATTTCTTCCAAGGTATTCGTGTGCTAACAATTCGAGTCGTACTTTTGGCCAATGCTAAAGAGGTATTTTTAAAACTATAAATAGAAACATAGACTTTGAAACGTTTCAATCATGCCTAAGCTTTGCCCCTTATCATTTAGAATGAAATTTTTTAGCTCGCCGAATATGATTTGGCTTTCCTCTTTATATTTAGACATATGTTGATTGTAAGACGTCCGTTTTTTTAATCTCCTGGAGGTACGACCCAAACTCAGTAGTCACTAAGTCCAATAGTTGTTTCACAAGCAGTTTATCAAAAAGCGTCATCGTATAGTTTTGCCAAAGTTACAACATCAGTTAAAAGCAGCCTAAATTAAAGATATATAAACCGAGTCAAAACCAAAAATAAAATTCTTTCTAACATCATTTTACAAGGGATTATACAACATTTTACTTATGACTGACAGTTCCGACTGATCAGCCCATCTACGTGATAATGAATGAACATTTAGTGTTCAATTTCCAGTTATATTTTATTTCTAAATAAAGCAACAAAACTGTCAGAACTGTCAGAAAGAATATTGTGATGAAGGTTTTGAGTCTCCGAGTCCCGAGTCTTTGAGTCTCCCACCTGGGTAGGATGCAACACTTACGCATAATATATTCATTCATACATGGCTTTAAGGTTACAAAGGTTAAATAGATGGAACAAGCATTACATGACTAGCTAACTGCTTGCAGTATCAGGGCCTTCATTGCAGACACAGGATCAGGCTAAAACATGCGACACATGACTCAGTAGAGGGTACCAGAGCTGTCCAACAAAGAATTATAGCGAGCGCAGGCGCGAAGCGAGCTCTACCGGCAAGGCGTGTGTGAATAGAAAATTCGGACTATTTGCACATTCATTCAACGGATTTTTTTGGCGTCAGTAAATCGGACCAGTAATGCCTTGTTTTAATCGTCCCAGTAGTTCCCTGTAATTATGGTTTCCCATTTCACACTCTCACGAGAACAAGATAAAAGACTATGTACATGCATTGTAAATAACACAACGCCAATTTCCATTACTTTTAAGACTAACGGAGTTATCGTCCTTTCGAGTGACGTCACAATGGATTTCTTGCACATTGATCCGACAGAATTTTTCGGAGTCAGTAAATTTCGACCCACAATGCAATTCCTCAATGTCGGCCGTTCTCACTCGACTGGATACCATCTCGCGAGAATCAAAGTAAAACTTTTGAGAAACAGATAAATTGTGTAATTTCCAGAACATCATGCTTTTTAAGTAAACAATCAATATTTTTCGCGTAGTTTTTTCTAGTGTGTTTTCTAAGAGACAGACTACACTTGACCGACGTGAACTTTGACGTCACAATAAGGGGAAACAACTCTAAGTAGTTATTGTAAATCTGCTGAAATATAAATACCAAAATCTTCTCAAAATCTTGCAGAGCTAACGAATCGAGACATTTCTTCAGAGATAGGAAACAGCTGTAACTTGCTCTCATTTGGATCAATGCTCACATTTATTTTATTCACTGTATTTACGATAATTTCCAGGGACGTTTTTTTAAATGGGGCGTGGCAACATCATTCAAAAAATCTTCACAAGCAAAAAGAAAAATAAAATTCTCAAAATCAGGAAAATTCTAATCAGGGTGAGGAATGGGGAGTGCGTGGTATGCCTTTAGCTCTTTAGCTGCTCAAAAGTGTCTTTATTTTCACTACTATTTACGGTATTACATGCTACAGGGGGATCCATTTTCCTTATGTGATCAACACATTTTTTTATACGTAAATTTGATTTCTTTTTAAACGAGGGAGGGGGGGATTCTGTGATAAGTCAATTTTTATTTGTTTAAGAAAAATGTCTGCTGCAAGGAAAGAGGAAATATTATGTTAAAACATTATGTTAAAATCTTTATTATTCAACAACATTTTATCTGAGATAAATTCTATACTGGCGTGCGACCAGTATATAAACAATCTGATCAAAGACTTTTGATCCGCTCCGACAAATTTTGATGTCGCTACACTTTATTCAGCGACTATCAGAATTTCGGAGGGTTATTAAGATCTGATTTTAATCAGATTGGTATATAAATAAATAAAAAATCTTATGAATTATGAATAATAAAAATTTACTGGAAAATTGGTATATTTATTTTATTTTGCATTCTTCATTTACGTGTACTTTACGTCACTACTTTTATTTTTATTGATTTATCATAATTCATTTTTGATCACCTACTCCGCTCGCCCAAACGGTCGCACCGTAAAACATATTAAACATATTACTGTTATCGTTAGTTACCTCTGTAAAAAGTACAGTTCATCCAATAATATTATATGTACGCTATCACATGGAAACAAGGCTACTGGTGCAATTACAGTGCACAAAAACCACTAACAGATTTGTTTGAAAATTGCATATTGGATTAATAACGCCGAATAATTTTTGGGTTTGTCGATACATGATGGAAAGAAATCCATGGCGTCAAATAAACCACGTTTATAAAGACTTTAATTCAATTTTAATGACTCCAATTAAACACCATGATTACAATTCCGATCTAAGTACATAACGGAATGGAAACACTTTACATTTTCGTTGAATTTTATTAGCTTTTTAAATTTGTTTGGAAATGCATACGAAACACTAATACCATTCATTTTAGATAAACATTCAACAACTAGAGTCAACTTTCTAAACAAACAACATAATCATTATTGAGTCTTTCTCTCAGACGTTTACTCTGAGCACAGATTAAAATCGTTGTATAAAAAAGTCTAAATGGGTAAGATGTTCAAAATACCTCCGCAGAAATACACAGCTCATTAACCTTCGTATCATATAGCTGACCCTCTAGTGGCCGGTGTAATAGGAATAAAATATTCAAGTTAAGCAATATCACATACAATTATTACATTGTTCTTTGCATTTGATTCACCTCAAAGTCTACTCGCATTTAATATTTTCCTTCTTAAAATAATGCGAGGTCTGGAAATATAGTAAATATTGTTCCTTACAATATGACCGTATACATATTTTATTAAGCTCGTTCAATCTCTTGCATTGTAAGATTTTCGGTTATTTTAAGATTGTACCTTTAGATTTATACGCTTTGTCTTTATTGGAGTTCCTGCATTCAAACACATATTTTTTACATTTTAAGTAAAAACAAGTTCGACTTAGTCAAATGATAAGTAAACCCTTTCGAGTGTTATCTTAAGGTTGCTCTCTACACCTTGAAATAGTATCACAAATCAGCAGTCAATTGCTTGAATATGATGGATAAAATTATGGATAAAGTCTATAATATAGAATATGCAGTTTTAGATAAAAACATTATGTTTTAAAAAAACACACATTGAGTAGACAAAAGCCAAAGGCGGATTTAAACTCATGATCTGCGGTTCACAAGCCGGATTCTTTAACGATTACCAATTTCTAACCTAACTGATTAATACAAACAATATAACAAAAGATTTAAATAGCCACCTTGTGATGTAGTGTATTTTTAAAATACAAAAAAATGTAAGTGATGTACCTTAAGGTTCACAAACCGTCTTCTAAACAAAATGTCAACATTTTTATAATCTTCTAATGCACATTTTCATAAAACAGTTTACCTTGTGATATAAAGATAAATTTATTTTATTGCCTCATACAATAACATAATCTCAAAAATTGACGATGCTCATGATTTAGAGAAGAGATCACACACTGTTCAGAAAAACAATATTTTGTTATCAGAGAATAAAATTAAAAATATATACCATATATATAAAAACAAAGTTTGGTATCAAGAGAATACAGTACAATAAGTAAAATGTAAGGAAGGGTTCCTTCTTTTGTCACAAAAAAGTCACAAAAATTCTACCTAAGAAATTATCTTTCATTTCGCATGAGTTACCTTTCCGGAAAAACAAATATGCAGTTGATATACTAAATTTCTTCATTTATTAAAGCTATACACGCTATAATTTGCGTCAATTTTGAATAAAGGGGAAAATGTATGTGTTTGATTACTAATAAAAGTTACCTTTATTCTGTTAATTATAATGCTCAATTCGATCACGTAACAAATATATCAAATATTAAACAATAAAAAATATTTATTTTCCTGCCAGGAAAGTAATGCCTCCTCGTGAATATCAATCTATCACGTGATATCGACAGCTAAATTTAGCCTATCATACCAAAACTGGTGAAGGGTCAACATCTTCATAATTGTGATAGTTTCACAAAGGAAAGGATATTTTCAGTAAAGCATAAGTTTGTCCGATATACGAGTACAAACAAAAGAAAAAAATACAAGCCTGTGAGTAGATATGAATACTTCCTTTAAAAAAATAACGTAGACCTGTGTTTTTCCCCTATGTGCTATTTATAGATCCTATAAGTGTTAATGCAGAAGTAAGGGTATCGTGAATGGCAAGCGTATTTTACTCATTATACATGTATGTATTTCAAATTAACAACTGTTAAGCATATAAAAATCAAGTTGGACATTTAAGTAGGCAAACAATAACGACCACCTAGTTCTCCGCGGACATGCGCAATGAGGTCGGTTTGCTCTTCCTTCATCAATATTCATGAAAAGGTATATTTTCCTGGCAGGAAAATAAACAATTAAAAATCTATATCTTTGTAACGAGATGGAATTCACCCTTGTAATTTACAGATTAAGGATAACTTTTATAAGTAGACAAACACATGCGTTTTCACTGTCATTCAAAATTGACGCAAATTATAGCGTGTATAGCTTTAAAAAAAAAAACGAATATTATTTTGGCAAATTCTTCTTAGTTCTGTTTCTAAATGATAAAAAAAGACCTGTTGATATGATTTTATTAGATAAAACGTATTTTATATTAATTAGATACATGTATGAATATTTGAGATTTAAACTAGTTTAACAGGTTTACACTGAGTCTTTCAAAGCTGATGCCCATTAAAGTGTTCAGGTGTGAAACTTAAGGAGGACTGATACCTAGTATTATTTATGGGAAAAAAAATATTTTCATATTCTGGGATAACCATTATTTGTATTTCACTCATTAAATTTATATTCAAAAATCTTGTACAAATGATGACAATGTTTTATATACAGAATGATTTGGAAATATATATTAGCATTTAAAGTTAAACATAGCAGTAGTGATTATATAAGGTAAAAATATTTTAAAATTGTCATTTGTAATATGAGTTAATTTTGTTTATACAGTAGCTCATTGCTAGTAATTTAATACTTAATTGAAATAAAGAATTTGAACAATTAAAAAAAACACACACAAAGTTATCGATTACAATGAGATATGATTGATAAGCGTACTTTTTCATGGAAAAATATCACATGCAGGACAGTATGCACATTTATCACTGAAAAATGTTAATGTCAAACAAAATCATCCAACTTATGAAAAAGGCAATTTTTAGTGTCAGTGAATGACTGCTATATGCGAGAACTGACCGAAAGAAATTGCCAAAAGTTTCATAATATAAGGTAAAAGATTTCAAAACCACTTTTTTATGAAAATCAATAGATAGGATTAGGGTATACATATGTACAAGCGGGTCTCTATAAGTTATGCGATACCTTTATCATGAATATGTTTGATGTACTGAGTAAGGTTTCTTATAAGAAGAGGCTTACAGCTATTGACAACAAAAAATATTTAGTTCAGATATTTTAAAGAAAGAGAATCCTATGATTCTGTGTTAAAAAGAGTGAAACAGGTGGGTTAACTTCAATGAACATATATAACTTAAGCTTCAATGGAATTTGCAAATATGGTGTATACTTTTCTGATAATTACATAAACCCTCTTATTCTTATACAAAATGACAAAAACTTTTAAGGTTTTTGTTTGTGTTTAATGATGAATGTACCTTATTGATTTAGATATTGAAAATAATTTATAATGGTGCTTTGGAGCTATAACATTTGTGATATAACATTGATCAACTAATCAAGTTTTGAATATATAGACAGCACAAAAAAGAAAAGATTTGTGAAGCAATATCTTTATTCTTCATATATAGGAAGTAAAAATGCAGTAAGGGTGGCAAAGTGATTACCAAGTGGTTTCCTCAGTTAACACAGAGTTAGCTATTCAATGAGCTAAATTATTTTTTATGAACAGAATTTAAACACTGCGTTAGTTAATTACTTGATAGGATTTCAAACGTCGTTTTCCTTAACTCAGAGTTAAATTTATATACCTTTTGAAAAGCTGGGCCCTGGAAGACTATTAAGCCTATAAGGCCAAAAGTCCTGTTTCATCCACTACTGTCAGTGATGCTGAAAAGGGTTAAAATTGCATTCGGCTCAGTCCGCTTTGTTTAAATAAACCTATCTATAAGGGAGCTTTATATCTTTCAATTACTTTATAAATTATTTTAATAAGAGGATTCTTATAAGTGTTTTAACCAAAACCTTTTAATTTTACTTATATTGTAACATGGGTGTAAAGATGATAAAAATTATGACGTCCCTGACCCAATAATAGTTTAAGCATGATACCTAGCATTGTATATGGAATTTATGAAACATTATTGAAGATTTTCGACCATGGGAGGACATTATTTAAATATTTATTGCGGATCCAAATAACCTTTGCTTGTGTAATTTTGTTAATTTTTAATTTATTGGATGAGTATACATGTAACTTTAAAATTACAATCTGAAAATAATTTTTATTTTGTTAATTTTGTAACAAAGTCTTTTAGTGTTTATTTCTTTGTTTCAACTTATTCATATCATACATATTTTAATAAAAAGAAAATAAAAAACTTTTATGTTTATATTACCTGCAACGTCATATTTTAACAATGAAAAAATGACAATAAAAATTGTCAACCATCTCAAAAATCCATAAAAACGAAATAACAAGTCAAAGCAGAGCAAAAGCATAGGTAGGATCAGGTGCCTAGGAGGAGTGAGCATCCTATGCTGACCGGTCACACCCGCCGTGTGCTCTTTGTCGTAATCGGGAAAGAAACGGAAAGTCCGTATACAATTAGGTGATTAATTATGGTCTACCAATTAGTATCAAAAACGTTTTAACGACAATAGAGCTTACGAAAAGATGACTTCAAAGAAGACTGTTGATAGTCCTGTTTTATCAACTTGTTTGTCAGTAGCTTGCCTCGCCTTAGAAACTGTTCATACGAAGATCATGCCCTTGCGTATCGAATAAACTGAGAGACAAAAACACAATATGCAGGTGATGAAGGTATATTGCTACATAAGTAAGGAAGGTTGACTACAGAAAAATTGAAGTCATTGTGTTTATCATAAAGTTTTGTTGTAAGGTTACCATCAGAGTCCATTTCCAGTAAAATATCCAAATGTAAAACAGAAGACACAGACTCTGTGGTATCTTTTATTTCAAGTTCACTGGGATATATCGAGTCGACATAAGTATGAAAATAACAATTGTTGATTGATAGTACGTCGTCGATATATCTGAATGTTGGGTTTGAAGGCCACAGCGAGTGAGTTATTTTTTCACGTACAAATGTTTGAATAAATTCTGATTCTTTTAAAAAGAATTACAAAAATAGGTCTGCTAACAATGGGACACAATTGGTACCCATGGGAATTCCAACATATTGTTGGAAGACTTGATTCCCAAAAACTACATAGATGTTGTCTATCAGAAACTCAAGTATCTTTTTAATGTGAACTTCAGAGTATTTGTGTGTGCAATCAGAATGGTTCTTAACAAAATAAACATTTAGATTTCCAATGACAAGGTGAGTTCTATTTTTATTGAAAAAACAACTGTCGATGATATCAAAAAGCCAAGTTTTTATTTGTCATGGGGAATGGTTGTAGAAAGCGTTGAAAAATCGTATGTTTTGGTGCTATTGATTTTGGCAAGATTTTGTGACCTCAAAGTTTCTAATAATTCTTTAGAGTTTTTTAGTATCCACATCTGATTCACACCATTTTTGGAGTATATTATTGCTCAGTACTCTAGAAGTTTCTTCTTCACTATTGTAAGAATTTTAGTAAGGAGTAAAGAGAGAGGTTTATGGAGGGTAATCGTGTTCAAAAATCCAGACATGTAAACTTGTAAATCCGAATATGCAATCGTGTTGATGTGTGAGCCTGAGCATGAATATGTGTAATTCTGATCGTGTAACCTATAAAACTCGGGCATGAACACGTGCAAGATTTGACTCAGTTCCTTCGCATGATGCACATTTTGCAACTTTATTGTTTACATTAGTTAATTAAACCTTCAATTTTGCATACTTTCAATCCGTAGTTTCTGCGTTTGTAACATCAGGCTCGGCAATAGCACATCTGACATGATACAAATTGACAAATGTAAAGTCTACAAGCTTGTCGAATTTTGACATGACCTTATATGGAAACAATGACGTCACTGATGGAAAAAGGCTAGCTGCAGGTAAAGGCATGCCGTAATCGCCGGAATAGGGACGGAATAAATAAAAAAAATATTAGGTAAGCCTATAATCATATTATCTCTGGATAACAACATTTCATAGAGTATTATTTTTCGGAAAATTAAATTATGAGATTGGTGTACATTTTATCAAGAGAATGTATAAAAGATGCGAGTAAAGAATTCGATCGGCTTCAGATATCCTCATAGAACTGAAAAAATTACATTTAATGACTTTGTTTGAATACACGTGTTTAAAGATATATACGCATTTTTATTAATAGGCGTCTGAACCGGGAGGGGGGAGCTAGGGGGGGACTTAGCCCCCCCCCCCCCCCCCCACACTTTTTTGCCAAGTTAGACCTAACCATTAGGAACATAGCAACAGAGAGGATTCAACCCCCCCCCCTACTTTTTCCTCGCAACAAACAAAATTGTTTCTTAAAAGACCTTAAAGAGAATAAAATATTAATAGTGATATTGAAAATTAGAGTCATAGTAGGTATACTAGCACCCCCCCCCCCCACCACGGATTAGGAATTTCATGATTTGGGGGGGAAAATTGGGCAGGTAAGATTGGAGTTATTGGTATACCCTACCCAACGGATTAGAATTTTTATGATTATGGGAATTCTTGTCTATATTTTTCATGATTAGTTTAGTCCCCCCCCCCTTTCAATTTGCTTCCGACGCCACTGTTATTAGAGTACATGCAACAAATTGTTAAAGGCCGGGGCCCAGGTATAAAAAGCAGCCAATCGAAAAATGTTGGGGAAATTCAATTTTCTATGCAGCTTTCAGATTTGAGAAGCAAATTTGAAAAAATAGGCTTTTCCTGTATATAATAAATTCTCATTTTTGGCTTGGAAGTAGTTACCTTGTTTAAGAATAAAGTCTCAATCTTATAATGGTTGAAAAAAAATTATCAAATGTGTATTTGATCAATAAAGTTCTGAAGCTGTCCAGAATTTTGAATTTCTCCTCAGTGATTGACATTGTGGGCGGAGATAACCAATGTTTTGTTTACACAGGAAGTGGCTGTGGCCATGTGCTCAGAGGAGCTTATAAACACTGTTTTCATGTCTCTTTCCTTTGCTTTTATTGCTAAATGAATAAATTAAACCCTTGTTTTGTATCACAACTTAGAGTGAAGAATGGTTTTCTTTTTTATCTCTGATTATGATATCACCCTGATATTATTTTATGTTTATATTTTTGTTCAATTAAATCAGCATACCTTGATGTTTGAATTAAATCCATAACTACAATTCCAGTTGCAAATAAGCATTTTAATTGATGAGAATGATAAATAAAACACTATCACAAAATTTAAAAAATATTATAACGGAAGTGAGTGTAAGATTATTCCCACATGTGACCCATGTAAGGTTGGTCTTTCAGATTTGGAAGCCAACGTCTCACTAAATCAACTACACATTTAGGCATAATATCTCTCCTATGGTATGCATGGTTTCGTCTACGGGGGTCATGCTGCAGAAATCTTCTTTTTCGCTCCTTATATCTTGGATCTGCCCAAACATTTCTATGAAAAAGCATTGTCCAGAATCGTTTATATTTATCCTTTCTTCGATGGGTATTACTTCTGTTTGGCGTTTCTGGTTCCTCAATCCACCACATTTGTCTGTTTGTCTCAGAGGTAATACAAGGGCGACTCAGACAATACTGGCACTCCTCTGCTTCCTGATTTTTATAAATGATGAATTCCTCAGTTTCCTGATCATTATTCGACAGATTACTCTGGTCAGTGCTCTCTTCTATTGGTACCTCTTGGAAATCCCAATCATTATGATTAAAAAGATGACGAATTGTTTCTCTTTGAGTTTCAGTGACATGAATTGCTAAAATAGATCTCTCCTCAGTTCCCTCCATTTTTACTCCGGCCTGATGCTAGAAATTTAGCCCATTTTCGGGGGTTCATAAGGGGTATGATATTTATTTTTATGACATATTTTACTAGTAATATACAAAACTTACATGCAAATAAATAAACTACTTATGTATCTACAATATCAATCCAAAATATGTTTATATATAATAAACCCCTGTCTTCTATCAAGTTTTAAAACAAAGATTGGTTTATTCTTCATCTCCCCCAGAACCCCCCTCCCCTAAAACTGCTCTAAGCTTGATTATGTCACCTACAGATGAAAGATCAGGAATTTGGCGGGGAAATGCTAAATGGTGAGAGGATTAGGTGTCAGATTGAGCCATTTTCATTAAAGGGGTGTCAATATATTAAAACAAAAATGTGTGCAATTAATTTTGACATGTGAAAATTAAAACTACAAAACAAACTGGTGAAAAGACTAAAATTTGTCTCTTTTGATAAAAGAATACAAAGTTAGTTTACAGTAAACAATACTGCAGTACATAAAGGTACGACCCAGCCATTTTGCTTCACACAATGTAATATGGAACAAACCAATCCTTAAACAAAAGTTACCTATTTTCCTAATTGCTAAATAGCACTCAGTTTTCATTGAATATGGCAAGTCCAGCAAAAAAGAGAAAAAGAAATCCAAATTTCCGCATTGAATTCGCAGGAAATGATGATGAAAAACATTCTGTTTTGGAAAATTTACAAAAGATATAACAAACCTTAGGGAATCTTCAGGTTATTGAACATTTATTCAAACTTTGGTTTGATAAAGCTGCTGATGGACAAGAGAGTGTTCAAGAGAAGCTACCGGCACCTAGTACTTACGTAAAAGTACACTCCAAAAAGGATGCAAATCAGAAAGTGTTTTTATGCGCAGAGCAATCTCTACAGAGACTTATAGAAGTGACTGAGCATCACAGAGGATACTGTGAAGAACACCTAAAAACTAAGAAAATCATTGAGAAAGGACATGTCATTTCTACAAAACTTTCTGGAGACGGATCTTGTGATCACACTTTTTTATGGTCCTCTTCTCCTTATTTACCAAATAAGGAATATTTGGTAAACACCAGAGTTAACCATTCATTCTCCTGCAGTGGTATATTACCATCCCATTATGTCAGATTTGTAGATGGCGCTGGCATCGGAAAGATTTCCAAACAAATGAGACATGCATTCTTTAAAAAAGTTAAAATGCATATACAGGAGGAATATGAAGACTCGGTTTATACCTCAGTCCTTGAAGAAGTTGCTTCCAATGAGAATGAAGAACTAGGCACAGTTGATATAATGACAGATGCCAGGCATGGTTGGAGGAAGAATGCAAAGGACACTAGTGTTGTGGCCATTGGAGAAAAGACCCACAAAGTTCTGTCTTGTGAACACGTCACCAAATCTGATGATTCTGTGACACAGAGGCATGAAAGATTTGGAACTGAAAAAATCTATCAACATCTACAGAACCAAAATGCAACAGTAGGTGTTCATGCCCACGATCGAAACTTGTCAATCAATAAATTTATTAGGGAAGAATGTGATTCCGAAAGTCAGAATGACACCTGGCATGCAGTGAAATCTGTAAAAGCAGCCTTGAAAAAAATATCATGTGGGCCAGCGTATATGGAGGGTAAAACCTGGTCAAACCAGCTAGACGACAAAGTAGAACCTGTGGCCACCCATTTTCACTGGGCTATCAGGAACTGTGAGGAGAACCCCCAAAAACTTCAGTCCCTATTGCTAAATATTGTACAACATTATAAAAACGATCATGGATCATGCCACTCAACATCAAGATGTAGAAAGGATCCAAATTATGAAAGTTCACGGAAAGTTTTAACAAATCCACAAGCAGAAAAACTTTTATTAGGAGTTATTAAGAATTCAGTTATATTCAAAAATCCTCAAGATTACAGACTGTGTCGTGATACATATTATGTTGAAAGCTTTAATAATGTTGTGAATGTATACCAGGACAAAAGAATTTCATTTTCTGATGAACAGTATAATGCAAGGGCTAATTTAGCAGTCTGTCACTGGAATGAGAATGTTGATAGGGAATATACGTCAGTTTGGAAACCAAACCATAGAATGCCGCGGAGTTTAAAAGGAAAGAAAAATTACAAGAAATGTACTTATCAATTTAGGAAAAATATTTGGAATAGATATATCAAATCTGTATTAAGAAAAAGAAGAAATCCAAATACATAAAGTATTATCTGATTGCTTTATTTTTTTTCTTTTTAGTGACTGGGATATACTGAAAAATTGACTATATAGTTGATACATTCTTTTCAGTTCAGTACAAATAATTGTTTTCAAATTTTACTGCTAGATAACAGTTGTAAAAAATTACACCATACTTATTAATCACATAAACACATTGAGCACATAAGGGAAAAATGGCGGAGTTAACTACATCACTGTCAGTGTTGCTGATAAGACCGGACTCTGCATGCAGAGAGCCTGAGTCAGCAGTGTTTATAAACATACAGGGAAACCCACACATCTCTTTACATCAATGTGTTTAATTTTTCAGTTTGAAATTAAAATGTGTATAAATTATTTTAAGAAATGTTTCTTTGCATTGTCGGCAATATATAGGAAAAAAAGCCTATCATGCAGGTAAAAATTGACATTTCTTAGAAATTATTTTAAGCAATTATTACGGGATTGAGTATGACGTCCTGAATGTCGGTTCAATACAGACTCACTTTGTGAAGTTGGCTGATAAAAATTTTCTGGAGAGCTAGTATAATACAGCTTTACAGCCACTTGTGAACTAGCTGCAGGTCTGTAGCTCCCTGTCTAAAAATACAGATGGAAGATCTTTGAGCTACAGTGCCTCCCATAGTAAAACTTCAATTTACGGCGCACAAAAATATGCGCTAGTTTTTTTATTATTATTGAAGATTGTGTTATTATTTATCTTTCACTTACACAACAACAAAAAGTATAAATACATGAAAAGTAACATAAATTTTTCCGCGAAAAATTACCAAATCCTTGCAGGTCGTTTATTCTAACTAATTCAGAAAAATAACAAGAGTAAAAATGGGGTACTCTATATGCAATGCTTTTTATAAATTATCAGAAATCAAAATCCTAGCAATTTGCATACTTCTGATATATATGTATAAATGATCTGCAAAAGAACAACTTCCTATCTTGAAAACTGTTCGAGGAGTTATCGGTACAATAAGGGTACCTTTTTGACAGCCACTCGCCCGTCTGCAATTTTTACTATTTCAATAATCGGAAACCCGGTTAAAAATTCACTCTCAAAATTCTTAGAATTCAGAAGCAATGGAGTTACATGGGACCTCACGGCGGTCTTCGAACCCCATGCCGCTCAAAATATATTTACCCCCTTAGGAAATTTCTTGATCCGTCTCATTTCTAGAAGAGAGTACGCATTTACTTATATTCCAGTTTAAATTACATGTCAATTTTTTTTTAGAGATATAAGATATTAGACATTTCCTTTTATAATACCATGAGAATTATATTACGGAAATTAGCGCATTCGTCACATCGGCAACATTTTTTTTTCTACATGAACCTCTTCCTGTTTGGTCCAGTTTCAATCATGTCTCAATTTTTTTTCTAAAAATAATACCGGTGTTTTCGATAGAAAAGGTGTCGTTCATCAAAAGCTTATTGCAACAGTTTAGCTGAATATTATGTTTAGTTTTCGTTCATTCCGGTCCGGCGGTTACGGCATGCCTTTTAATACAGCAAGGCAGTTGCCATATAAGGTCATGTCAAAATTCGACAAACTTGTAGACTTTACATTTGTCAATTTGTATCATGTCAGATGTGCTATTGCCGAGCCTGAAGTTACAAACGCAGAAACTACGGATTGAAAGTGTGCAAAGTTGAAGGTTTAATTAACTAATGTAAACAATAAAGTTGCAAAATGTGCATCATGCGAAGGAACTGAGTCAAATCTTGCACGTGTTCATGCCCGAGTTTTATAGGTTACACGATCAGAATTACACATATTCATGCTCAGGCTCACACATCAATACGATTGCATATTCGGATTTACAAATTTACATGTCTGGATTTTTGAACACGATTACCCTCCATAGAGGTTTGGTAGAACATTTACCGGAACCTTCTATATATCTCTGTTTGTAAGGACTTTTGTGAAGCTTTGGAATCCAGTACAAATAAGGTAAATCAAATTCATTTTTGTTAATTAACAATTTAATAACGTATCGTCTTCCAATTTTATCGCATGTAGGTTGTTCTATCATGCGTTATTCCATTGTGCTTCAATTCCATCGGGTTAAACTTATCATATCTGGTTAATCGTAGCGTGCCTTTAAAAAGTATGTAATTTTATTTCAAGTTCAGTTTAAAAGTTGATCAGTTCCCTGTAAACTATACTATATCGAACAAATAAACAGAATGTAAAATTCTGTCCCGCAGTTTTTCAAACAAAAAATTGTGTATGAATTCATATCGTGTATCTCCTACATCCTGTTCTATTGTACGATGATCCTATCGTGTGTGAATCCTATCGTACTCCACTGTTTTTGGGGTTTTTTGTTGTTGTTTTTTTTTCTGTTTAAAAGTGTGAAAATGAAATAATTAGCTACATGTTGGTGTTAAGTCACCTTAATCGCAATATGTCTTATTTACGTAGTTTGAAATTGTTGGCGTATCCATAGCAGATGGGAGTTGCAACGAACTTTACTACAATGAAATCCTATTTCATCACAAAGATATACAAAAGGGAAGCGTACCGCTAAGTACTTTCAATTAACACTATTTCTCACCAGGTCGAATTTTCAAGTTATTAGAGAGGTTGAGATTTTAAACGTGTACGGGTACGCGTATGGGTGTTAAAACTACACGTACACGTACACGTTTTTGTAATTTATCAGTTGAGATTTCTTAACTTGTAGTATATAAATGTGTACGTAAATCGACGCAGTTTTGTGACATGAATTTATTTAGTTAATTCCAAATAAATGGTAACTTTCTTATCAATTTTCATGCAAATGAAGTTTAAAAATCTATATACTGTATCAGAAGAATACATTCACTCATCAATAAGATTTTATTTGTTGTAAAAAGCTACACGTTTGTACTTACGTGTAGACGACACTCTACAAGTTTAGAGAACGTGTAGAAACCATGTCGTCACAAAAACTGATGACGTAATACGCGAAGAATTTAGGTGATTCCCCTAGTTCACGTACACGTACCCGTACACGTTTGAAATCTCAACCTCTCTATTACGTCGTATATCACTTACAAAGTTGTAGGTACGAGATGATATGGTGTACGAGACTAATTCGTATGAACGACCTAATAAGTTAAACTTTAGATTGTGTACCGACGACAGAAGGTAAGTCTTATATATGACATAGTTGTCTGTTATAACGATATTATAATCCGAAATAATGATATACTGAATAGAATAAAGTAAAAGATATGTCGAACGTACTAGATACTATGTTGTTATGACGAAATAAAACCGAGCAATACAAGATACTCTGTTTTACAGAGGTGTTAGAATTCCCATGGGTTACAGCTTATTATATTGTATTTGTTTTGAAGTTACACTTAATGTTATGACATTAACAGATATTAAATCAAACAATAGAAATATTAACAAACGTCTGGAACAAGTGTTAAACTCCTGTTTTGGATTTCACATATACATTAATACAGACATACATACATTAATACATGTGCTCACACTGTGCTCAGTCTGACACAAGAACACACAAACAGATAATCTAAAAAAAAATCGACCACTCTTCTCTCACTTTAAAATAAACCCTACTACCCAGTTACTAACTTTCCAACTAAGCCTCCACTCTTATTACATTTTTAACGGTGAGATCATTTTATTTACTCATTGAACAAAAGCTAGATTCTTTCATACTCTGAAAAATCATACAATGTGTGTATGTGGAAAGTATATAAAAATTGTATCCTGTCATAGTACTACAGAATGCCATCAGTACATGGATGGATGGCACTTGCGTGTAAAAACAATTCGACAACACACATATCCTCCTCTAAAATCTTTCCTCTAGAGAGGGACAGCGAATTTCATTTATAAAGCAGCTAAAACATACAAAATCAATCAATTATTTTATGAATTTAAAACCTGGCTTGGATTTGTTTTCAAAAGTAATTCGTCCCTGGTTATTCATGCGCGATCATTTTATGTATTTAATAAAGCCAAATTTAAATTTAGGTTTAAAATTTAAACAATAGAATTATTTAAATGATGTTATATTAAGGCTAAATTACTTAAATCTGTTGTGATGACCTTTTTTGTACATATTTCTTATGGACTTACATTTACTGCGTAATATTTTTTTGGCTTCAACTAGAGACAGCTAATACGGGGAAAATAAACACTAGCGATAATATAGAAGGCACAGAAATCAATGTTTTACATATGGATATAGGAGTTATCTCTCTCGTGAGACAGGATTTTTTTTTTTATATTTTTAATTGTGCTTCGCATTTGTGAAAATATAAAAAAAAAATCAAATATTCCAGCTTTTGTTTATCAGAAAGAGACTTGTCATCAAAGAGGAGAAATATCCATACAGCTATCGTATATTTTACAAATGCAATTCAATCAGTTTTCTGTAATGGGTTCAAAAGCGCCTGAATGGAATTTTTCTATTGAAACTGAAAGAAACAGAAAGAATAAGGTTATGTTTTTTTCTCGATTTTTAATAGAAATATAGAAGTATACCACACGCAAATGGATAAATAAAAAAACTCACAGAACTCTTGACTGAACATCAGGTTTATGGATATCAACAAAATTCGCCAACCTGGTTAAAAAATGAACATATATATACAGATAGAAAAATGATAAACTGACTGTATTGTGTTCTTAACTTGATTTAAACAAATTCAAACTATTGTGAAAAGAATTTTTTTAAAAAGATTATTTCACTCTTACTAGGTGTGATCCCTATCTTTGTATGTTTTTCTTTTGAAACTGTAGGTGAAAACAGATATGACAATCAAACTCAGCATCACAAAAGTTAAAATAATTAGAGCAAGTTTCCATTCTATCAAGTCACAATGGTACTTATTGATACGATTTTCACAATCAAACAGAAATATGCATGGCCTTGGTTCGCACTCATTTATATCTACAAAAAACCGTAAACTATATATTACCTGAAATTTGAACCCATAATATTGTTATGTGTTTTAATTGGTTGTTTTCTTGATTTATCACTTTGTGATTGACACTTTATCAAGCAAGTGTTATTCTATCAATGTTCAGCATATCACATTGGAATTGAATCACAGATTTATCAATATTAAAGCAATTCAAATTTATTAACTTTTTGTTTTTCTTACCTATTTGACACCTGTCACCTGTGAACCCAGGGACACAGGTACAGTTGAAGAAGTTGACAAAATCATTACAGGTTGCGTGGTTCACACATGGGTTGCTGGTGCATTCATTTATGTCTGAAATTGATGCAATTTTTAACATTTACCATTCTATTCCACAGTTTTTGCATTATCTGCAAAAAATATTTTGTTATAATCAAAACGAATATGTACACCAAATTTATCTTACAGACTAAAACACATAAATTCGTTTATTTTTTAAAAGATAATATTACATTTTATGAGCATTTTATCATTTAGATGAAAGGGTGAAATTATATTTATTTTCAAGGGGAGATATCATGAGTGCAATGCCTTGATACCTATTTGACACTGGTCACCTGTGAACCCAGTGAGACAGGTACAGTTGAAGAAGTTGACGAAATCATTACATGTAGCTTGGTTCTCACATGGGTTGCTGGCGCATTCATTTATGTCTGAAATTGATGCACATTTTAACATTCACAATTTATCTCATAGTGTTTGCACTCGTTGATATCTGCAGAAAACGTATATTGTTATATTCTAAACGCATTAGTATGCCTATTTTATCAAACCTATTTATAAATTCATTTTCTTTATAATCTCCTTATTATTAAGTGTTTTATCATATATATAAAAAGGTGAAATTATATTTATTCTCAAGAGAAGATATGTGTACAGTACAATAATCTATTACATTCAAAGTTATTTACTGAGGTATATGGATTTAGCAATGTATTTATACCTATTTGACACCGGTCACCTGTGAACCCAGGAAGACAGGTACATTTAAAAACGTTGACAAGATCAGTACATGTAGCTTGGTTCTCACATGGGTTGCTGGCGCATTCATTTATGTCTGATATAAATGCAATTTTTAACATTTACAATTTTATCTCCTATTTTTTGCACTAATTGATAAAACGTATATTGTTACATACTAAACGCATTTGTTTGCCTACTTTATCAAACATATCTAAATTCATTTTTTTAAATAACCTCTTAATAAGTTTTTTATCATTTATAAAAAAAAAATTATTGTATTTATTTTCAAGGGGAGATATGAGTAAAGTACAATAATTTATTACATTTAAAGTTACTTACTGAGGTATCTAGCAATGTTTTATACCTATTTGACACCGGTCACCTGTGAACCCAGGGAGACAGGTACAGTTGAAGAAGTTGACAAGATCATTACAGGCTGCGTGGTTTTCACATGGGTTGCTGGCGCATTCATTTATGTCTGAAATTGATGCATTTTTAACATTTACAATTTATCTCATAGTGTTTGTACTCATTGATATATGCAGAAAACGTATATTGTTATATTATGTCTAAACGCATTAGTATGCCTAATTTATCAAACATAACTAAATGAATTTTTTTTTGATAATCTCTTTAAAATAAGTTCTTTTATCATTTATATAAAAAGGTTTTATCAAATTTTATTTCAAGGGGAAATATGATTACAGTACAACAATCTATTACTTTTAAATTTATTTGCTGAGGAACATGAATCTTGCAATGATTTTATACCTATTTGACACCGGTCACCTGTGAACCCAGGGACACAGGTACAGTTGAAGACGTTGACAAGATCAGTACAAGTAGCTTGGTTCTCACATGGGTTGCTAGCGCATTCATTTATGTCTGAAATTGATGCAATTTTTAACATTTACAATTCTATCTCATATTTTTCGCACTCATTAATAAAACGTATAATGTTATATTCTAAACGCATTTGTTTGCCTCATTTATCAAACTTATTTAAATGCATTTTTTTTTAAAATTATCACTTAATAAGTTTTTAATCATTTATAAAAAAAAAATTGATTGTATTTATTTTCAAGGGGGGATATGAGTAAAGAACAATAATTTATTTCCTTTAAAGTTACTTACTGAGGTATCTAGCATTTTTTTTTACCTATTTGACACCGGTCACCTGTGAACCCAGGGAGACAGGTACAGTTGAAAAAGTTGACAAGATCATTACAGGCTGCGTGGTTTTCACATGGGTTGCTGGCGCATTCATTTATGTCTGAAATTGATGCAATTTTTTACATTTACAATTTATCTCATAGTATTTGCACTTATTGATATCTGCAGAAAACGTATATTGTTATTTCTAAACGCATTAGTATGCCTAATTTATCAGACATATCGTAATGAAAAAAAAAAAATTTTTGATAATCTCTTAATTAATAAGTTTTTTTTATCATTTACATAAAAAGGTTTTATCAAATTTATTTTCGAGGGGAGATTTGATTACAGTACAACAATCTATTACTTTTAAATTTATTTACTGAGGTACATGAATCTTGCAATGTTTTTATACCTATTTGACACTGGGCACCTAGTGAACCCAGTGAGACAGGTACAGCTGAAGAAGTTGACAAAATCATTACATGTAGCCTGGTTCTCACATGGGTTGCTGACGCATACATTTATGTCTGAAATTGATGCAATTTTTAACATTTACAATTTTATCTCCTTTTTTTCACACTCATTGATAAAACGTATATTGTTATATTCTAAACGCATAAGTTTGCCTAATTATCTAACACATTTAATTACAGTAGATTACAGTACAATAATCTATTACATTTTAAGTTATTTATTGACGTATCCAGCAATGTTTTTTTTACCTATTTGACACCGGTCACCTGTGAACCCAGGAAGACAGGTACAGTTGAAGAAGTTGACAAGATCATTACAGGTTGCATGGTTTTTACATGGATTGCTGGCGCATTCATTAACATCTACAAATGACGCAATTTCTTCAATTTTACATTTTATTTTATATAGAAAGAACAGCTTTATTAGATTTTGACAAATTTGGTCAACGAGGATCGAACTCAGGGGTGAGAAGCTAGTGCATTGTACATAACGCTACTTTGACACCTTATATAATTTAAGATATGGTCCCTCCTTAAAAAATAAAAAAAAATGATCAACAATGAAATAACACATTTTTGTTTATAACCAGGATACTGTACCCTAGTGATATCGATTGTTTCTTACTTTAAAGTATAACAATAACAACGATAAAATAATATCAAAATAATAATTTACGTTTGATGATCACTGAATGTTGGTAAAGACTATGAATCCATATTTCACAATTATAAAATTCACTGTAGGTCGATATTTGGTTACATGGATCGATGTCGAGTGATTTCTCGACCAAAGACACAAAAGGAAATATCAACCGAGCTGGCAAGTTACAAGATGTACTTTTTGCAAATATCAGTGGATTTTGTATGTTTTTTTAAATTCTGTTAACGAGTAAAAACATATTACCAATTTCACACTGAGTTCCCGTATACCCAGGCACACACCGACATTGAAATCTGTTGATCAGGTCAAGGCATGTCCCATTATTTTGACAAGGTCCACTTGAACATTCATTTTTATCTGTTTCATAATCATAAAAAGTTATACGATTATTTTTTTTTCTTTTGCTAATATTTTAAAAAGCGAAAAACTTGTTTCTTCGATTTCTTTTAATTTCAAATTCTAAATCGATGAAAAGATATACCTATTTCACAAATCCGGCCTGTGAATCCGGGGACACATATACATGTGTAGTTCTGTGTCAAGCCGTTTCTATCACATGTTCCATTGTTTTTGCAAGGACCACTCAAACAAGGACTTACGTCTTTAAACCATCAAAATAACATCAATAAAATGTGACATCTTATTCATTTATTATGATAACAAATGGCATTAAATAAGAAATCAAGCGTATAACTGTTGTTGCTTTGTTAGAATCATTCGTAAAGCTTAAAACCAGCACAAGTTAGAAATGCAAAAGATAGAAAATATAAAAATAATTAAATGAAATGAATATATCATTATCCCTTCAGGCTTTGTTAGAATTGATACCGCCCCGACCAAAAAAATCACCTCTTAGTTCTCAAAGAGTTCCTTATTCCTTGTAGTAGTTACCGTACTAGTTTTTATTAGTTTTCTTCAGATAACCTATAGAAAGGTTAAGAGGTCACGAGAAGGCGCAGCCTTCGAGTGCCCTCTTCTCTAATACGGCAAGTCACAAGTACCATAGTTGCAAGAAATTCCTAATTTGGCAATCTAAACTATCGCATCGCCTCGCCCTTTCCCTTGATTTCTAAAGGTGACAGAAATAGATCCGAATGGCGTGATGCTGATCAGAAATCCTATTCTAATGGCTTGTCACATTACATATGAACACGCGCGAATTGGACTTTCTCTTTTTGTCCTCATTAGCACACTTGCAGTCTACAGAGAAAGATGGCTGAAATGAACGTCGATTTTCTCGAGATAGAAAAAAGTGAATGGCATACATGTACATCTATAGACGACAACACACTGTCGCAGTGCTCTTAGAGGACCAAAACGACATTTTTAACGGTATTACTAAATTATCTTTGACACAAACTGCAGAACTGTATGACTTTAATTTAACACAGGAACCCGTTACAGCCGAAAATGTTCCTAGAACAATTGAATCTGAACGATAGATTTGGGAAATTTTGGGATGACATTGACATTGGTAACCTAATTAAATCCACCGAGAGTAAAAACACACGAAAAAATAAAATCTGGAGCGTGAAAACGTTCAAGGAATGGCGATCCGCCCGCATATACAGTACAGGTTGTGAATTTCCCGAGCTCGAGAATTTGACCGAACCAGCAGAAATTAACAAATGGTTGAGTAAATTTGTCGTCGAAGCCCGCAGAAAGGATGGCCAGCCGTACCCTTCAAAATCACTGTACATGCTGTGTGTCGGATTACTAAGATATCTCCGGGAATGTGGCATTCACGAGAATTTTCTTGATGAAAAAGACTCGAGTATTATGAATTTCGTCGCATTCTGAGCGCCCGAATGAGCGAATTGACAGCGGCAGGAGTGGGAATTCGGCCCGAACAAGCATAACCGATAAGCGGCGAAACTGAAAACAAACTCTGGGAAAAAGGTTTACTAGGCAATGGGACCGAAAAATCGCTTCTGAATACGATGTTCTTCTATAACTGTAAGCTGTTTGGCTTCCGTGGCGTGGATGAACATAGGGGATGGAGATCGACCTGATAGATCTTGGAGTTGCTCAACATGGACACTTTGTTAAATTCATAAGGAGATCAAGCAAGACATACAAAGGTAAGATTTTTATTTTTTATTAGTTTTTTGTAAGCTGTTCATAAATATTGCTGAAACTTAAATACTCCACTTCAACCCACCTCCTTCTCGAGTCCTTCACGGGGAGGGGGGATGGAGTAGATTTAAAGGGTTTTTGAATACGGTTATAATTAATACACTTGTATTTTTATAGGAGGGCTAGCACAACGCCACGTGGAAGCCAAAGAAATAGTGCACCATTTCCAGAACTCAAAGTTATA
Source organism: Magallana gigas (assembly GCF_963853765.1). Lineage (NCBI taxonomy): Eukaryota > Metazoa > Mollusca > Bivalvia > Ostreida > Ostreidae > Magallana > Magallana gigas. The sequence goes on from NC_088856.1 coordinate 9,343,578, forward strand.
CAACATGTACAAAGATTACATCGAGATCCGTCGAAACTGTGGTGAAAGCCCAGTGTTTTACCGACGACCTCTTGAAAATGGTCCGGACAATGAACTGCGTTTTAGCCAGCAGCCGATCGGTCTTAATAAACTAGCTTCTATTATGAAATCCATGTTTTCAGAAGCTGGAATTCCGGGATATTATACCAACCATTCAGGAAAGCGCACACTTGCGACAACACTATATCTAGCAGGCGTCCCCGAACAAGAAATTATGGAAAGAACGGGCCATCGTTCGATGGAAAGTGTGAGAAAATACAAACGCCCGTCGTCAGAAATGTTGAAGGACATTTCAAATTTGTTAGAGCCCAAACAGGAAAATTTTAGGGAAGAGCCACCGAAAAAGCGAGTCAAAATCGAGAAAAACCAGCAGTGTGATCCCTTACCAAGTTCAGCAAGTCATTTTTACAAAACTGTAATGTTTATTTTCAAAACCAAAATTCAAGTTTCTTAGTTTCTGTTAACGTGGATTGTTGTGTGAATAACTGTTTCTTTTTAATGTTAAAAGGTTAACCTCAAATTTGTAATTGGTTTCAGTTTGTTGCTTTAATATTAAAGCTGTTCTACAACAATTTTGTTTCTGTGTGTCGTATGCAAATGCTCTATATATATCCAAGCTCCGCCCATGAGTTATGATGTAGATAACCCATAGTTAAAACAATAGAAAAAATGGTGAACTATGGTACATTAATCAAAGTCATCGGGGTATGTTATTGAAATAAAATAAGAGTTTGCTCAAGAGTTTGTTCAATATTATTTAATTAATACTCACCGTTAACGTTTACATTGATGCACCGTGCTTCACTTGTTTTCCTTCAAAAAGAAGAGTTGTTTACGCATATGGTATATCTTACATTTAATTTGAAAGGTAAAATGATCTTATTTTAAGAAAAATAATTGAATACATATGAAATCTTTAAAAGTTTACCTTAGAAATTATACATAGACAACTCATTGTTTAACAAAAGTCTGACTACCCAATGGAGTCCTCTGCCAAAGCGCAAACAATGTGGATTCCTATTTGGTTTTGCTGTGGCGTCCATGATGTAGTGACAAACACACTCCTGGGATGCAAAGGAAAAGGTTGAAGTGAGGTATAAGTCATACCAGCCGGTGAGGTTATATCAATCCTTGTAATTCTGTTTGAAAAACAGGTACATGTATGTAGGTATAATTGATACTAATACATCTATCAGGTACATGACACTACAAAAACGACACCGAACAAGTTTTTAATCTACGTTCAAGTTATTCAAATTAGGAAGATGTTGTTACCTTCTGGTATTAGTGACGTAGAATGAGAGATGGAAGATCTGCAAAATGTCTGTTTGAATGGTTGAACCTTGCGCTGGTGTTGGACTTATAAAACGAGGCTTTTCGTTACAATTTCCTGATCCAGATGGTGTTTTTACTAAAAACTACAAATGCAACTTTTTCTCAACATAGTTAAAATCAAATTCAAAATTTTCTTTAAAATATGATTTCAAGTGTATTTCAAAAGGAACAATAATCAAACAAGAAGATCGTTTCTTTGCATTTGAACTATACCTGTAAATTAACTGTTGACATTTTAGTACTTGAGGTATAAACGTGGGACCCAATATGTATGGTGGACTTCGGATAGTCCTCTACAGATATTGCGACAGCATAGGTACCATTTGATGCGTGATTTGCGGGAAATGATATTGTGCAGGTATTCTGCATTAAAAGAAATTAGTTACAAACAATATAGGTTTATGAAATTCATGATAAAAATATTCTTTTAATGATGATTCATAATAATATCTCTGTTTAATTGGGTGAACCTGGGCTTAAATTTTTGGTAAACACAATGAAAAATCATTAAACAACCGTTCTTTAATGAAATATGAAGGATAAAAGTAACAAATCTTGGACTAATGAAATATATTTAGATTGCCTACAGTCTCTACAAAACGGCCTTAAACAAGCTCTTGACCTCCTCTTTGAAATGATGTCAAATTGAATATAGGTACATGAATTACTTTTCCCGTGATTAAATATGAAATGTCGAAATATTGTTTTATTTTCTACATTTTTCTTTTAAAGCCATAAAATACAGAAAAAGTCTCAACAAATCAATCATGACGTCATAATGGTTCTATCATCAAAAAAAAACTTTGTAATCATTTACAATATCTTGACAAAAAAACATGCAATTTGTGTCGATGGCATATTTTGTATACTCTTGACGACTAATTTATTTAAAGAATTTCCGCATTATATTTTATTTTTCTGAAGGCACGACACAGTACTTATATGAAATTTAATGGGCAATTGCTATCATCAACATAATAATGTGTGGCTATTAAATGCTAAACAGCAGATCTTGATTTTGTACACCACACTTAATTCCCTCTCACGCATATATTTTCCAGTCATTTCGAACAATACACGTACAATTTGATATTTCCCTTTAAATACTCACTAGTATGAACTCGTTGTGAATATCTCTCTAAAGGCATATATAACCCTTAACACTAGATTTATCTTTGAATTCACATTACTTACACTATCAATCGTCGCTGACGGTAGTGCATTACAGATAGAGACGCACTCTGACCCTGTCGACCAGCGACATCTAACGGTGTCCCCATCGTCATCAACAACCGGGATACGTATCGTGGCATAACAACTATACTGAATTCTGAGCCAAAAATTTGAACACAAAAATAACGCATTCAATTGCTACATTTCTGAATAAAGAGTATTTTTGTAAGTATTGTTCAACACTTAGATCGAATTTACAAGACAAAATGCGTTTTAATAGATAGATATTAAATCAAATTTTTGATATCTGAAACCAACTAACTATTTCATTGCAAATTATAAAAAAGAAATAGCAAATATTATTTATACCATCTAAAAACTTAAAACTAAAGCGTGTTTTAATTTGTGTTGCAAAAATATAACGCTCTACAAAAAACATTCCATCTTCACCTAAAGAACGGAATATTTTACAGTTTAATATGAAAAGACCATAGGCAAAGTCAATATGAGTTCAACAGTTGAGTATCTTAAACATACAAAAATCATACACAATTTTAAATCGCATTCTTTTAGCGTATTTTAAGAAATGACATATTGTTTTAATAACACACCAAAATATTGGATATTAAGATTTAAAAATAAGTGTTTATTTAAAAAAAAAATATTTTTTCTCGTTGATAAGTTTGTTATCCAACGAAATGTACAAGTCGTACAAATTCATAAAAGAAACCGTTTTATTGGATTAATACATCGTTTCAAAAAAGTAAATAAAGGTATAGTTTTAAATAAATGATGGTATAAACTTTGCTAACATACGTATACATTGGTTTCCCCGTTGTGACTGGACTTCTGTTCCTGTAATGAGTATCACTACGATTTGCTAAATAAACAACAGTTCCCACGGACCATCTTCCCGCACGTCCAAAATTCAACGAAACCCAATTACCTCCAGTAAACCTAAACAAAACACGTTAAATATTTTGAATTAAATTGTATCAGAGGGAAATGTAGCAGAAACATCAACTGATGATATTATAGAAGAATTCAATGTTCTAAAAGAATGTCTACTTACTCAACAGTGTAAGGCCCAATTCCAGGAAATGTATACGTAAAGGTATTTTCTCCTTGTTCCCAATCATCGCTAACACTTGCCCCTGTACATATATAGTTGGTGTTTGCAAGTTTTAAAGTCCCAATACAACCATTGGTACATTTCCAATACGATGAATTTTGTCCAGTAACAAGCTGGCCAACTTTACTTGGGGTACAACCCGGACCCATACCGTAAGTCCATCCTAGTTTAAAGGTAAAACGTACCTATAAAGATGATCACAAAAGTTTTAAATGAAATCTTGTATTTTACTTAATTTCATAAATAGAGTTTGTTTTGGCTAGATTATTTCGATGAACAAGAAATTGCCTCTCAAAATTAGAATTTACACATAAAGAGCATGATTAAAAAAATGTCTTTTTGTCTGATTTCAAAATAGTCGAGTTTATCAACCTCATTTCCATTTCCAGTAGGTTTCCAGCTTATTGTACCACCTCTAAAATGACTGGTTTCTATAGGGAGTTCTAAAATTGCTAATGTAATACACAATAATAGATGACGTCCTGACATTTTCATATAAAGATACTTATTGTATATAAGTATTATAACCTCTTTTTCTTCGTGATTATTTCAAGTGTGCTGTTGTTCGTTTTATATAAGTAATAAACCAGGAAGAATTAAAGCTTAAAACCTCAAAGCTGTTCCAATTGGTTATGTAAAGATAAATAAATCTACGACGCGACACATATTTGGCAAGTTCCATATCCATTGCTCTTTCAAATATTCCACGGTAAGTAAAAAAAATAAAAATAAACAGTTATGCTCTCAGTACTAGTGGTGACGAAGTAGTAGTTTTTATGTCTAATCATAAAATAATAAAACACATAAGACTCTAAGCCATTAAGTCAACAGTAAAAAACTACAATAAGTTCACTAATATAGAAGTGACTAAATGCAAATTTAAGGGGGGGGGGCGAATATCTAAAAATAAGGAATCATTCTTTGCGTATTGTGAGGTGATAATTTTGGTCCGGGCGTGATAAAATCCAATAAAGCCCGAAGGGCTTTTGATAGATTTTATTTTGCCCCGACCGAATTTATCGCCTCATAGTATTTAAAGAATAATTCTTTATTTCTTATATTTATATAATTTTAAGCCATCGTACAATTAAATATTTATATATGAGTAAACAAACCCCGCTGGCGCCATTTGGCGACATTTGATGGTATGGTTTATAAAGTACAAAATCGATACGTAGTGTTATCACAGGCAAAGACACTGAAAAATGTAAATATTTATTTATTTTTGAGGGTGTAAAACTACACCAGCAAAAATCTTTATTTTCGGCATTATGTAAAAACGCCAACTTTATCATTTGCGAAGCTAAATAACCTTCCAATAAAGTTTTTTACGGGCCATTTCAATTAATGAAAACTCAATGGGATTGTCTTAAAAACTGACAACTAGAAATATCATTAAACGGCTGGTCTTCATGTTGATTGAATATAAATTGTATTTGTATTAATGTAAAATAAAACCAATATATTGTTTTTGTTTTTTCATCAACTACATTTGGTCATTTGAAGAAGACTTTTAACATTGAATGACTTTTTGACAGTCTTCTTTTATGTTATCTCTTAAAATTCACTTTATTAAAAGAAGAACTTAAAATGCAAGTATCCATGTCTTACCCTACCCCCTACCTCAAGGTCCAGAATAAAAACCTTCCACAGGGCATTTATATGAAATAAAAAATGTGTATATCTTACTTAAGGGGATTTAGACACGACTTGAGCTCAACATTTTGTATTTTGTTTTCTATTTTTAATGTTGGGAATGGTAACAATGATCTATTTAATGCTTCGTCAACCTTTGAGAGTCAAATATTGAGTAATAAGCAAAATACAAAGTTAGATTTTTTGTTGTTTCGTGAACAAAGCTCTAGTCTTGTAATTTTTTCCATTTATGTTGTACTAGTAGTGTTGTTGATATCACTTATAAACACATTGACATTAGTTTATCTTGTTTGCCAAGAGTCATTGTGTCAAAATAAACGGCCATTCCTTATTTATCGAGCTTTGTTTACATAACAATGAATTCTTACCTCTGTATCTCTCTTATTATTTAAATAAATGCAAGGGTGTGAGTGTATACAAATCAAATAACGTACGCTAGCGCATTATAGAAATTTGTTTTCCACGGTTGCAGTTATGAGACCACATGTTCCTCATAAATGAAGAATGCACCCTTATTATGCATATTAAATGAACACAAATTCTTACCACCTACTGAAACAGAACAACATTACATGTAACGTTATATGACCATGTTATCTCCGCCCTAGAGCCAATACCCCTACCCTGGTGAATATGAAATTTACTATTTACGGATCCTATAGGGAAAATGCTTCCTGGTCTACAAAGCTATAATATTTTTTAATGTGCAATAGAAGGGGAAACGATTTTTGACAAATCTGGCCTTGTCCATGAAATTTAGATTGTATGTTCCTTATGCCTCATTAATGCATCATACCACAATTTAAAGTAGTTTTAAAAAAATGTTTAAATTGTAAATGCACGGAGGAAAACAAATTACAAAAATCACACAAATGACCTAGATAAACCTAATTACCAAAGATTTGGATAAAATAACATTCGAAAACATGTTTTAATTGATATCTGACTCGTTCGTTAGCATTTGTTACTATAAACGATAATCAGCCAAAACGCCCCGTAATAGATAAAAAAGGTATGCAAAAATATCTGGTAAGGAACAAATAGATAGATAAAACAAACCCAAATATTGGAAACATGATCGATTACTATTTGTTCATCTCTTTTTAATTAAGATCTACGATCTAGATACAGAGGCAAAAGGTCTTTATATGTTGATACGTTTAATATTCACAATAATATCATGATTTTTTTTATCTATTTGCTTAATTATTAATTTTTGTACGTAAAAAAAATCTTTTGGTAACAATTAAAGAACTCTTTCTGAGAGGATTATAGGGAGGGCACTGCCCGGATAAATAAATGATTCACTTCAACTAAAAACTTAGTTTATAATCTTAACTTTATTTTCAGATTACAAAATTACGCTCCAAGGATATGACACAAAAGGAATTAATATTCTTTTTATATTACCGTTAAACGACATGGTTGTGACATCGTAATTAATTTTGGCAGTTTAAAAGACCAACTATTCCATGGTGACCCTATTTTAACATGAACAAGCGAATACAAGAGGGATAAGGTTACAATATGTATTTACAAAATGTTGTCGTTCAGAAAGAAATTTTGAAAGATGCATGAATGCAAATACCTCGATGAAATTCTGATAATCTTTGCGTACTAACTGATCTTGTATTTACAATCATTTTCTATACATACTTGGGCTTACTTCATCTGATTGCTCAAAACTGATTGTCCAAACAAGGAAGCATACAGTCTAACTACTTACTAACACTATCAAATGGCAATACTTCAACCTAATCAATAACCGTTTATGTAAAGAAAACGGTATTAGAAAAACTTTCCAAACATAGACATTTTAAAGAGTAATGAGATAATAGATTAACTTTTTCTTTCTAGCATTGGTAAACTTTGACGTGTGATTTAAGATACTCGAGCATGCAGTTCATTATCCGTTTATCTTTTCCTGTCAATATCCCTGGAAGGAGTTTGAAATGTGATGAAAAATAATGGCTATCATACCAAAGGTGAAACATTTTAAATATTGGTGCACTTTTTTCTATTTTATGTGTAATTCATTTATGTTTAGAGAAAGTCCATGCTTTCAAAATGTGATCGTTTTAGTTCTCGGTAAGAGAGGTAAGAGGAGATGTTTTTATTTTACTATATAAAAAGAATCAAAAGTTTGATTTACGTTTATAAATTAAACATTCTCTGAAACACATTATTTTCGCTATTGTAGATCTGACAGTGCCATGTTTCAATTTTAGTTTGAACTCAAATGAAAAAAAAAAGAATCCTTAATTGACGGGGTCACATAAAATTGTTTTTTTTTTTACTTTTATTCAAACGTGGTTTGGTTATGTCATTAACGTATCAAATTCGATTACTAGACAAATGAAAATGTTTCGGTAATATTTTGCTTTATATCATTCATTTTCTCTAAATTGCTTCAATTTACTGATCAAAAAAATTCTCGAACATGGTACCGTCCGCGTGGCCGGCGCATATCGACCGATAGGCGATAGACGGAAGATGGTAGACGGTCGTCCATCAGCCGATTTGTCTAAATCGCCCGATTGACCAGTCGACAATTGGTCGATTTCGGTCGTCAATCGGTGTGCATGTTTGCTGGCCGCCATTTACAAACTTCCAAAGGCCTAAATGTTGACCAACCCTCAACAGATATAATAAACTGTCAGCCGATGGTTGGAATATGATCGAGGGTTGCTCGAAGGACTATTCAACGACTCTTTCAATTGAAGAAATTTGCCCCGACCTTGAAAAATATTTATAACTTGGCCGGACGGACACAAGATAACGGCTGATGAACTGCCAACTGTCACCTGTGAAAATTCACTTTTGCGTCCACATCCGTCGGCCATTGGTCGAATTTGGAAAAGTGACTGGGGAATGATACTAATAGTCTTAAAAGTTTGATGTTTAAACATTGTTTAAGAGAGTAGAAGAGCGCATGTTGAGCTTTAAACAATATAAAGATTTTGATATTTTGATATTATACCCAAAAAAAAAATCCAGTGCTCAAAACGTTTTTGAATAGCAATTTTCAGTACTCATTCAAATGTACTATAAAGATGGACAAACGTATATTACTGTTTAAATATGTTCATTTCAACAAACAGGAAATAGGATTAAATCGCACTTTTAGATTTCGTCAAGGGTATATACTACCAATTCGAGTTTCCGTACCTTTGGTCAATGTTGACATGGCCCTTTAAAAACTTTCAATAAATCCAAAGAACTTGTCACATTTCATTTATCAAGCTTTGTCTCTATTATTTAAAATGGAATATGTTAGTTTGTTGAACATGAGTTTGGCTTCAAAGTAATTCCTTTTTGTTGCATTTTTAAGACTATAAAAAATCAAGAAGTCCCAGGGATTCTTCGTTTAAATAAGCGTATTATATTTTTACACATGTACTTAAAATATAAGTGAAACTAGACACGATCTCGTTGCGAGCAACGAGTGGGTCTTCAGTCCGATTTTTAAGTAAATAAGATTAAAACATTCACTTAAAGACAAAATTGTTATTCTATGCAAAAGTTAGGGAACAAAATTTCGGCACCCGGGGCTTGAACTACTAAGACTCTCGCTTCAGGACTTTGATGCCTAATATCTCGAGGAAGCGTTGATCAATTCCAAAACAAATTACATATTCTGAATCAGTGAAAGAGTCACTATCAAATGTTAAAATTTCCAAAAAAAAAATTAAAACATAAAAAAGGCAAAAATTCAATTTTCAAATATCCTTCTGGTGACAACCGAGAGTGACGGTGGAAATTTTCTTGACCAGAAAAACGGTAGATGTATCATCTCTGAAAATTTAAGCCCTTTTTTTCTCTTTTTTGAGAAAACTGACAGACAAAATTGACTTTTTAAAATCGTAAACAGACGATAACATCCGACTGGAAGTAAATCTAAAAAAAAAATTATCACGGCAGTACAAATTTAGCGAGGCATAATCACTGAAAGTTTCAGGGAAATCAAAAGATCCATCTCTGAGAAGTCGCCTACACAAAATTTGTAAGGAAAAGAAAGAATGATAAAAAGAAAAGTGAAAAAGAAACAATGGAAAAATAGAAGGGTTTTCCGCTGAAGACGGAAGACCCTAATAAAATTGCTTCAGTTTGTAAAGCGGGGGCCTCAATTAAACACCAAGGATGTACACAACCGAAACAATTATCACATAAAATATTAAATAATACTGTAATTATATTTGTGTTTTGATATTCAGTATGTGTAAGAATCGTTTTGAAATTATTTTCCTGTTAAGCTTCAATAAGATAAGAAAGCTTGACAATAACTAACAGTATGTGTATGTGAGGGGCCAGCCCCCTTTTCTTGATATCAAATAAAAGGTCTTTTAAATTTCAACTCATTTTGTTCAACAAGTGTTTAGGGGCCGATCCCTTATCTTCTTATAGGGGCCGTTTAACGAAATTTTGAAGATTGCAAATTATTAAGTACGTCATTTTGAGCATTATTTTTTTCTATACTGCATGTCAAAATATTTTTCCTTTCTGAAATATAGGTGATCAAAATTCTCGACTTCTGGCCCTAACCCCCCCCCCCCCCCCCCTAAATACGTAAAACATGATATAATGATTACAATGCTTGCAAAAATAATTGTAAGATAAACATATTAGCTTCTATTAATTTTCACAAAATATCCCTCGGTAAAGGGCTACAGATGAAAGATTTAGAGCCCTTTAGTCCCCTAATTTTAGGGGCCAGCCCCCTTTTCTTGATATTCAATGAAAGGTCTTGTAAATATAAACTTTTTTTTTACATTAGATGTGTTAACAAAATGTTTTTCAGAAAAGAGATAAACAAAGAAAACCATGACAAATTACGACGTTTTTTTAGTCTAAACTTTCTGGACCAGGCGTATTTATAATAATTGAGCATAACAATTATGAATGCCAAACAGCACATCTACAATCTCTTGTCTACAATCCCTGAAAGTTTGAACTCAATATCTTTTACCGTTTAGGAGGGGATCCCTGGACAAGCCGACCCTCTGAAAATCGCTTAAACGTCATTATCTTAAGAACGAAAGTGACGTCATCAAAATTTTAAAAAAAAATATGCCGTCTCCGAGAAATCACCTGCACAAAAATGCGTAAGAAAAAAACAAGAATAAATAATAATAGGGAAAAAAAACAAAGCAATAACAATAAGGTCTTCCGTTGGAAACGGAAGACCTTAATAAAAGGCATTGCAAGCATTTTATTTGTATTTTGAACCTTAGGATATCAACTTAATTTAGTTTATCTCGAAATTGGAGCGCCTATTGAAAACCCTCGTAAATTACCTCCATTTCGTAAACATACATAATCGATGTTTCAATAATGTTCTTCTTGAATACAATTGCTACTGATTTGTTATCTGACATTGTAAATAAAAGAGGCATACTTCAATTTGACGAGATATATCCGACAATATCCTTCGTATCTAAGTGCATAAAGTTCGATAAGATAGCTGATCTTAACCCATCCGACAGTTCAATACAGCACTGGAACATAAATTCTGCAATTATTAGTAGTGGATGAACCACAATTCCTGTGAGACAATTTTGTGTAGGAAATTTTAAATAAAAGTAAGATTAAAAGAGGTTTCATCTTTCATTACTTTTTCACGGTCAACATTAAAAAATATTAGTTTGACATGTATTAAGTTTAGGGGATCAGCAAATGGATAGGTCAATTTGGTATTGTGAAAATAGCCTGGCGTCTGATTGCCTATTTGCTACAGTTATTTTTCATTATTTGCAAAAACATAGCTGCGGTGAGTTTGTGCAGCATGAGAAAAAATAAAAGAGTTTATTGGTAAAAAAAAACCCACAACAAAACAAAACAAATCAGAACATCGTATTTGCTTTCTAGTAAGAAAAAGTTTACACTATGATTGGTCAAGGCGTGTGGTAGGTGTAAGTTTTGATCTTTTTATTGTATACTAGAATGCTTTCGACTTGCTCACAAAATACATGTATTTTACAGAAAGCATCGTCGATTTCAAGGATCACTCAATATAGTAATTCAATCGCCGTTGTTCTTACAAAACGTGAAAAACAGTTTTCTAATTCTCTCTACTGTCCAGCGATGTTGTAGTTTCTTATGAGGTATCTTTGTTCTGAAACTATAAACATGTTTAAGGCTAAATAACTTCAAAATATAATAATAAGCAAAATGAGCAAAACAGTGAGAAACAGTGAGAAACAGAGAGAGAGAGAGAGAGAGAGAGAGAGAGAGAGAGAGAGAGAGAGAGAGAGAGAGAGAGAGAGAGATCCAACACCGTAATTTTACACAAGTTTTGGTTGACTGTCCGGTTTACGAATATCCTGAAAATTTGCCAGCCTATAGTAAGTAAAACGTAACATATTATCAAATATATTTAGATTCTTATATAATTTGAATAGGAACCATTTTAGAAATTCACTAATTTTGTTTAATCTTGTATGATCAAAACTATGATCAACATTAAATTATTTGTCTTTATAGCAATGTCATTGTTCTCATTATATTATGATAGATATGAGATATATAACCTGTACTGACCATGTATGATCGACGTCTTTATATCGTCTTCTCTTTGCCAGCAAAAACAGGAAAGTCAAAACTCCTGCTATTAACATTAAACTCATCAAAATAGCCATCAGTTTCCCTGTATTCAGTGTACAAGAGAACTGGTTTACGAGGTCTTGGCAATCGAACAGTGAGGAGCACGGATGGTCGACACACTCATCAGTATCTGTTAAAGAGGTATTCAGTTAAATTAAAAATATTGAGTTTTAGGCTAAAAGTGTTAAGAGCAATATCAATTTTATTTATGCACGCAATAGAGTTGCCCGAGGCCAACGGCCGAGGGCAATAGATCATACTGTGCTGTTCCCTGCACCAAGGGAAAAAAATTCGGGTCTATTGACTGTTCAGGCATTAAATAATTGTTTTATTACCTAATTCTGCGCTTAGTATTTTGCGTTTACAATTATAAATTACAGAAGGTTTTCACACCATGAAGATTAATTGTAAGAAAAATAGTAAAATAAACACAATAAAGTTATATTTTAATCTTGTTGACATTTCAATTTTCCAAAATACGTTGCCGGTCCAATGGATCGCAGTCTATTGACCAGCGGTCCAATAGATCACAGTCTATTGACCGGCGGTCTAATAGATCGCAGTCTATTGACCGGCAGTTCAATTGATCACTTTCAAATCTGAATACACATACAAAATAGACGAAAATATTTAATTTATAATAATACAACAAAATCCCTTTGATTAGGTATAGATATTGTTTATATCATTTAAAAAATAGAATTGAGAACAGTCTGATAGAATGTAACTGTATTTAAAATCAATTTCGGTGATGACAATAAAATATGTATATGATAAACAAATATGGTTACTTATTGCGACTATTAAGTGGTATCATTCTACTAGGCATTGAATGGATACTGTAATTCCTATGACACAACAGGCCTTGCAGACAAATTGATGATTTAGCATAATATAGAGTACCGATCAGACCCGACCTAACACCAGAGTAAACCCCATCTAAATCCCAGGTTTACTTTCTGGATTTACTTTGGGTTTACTTTTTGAAAATTTGGGTCCACTCGGGGTTTACTTTGGGTTAACTTGGGGTTTACTATGGATTTACTCGAGAATTGCTTTTGGAATCGACTATACGCACTAAAGTGTGAAGCAGACCTGTATATTATCTTATCATCCTTCTGCCTGTGAGTCTTGCCCCTTGTATATTCCGAATACACATGTAGCGTCTGCTTTCAGGGTATACTACTCATCGACTCTCTGTGTCCACTCTTTGTCCACTTTGGGTTTACTTGGGGTTTACTCTGGGACCATTCTAGTAAACCCAGAGTAAACCCAGAAAGTAAACCCAGGGTTTAGTTGTGGTTTACTTTCTGTTAGGTTGGGTCTGTTCGGTACTGTACATGACAATATATAAATTGTAAGATAATTAACATACATGTAATAAAGCATAATACAATTATTCATTTACTTGTACACCTATCATTAACACAATATTTAAATATATATTTACCCCTCTGACATTGATATCCGCTGTATCCTGCCATACAGGTACAATTGTACTGATTGACAAGGTCATTACACGTCCCTTGATTCTGACAGGGGCTACTGGCACACTCGTCAATGTCTATAAATTACATGTAAAACATACAAAAATTGTATGGTATAAGTTAATGTATCAATTTGTCAGCAGTTTGTATCGACGTTTTAAAATGTATGTAAAATAAAGTTAACTGACATCTTTAATTTTCAACGATTGTACCTTTATTATTTTGTAGTCAAAATGATCATCTTACTTGCCCATCACAGGGTGATGTAAGAAGGTCAACCTTATGCACATACTTTTGTTGCAAAGTTGTTACTTATTAATCATTTTCACATTTTACACAGAATTATTTTTTGGAACTTAATTATGCTAAACACGTCATTTTATAATCAAGGTTTTCATTTAATGTTTTGTGTTCATGATGAATGAGGAGGATATATATATATATATATATATATATATATATATATATATATATATATATATATATATATATATATATATATATATATATATATATACAGGGTCTCTTATGATTTGCAACGAGTTTTGATGGGTTTTTTTAATCCCCGATCCTTGGCGAGGGGATAGAAAACATACAACGAGTTAGATAAAAATGATATACCATCGCAAATCATGAGAGATTTTTTTATCATATGTTTTACTACGTTTTTGTTAAACCCATATCTTTTTTATCTAAATAATAATTTTGAGTCGCACAATACATATACTAAAAGACGTTAACAAAGTTACGCACGGAAAAAGTTCTTTCAAGATTAACAAACAAACATTCCTTTTTGAACATGCTTTTATCGATTCATAAAAAAATATTAAACGACGTTAAATGTTTCACATTTAAAAGTTAAACGTTTCAGTTTTCAATGGTTTCCTTACTATAGCATTCTACGTCACTCATCCGCCTACAGCTACAAAATGTTTATTTATGACGTCACTGGCGTAAGAACACACAGTGGAATATTTAACGAGGCCGAGTACAGAACGAGTACGCACGCTTTCGCGCAGCGTTTTATTTGTATTGTGACGTCATCTTTTTGCTTTGTTGACGCCATGGCGTGATAGTTTCAACTGCAGATATTCAGCAAAATTTGTTGAAAGTAGCTCGTTTGATGCGTAAAATTGATATTATATTTTGGAATAAACATAAATGTCTCGAAGTATAAGCTATATCTGGGCTCGGGATGAAAACGTGAAGAGGGTTCAGCAAGCCTAGCCCTCTGTCACGTTTTCTTAACCAGCATAAAGATAGCTTAATTCATATATTTCAAAACAGTAACCATGTATTTTATTTTAATGACCTTTCATGTGTGATATTATATATTTATTTATTACTAAAATATGTCTGAATGTTTTGATAATACTATAAAGATCATTTTCGTCTTTGTCAAATAAAAAATAGCCATTATCTGACAAACTGGGAATTTGGGCATACAAAAAACAACTTTGATAAGACCCCTGGAACAAACCAGGAGGTAAAAGGTTTTCTTTATTTGACCATTTGATGCCTTTTAGCAATAACTTTAATATGTAGAACAGAAAAGGAAATCCTTAGGGCAGCAATTTAAGAAAATTGTAAAAAATGTGCAAAATTGATACATTTCAAGCAAAATCCCATAGGGTCCTATGTTGAAAATTAACAAACTTTGAGATGACCTCTTTAACAAACGGTGTGGTAAATGTCTTATTTGTTATCTTAAAATAATAATTATATCAGTAGGAATTCATGTAAAAAATTTCATTCAAAAATCTAGGGCAGAACAAATTCGACCCGGCCTCGTTAAAAGTTATCCCATGAGTGATATCCACCGTATTTTGAGATAAACATGTAATAAAACCATTTTATAATTCGGATACATTTATATTTGATCGGCATACATTTTTGATTAAAGTGTATTCAATTATATCTACATTTTTTTTCGCATTCCAAAAGCCTTCGTACATTTGTTTTTACCTGTTTGACATATCCGCCCATTAAAACCAGGAGAACAGAAGCAGTAAAACATGTTGACACCATCCCCGCATGTACCGCCATGTTGACAAGGGTGGCTAGCACACTCGTCTATCTCTGAGTTAAAAAAAAATGACATGTAAACAAAGAAAATAGTTCTGAAATTCAGATAATGATGATGACATTAACATTTCGTAGAATTGATTTTTAAAAAGAAAAGTATATCATACCAATGAATTTGTACATTTAAAGCTAATTTATGAAAGCTTGTGATTATGATAAGGAAATACACATCGTATTGAATTTTGAATACATGTTTGTCTGAATTTTAAACATGCTACATTTAAAGTAAAATTTAAGGTGATATCAAATGCAGACCAAATTATGTGTAAATAAACTATAAAAAATTAATCTGAAAATTATGTTGGCACAAAATTTTTTTTTTTATCTAACCTACATGTATATGTGAATAACTAGTATATCGACAAAATATAGAAATGTTTAGCTTACTGTTAGGTTTCTTTTTTCATTTTAAAAATCAACATGAAATCTTCACATACCAGTTTGACAGAGGTTTCCAGTGTATCCCGGTACACAGTTACACACATAGTTCTGTGTTATTCCTTGTCTTATACACGATCCTCCATTCTCACACGGAGAACTGTCGCATGGACTAATATCTGAAAAAAAATATGAATGAAAAAACGATAGCAACAAACCGTGAACCATCTCAAAAATCCATAAAACGAAACACAAACACAAAGCAGTAAACCACGGACCTCCAAATAGACAGAGGCAGGATCAGATACCTAGGAGGAGCGAGCATCGTAATTCTTGTAACTGGTATCCACACAAGAATATAAATGTTTCAGAACATCATGTATAATTATTTTACAGGCGATGGGGAATAAAGTCACTCATTCAATTGTCCGACCTCCTACCGGCTTTGAAATTATTTGACATGCCTATATCATACTTTGTCTATATATGGTGTCCACGTACCTTTTACAATTATCTTTATACATCTTGATTCGCTGGTTTTTCTGTTTAACAAATTGATTGTATACTATTTTAATCAAAAACAGAAAATTAAAAATATAGTATAAAATACACGTTCTGTGGTACGTCGTATTAGAAAATAATGTTTAAACTTTCATTCCTTCGGTATTTCAACTTAAAATCAACTAGACAAGCGAAAAAGAAAATTTATAAAAGTTTATACCCCAAAACATCCTCAGCAAGAGCACACAAAATATGGGACCCCACTTGGTTCCGTTGTGGCGTCCACATCGATCTGACAAACATCGTTTTATTACGTGAAGGATCAACTTGAAGAGGTGTATACGTCATACCCGCTGGAGTTGTCAAGCCAATTCCCGTGATGCTATGCATGGTCAAGTAAGCAATGATATTACAAAAATAATAATATCACACAAATGAATTACATGTATGAACCTTTAAAATTTAAAATAAAATGTCCAGTTATTAGATATTGTAAATCATCCATCAATCATTGTAACATAAAATTTCAGTGTGAATTATCTAACATTTGATGCAGAAAAATTATTTAAAATTTTTAAATTGTCCATGACAATGCAGATATGAAAAAAACATACACAATTTAATATGATCATTTTTAGGTAAAAATCATATACATTATTTACCGTCTGCTACCAAAAACATAAAAGGATATATTCAAAGCTTTCAGAATATCTACATGGACAGTGAATCCTTGTGCCAATGTAGGGCTAACGAAAACAGGTTTGTCGCTACAATTTACTGTTAGTGGAGGTGTCTTCACAAGAAACTGTAAAGTAGATAATAAAGAAAGAAATGTCAACAATCAATCAATACCTTTAATCTTGTTTTAAGATTTATTAATGAAATTCAACGAGATTAAAAGGATTGCTGGAACTTTTTTGAAGTGTTTAAGAACCATTTTTTGTGTTTTATTGATCGATCGATGTATCTAAACTTTGCTTAAATTAAGTTTGCATTTAGAATGCATTAAATTTCTTAATGACCTAAACCCCTTAGGCGAAGGTAATCATACATGATAACATTCAAATTATTCAGAGCAAAGGAACTCGTTTACCTGTAAGGTTACAGTTGAGAGAGGACTGGAGGTAGAATAGACATGACCCGCGATAGATATATTGGATTTAGGAAAATCTTCCACTGTTACTGCAACAGCGAAGGTTCCGTTGGCTGTGTGCGTTGCTGGAAACCTTATTGTACATGTGCCCTACAATATTATAACGAAAATTTAAACTATATTCATGGATCTGTATGTTATTATTTTCATTTGATAAGAAATAAAAAAAAAATAATTAAAATGGGGAATTGCAGTTTGTTATGAAGTGTGATTTTGATTCCAATTGAAGCGAAGTTATAATCAAAATCGAAAATATCCCTTCGGTTCCCGGTGGTAGTATTGTGCTGACTGACTTCCGGTTTCATGTACGCATCCCATTCGATCCTCAGCTGATCACGTGATACCCGAAGGGTATATAAGCTTAGAAAGTCCGTAAGATGGGAGGGTCTGTGTTTGGCGGCCTAAACATCAACACGTTGAAGCCAGAAAACAAAGGTTGGTAAGATTGACCTGTCTATGGTCTTACGTGCCTGTAATGGGCTTTCGAGACTCTATATGTGTATATTTGAATAAATAAATATGGAGTTTGTTGACTGTGGTTACTACGTGACAGTCCCGGAATGGCGGGTTCCCTCCTGTCTCCCAGCAGCGCATTCGCAATCGTCATTTATAGTGCATGCGCCACAGAGAACCGGGAGATAATACTTGTACAAATTTCATAGTAAAATCTGTGATTGAGGAAATAGATTATTTAATTACTCTTTGATTTGCGCAAGAGTAGCCGAATCCCATATCGAACTCCGAAATCGTTACATAATTAATATACTCATTCGTAAAGTTTTGCTTCCTCAACATTTTGCCCAAGTACCTTCGTCTACCAGTAAAACAGTTGTCAAGTTTCTCTGCTTAACCCCCTTTCCTTAATCGCTTCATGTTACAATACACAACCAAATACCGAAAACCTACAGGGGTTGTGCATTGCAGACATGAAAAGTACCTTGGAGATAATATTGAATCAAAGCACTGAAGTGCAAGAGGAAGTTGATTTTATCGATGATTATACATTTTAAAATCAACGATATGTTATTTTGCATGGCGAGTAGTTTCTATAGGTATTTGAATTAAGCAAATTTTTAAAATATGAATTCTCTGACAAGAATTTCGTGAAAACCCCTGATGAATCATGTTGTGTAATATTTAAAGAATTTTAAAATTCCACGTACGATCTACGTATCAGTAATTAAAATATTTCTAGGAAATTGTAAGGACTCAAAGGAATATTAAACTTTTGTCTTGTCCAACTAGACGCTTGGCTTTCTCCTTTAATATACTTGTTGGAGATTTATTGAGTCAGCCGAACGCCTGGTTAAACAAGACTACATTTAACTCTGGCGTAGGAATACATACTACTTCAAAAATATTTAATATCTTCGTACTATTTAACAACATGGTATTTTTTTATTTTTGAAAAAAAAACCAATACTTTAGAATGCATTACACCGAATTTATAGATTATTTTCAAGAACTAAGTGTTGTCAGCGCTGTTGATTTGTGCTTAGGTCCAAACACTGTTTCACTTCTGTTTTGACTGAAAAACTGCATAGGAGAGTTGATTGAAATAAAATCCCTAAAATTGTGCAAGAAACCAAAAACTTCAGAATAAATAAAAGATGTCATTTTCTTATCATAAATCTCTCTAAGAAATGTATTTTCGTGTTAATTTTTCTTGGTACAAAAAGGAAGGTATGAAAGAAGACATCGATCTGAAAGGTGTTGCCATAAATTTATTTTATTAGCTTTCACATATGTGCATTTATTTTTAAAGTGAACAAACATGATGGAAACGACAACTTGCAATAGTCAATTCAAAATGCAGAAAATTATGGCACTTGTTCAATTTAAGTTGTCACTTTATCACTTCTAATAGATTTTAGTTTTCTCTTGATTACTTTCTTCTTTCGAAGAAAACGCATTAGATTACTTAACATTTTTTTTCTCTCTAAAACCTATTAATGTATCAATAATATGATTACTTCTTGTAAATATAGTTAATAAGAACTTAACGTACACTATCAATTGTAGCGTTAGGCAGTGCATCACAGATAGACACACACTCCGGACCACTTGACCATCGACATCTTACATCATCACCATCAGCATCAACAACCGGGATAAGAATCTCATTTCGACAACCATATTGCATTCTGTATTAAAATAATTCAATTCTAAGATTGATTCGAGTCTGTTGAATATTTACTTAGTAAGGAGAGAGAGAGAGAGAGAGAGAGAGAGAGAGAGAGAGAGAGAGAGAGAGAGAGAGAGAGAGAATTGGTTTTAAATAGTTCAAATATACTGACCGTTGACACAGCAAACAGAAATACTAACAGTATGATAAACACATGGATCAAGGGAAGTGTAATCGTTAGAAAATTACTAAGACACTAAATTGAATAATGTTATCAGAACCTGTAAGATGGCTTGCCGGTTGTGACAGGGCTGGTGTTTGGCTGACTCGTGTCATTTCTTCTTGCTAGGTTTACAACAGTTCCTATGGACCAGCGCCCTGGGGAACCATAACTAAGAGTCACCCAATCACCTCCTGTAAATCTTTTTAAGGTATAAGTAAAAAATTTAAAAATAAGATATATTCACTGTATGTTTCTTTGATTATAATTTTCTGTATAAATGGTCTTATCATTTTAGCTTGTCACTTACTCTACATTAAAAGGACCAATCCCCGGAAAAGTATAAGTAAATGTTTTCTCTCCTTGCTCCCAATTCTCTAACTGACTGGCACCAGTACATATATAGTTTACGTTAGCGATGTTTACAGTTGAACCACAACCACTTGTGCATTGCCAATAAGAAATGTTCATTCTAGTCACCAGTTGTCCAATTTTTGATGCTGTACATCCTGGTCCTTGACCGTATGCCCATCCAAGTTTAAACGAAAATTGTACCTGATGGCAATGACAATAAAGTAAAGTAAAGTGCGTTGAATTAATTTTTACATGTAGTAGCTTGGTTAACCTGTTCTACCTTATATATACATTAATGACATTTACATGCATATCTAAACATTTTAAGAAGTTCACACAAATCTGTCATACACAGGATATACCTCATTGCCATTGCCAGTGGGTTTCCAACTTATTGTCCCTCCTCTAAAGTGACTTGCGTTTACAAAAGTGAATAGAATGAGAAAAATACAAAAACATTTTATGTCAGCCTCCAACATCTTTCATGTATTTTTTCCTGACTATGAAATTTTCGTAAAAGCGTTGGCTTTTATATTAAACAATGACGTTCTTTCGAGTTAATTAACAAGACTTTAAACTTGAATTTCTTGAGAGTAGTAAGTGTTCTGAAGAAGAAATTATTAAGGAAACACTCGTTTTTTTTTTCTTTTTTACGATATCGAATTCTGATTTCGTGTTTAGAGTACATGATGATATATCAATCTGCTTAAGACAGCACTGTATGCCAAACATATACTGATTTGAGAATTTTTAAGTTTATAGAGTTAAAACTCTTATAATTATTGTTAAAATAAGCCATTGGTTTATATATATGTTATCAAAACGACAAAATTGAGGCATAAAATTTGTAGGGCATGTTAAAATCAAAGTGAACTCAAATCCCATTTAATGCGTTACCACTTGTATCATTAACTGACGCCTTTGATGTAGAAGTAATTCTGGATTTAAGCCAAAAGTATATACGAATTCCATAAAATCAATGTGGATTTATACATGTGATGTAGACTTTTGCACTTGTAAGATTAATGATTCCTCAACTTAGATTAGCGCACTAGAGAATTGATATGATACTGATTGTTACGTATTGAAAACATGAAATAAATTCACATCATATAGATCCAAATGTTATCTATATTACAACGAAAATAAAATCCTTTCAACCTTTAGTAACTGCAAGGCCCATCAGCACTAAGAAACATTTGTAATAAAATTATTGAACCAGCAGGAGTTGTTTCTAGATATAAACTAGATGCTGTCATTAGACAGTAATACCCGCACCAAGTGTTTGCCCCGAAATAACACTGTTTTGTACCAATTTGATTAAAAATGAAGGCCACATGGAAGTTCCGGTAATACATTTAAAAATTGTAATTTTCATAACTGAAGGATGAGATCCCTTCTCATATGGTATCACACATGAGCAGCCTTTATGTGCAATTGGGGTTTAACTGTTTGCATGGGAATTTTAAGATAATCAATAACTTAACATTTCTTGTCTTACATGCACGTAGCATCAGGGGTGCCAGACACTTTTCCCACACTTTTTCTCGCAGCAACAATTTTTTTTTTAAATTTACATATATAAAAATGAATTATCATGGAGTTGGCCCCCACTTTTTTGGCGGTATGTAAAAGATTGATATTAAAATAAGGAAAAGAGGAGTGAAATTGAAGTTATATACTACGCAAGCCCCCTACAAATTAGGATTTTGAAGATTTTGGGAAAGTTTTAATTTTTTCTTTTGCTTGTCAAGATTTTTGGATGAGTCTGCCCCCCCCCCCCACCCCCACTTTCAAAAACGATGCTACGTGCCTGTCTTAGAAAGTATAATGTCTATATAATCATTACAAACAAAATTAAATTATGCACCCTCACGGCGGCGGTTGTCGGTGAAATGAAGAATAATGACCCCCGTAGAATAATGACCGGGGGTCATTTTTCGACGTAAAATAAATCTAAGCAGAAAAATGACCCCCGGTCATTATTCTACGTAGATGAATGACCCTTTTGCCTGAAGAATAAGTGTCATTTTTATAAAAATGAGCACACTCCACATGAAGAAAAGTGACCCCTGTAGAATAATGACCCCCTTGTAGATTTAAGTTTTTCAGTACATTTTTTTTTTATTATTTGTGAAATAGTCTTTACACTATTGTAATTTTATTGCTGCAGTTTACAGAAATTATAATTCATATTCAAATAAACTTAAAGTGAAAGAAGGTTTTACTTTTTTGAAAATAAAAATCCCTCCGTTATAACAAGACATTGACGTATTGTATCGGGGTATATATACATATATCTATGGTGTTCCGATAGGACCACTTCGACCTTAGTGCGAAGATGAAAAGTTGCAAAGGCAATAGTGTGAAGGCGAAGGAGCAAAATTGCGACGACGAAGCGCCAAGATGTGATGTGTATGGTGCGAAGGTGAAGGAGCGATACTACTATCGCTCCTTCCCAACTTCGCACTCTGGCCTTCGCATCTTCGCACTATCGCCTCGCCTTTTTTGATTGCATTCAGCAAGTCTCGGTCGCTTACATGGAATTTAATGCAGGCACCGTACTCGCCAAGGTTTTCCAATTAATCCAGGCTATCATTGGTACGCATGCGCTAGGCCATTGCACTTACTATGAATGTTTATTAATATTTTAATGTGTACATGTGACATATAAAAAATTATGTTTCCCAGTGCTAGGTATTCCTAATCATTATCTACTCCACACAATTTAATGTCTACCATAATGTGTACATATGCACTTCCAGACTCCTGTCACTTACCAGCCGTCTGTTTACCGTAGACGAAACATAGTAACATAATTAACTAATCGAAACCGGTATAGATTTTCCTTTCATTGCTTCAATATTTCAATTGTGTAACTCATTTATTTTCTTAGTATTAAAACTAATATAGTATTAATACTTTCTTTGTGTTTTTATTTTACAAATGTATTCCTTGGTATGAGAGGACGGGTATGGTTTAATTATACTATCAAGCGAAAAAAAAAATGAATAGTTTAAATTTAAGTAACAAAAAAATTACTATTTTAAAAATCAAAATTGGTTTTAGTTATTCAAGAATTGACAATGCCGTGTTTCAATTTTAGTTTGAATCCAAGGCATCAAAATTGGTTCATAGTTACTAGAAATGGTATGCACTTTTTAAATGAATGTTTTGTATTTGTTATCTAAACGTGGTTGAACAATATTGCCATCGATATATTGAATTAGACAAATAAAAGTAACATATCGCATATTGCTTAAATCAAAATATTTCGAAAAAGTTCGATTCTTTCTCTTTTACAAGCAATCAAAATATTTAATTGGCAGGTACGAATATTTTTAGGGTTACCTATCTTAAATGTCAATATTTATCCAAAGTTTAGGTGGATTATAGCTCTTGATGGTCTTTAGATATTTCTATACAGATTTTGCTATCTTGAATATTAACAAGTAAGTTTAGATTTCCATTGCTCAAAAAGGATTCTGAATAGCAACTTTCCATACCAATCTAAACGTACAATCAAGATGAACAAAAATAATTAACTGGTTTAACAAGCTCAAGATCATCAATTTCTGCATAAAGGAAATTGGATGAAATTACAGTGTATCATTTCTTCCAAGGTGTTCGTGTGCCAACAATGCGAGTCGTGTTACAAATCTGAACAGACATTTAAAAAACCATAAATAGAATAATAGCCTTGAAACATTTCAATCATACTGCTTATCGTTTAGATTGGAATTTGTTAGCTCGCTGAATATAATGTGGCTTTCTTCTGAGTATTGAGTAATTTGAAAATTTTCCTTCTAAAAAATTAGTTGAAATAGAGTATTGCAAAGCATACACAAAATTGATAATGGCAAGTTCTTGAGATATAACAATATATGAATGTCTTGCTCAATTTGTTTCTTTAAAATCTTTATAACAAACTAAATAATTATTTGCATGATATGTTTATCTACTCGTAGAAACTCCCTATTTTCGTTTTTAAAAATGTCAATAGAACTATCTTTAATTATGTATTATAGATTTCTTCCCATAACCACGTAAATTATTTTGTAAAAACAAAAGGAAAACACCTCTTTCTTTTTTCTATTTACTTTTTTTGGATAGAGATTAAAACCATAAAACAAATACCATCATTAAAGACAGAATTTGAGGTGATCAAATACAGACAGGGTGATCAAATCCAAGAAATCACGAAGCAATTTTAAGATATCAAGATATTCAATAATTAAATTTATTTGGATCATACGTTACCAAATTAATTCGTAGTGTTATCACAGACAAATAAACAGGGAACTGCAAAAAAAATTATAAGAATACTGTACATGTGTACATGTATTTGTCAACAAGATTAACATTTGATAAGGCAATTGTGTCTTGTTAAAAAAGGGGGAAAATACACCCCCCCCCCCCCCGCCCGGAACATTACACTGACAATGTACAGCATTATATTTTGGATACAAATTATGTGCAATAATGCTTGAATCGACCACAGAAAAGGGAAAATTGTTTTTATTTGCAAAAGTTATTATTATTATTGAATTGAGGGAACAGTAAACGGATACGTGTGTGGTTGTCTTATGCTGCATATATCATCCACGATGTTAACATAAAGGACTTTTAAATTATCGTTCGACCAATCGTTATGCAAGTCAAAGAGGCTGCAACTGACATATGCAAAATGGGGAATTTAAATCACAGAACAAAGAAAAGTGTAGGACAATGGTTTGTTTGTAGAAACATGTAGTTTGCATATGATTTAAGAGGTTGAATTTTTTATGCATTGACGGCATACGAGTGCGCGGATTTGAAAGATTGAAACATGACGGTCAAAGATACAGAAACCAGGGCCGATCGGTATGCATGGATATCATGTTGCCACAAACCGTTTACAGTCGACCGCAAGTCATACGTATTTTTAACAAGGAAGGAAAATTGAGCCAGTTATAAATTAAAATATATGGGCTAATTCAACAAATGATTCTTAGGATGTTGCGAATAAAGCATCTTTAAACTAGGTTCTATAAAAGTGCGAATCAATTGAGAAAGTTATTATAGTCCATTCAGCTTTTGAAAGTTCATTTCTCATTAAAAAAAAAAAAAAAGTATGAGCAGCTACTGAAATCAGACTGTCATTTTTCATATTAAATATTTGTCAACAGATGAAGACAATATATCTATGCAGAGGTGGTTTACAAATCCCCGTCTTTCTCTCTAGGTATTTTTTTCTGCGTGTGTGTGTGTGTTAAAAAATCTATCCCAAATCAATAATATTGATTTTGTAATACATTTATTTCCCACTTTTGCCTGTCGAGTGAAATTGAATATGATTTTGAAAAAATAACTATACAAAGGATAATTATTCACTGAAATGCTACACCACATTTTTATTTTTTGGATAGTTAAAATATCACTTCTAAACCATGATTTTGTTGTTCAAAGAAGGAATAATAATGCTGTCAATTATTTTATATGAGTTTTGTTTGTATCTTTATGAGAAAGTGGAAAATCTGTTTTGGCTGCATCTGACACACTTAAAGTTCAAAAGTTGTTGTGAGTTATATATACTTGTTGTTTCAATATTTCTAGAGTTATTAAATAACAGTTCGCCACTTCTGATATATTCTTCGACAATTCAACAATCGGAGTTGACAATGTAAAAATTAATCCTTGGAAAAGCGGTAGGTTTCGTCTAACAATTTAGAAGATGCAATTTTAATTCCTTGATCGAATTGGTTTCTATTGGATTTTGATTGCCTGTGACTGACAAGGTCATTGTGCAAACGCAGGTAAACTCGGCTGATTTGTCAGTTTACGGTAAACAGACTAGAAGCATTGATCATGAACAATCGTAATTCCTATTTTTACATATTCGGAGACAAGCTTAGCTTTTTTGTATCAGAGGTATACTAAAATTGTGCCAATCTATGCACTCCTTCAACAAGTGAGGTAACATTCCCTCGTCAATGTGCAGGCCATTGATGTCCAAGGAAACACAAAGTTCCATATTTAGGCCTAATACGGCTGAGACTTACCATAGACCTAAGCTTTCAATTTTAATCTCTACATTATATGATAAAAGTTTATGAAATGCTTATCTGATGTTTTCATTATATACGCCGAATTCATTGTGTGATTTCAAGCCATTTAATATAACAGGTGATCGATAGATTATGTACAATGCTATAAAGGGTATTTAAAAATTCCATTAATCGATTGAATATTATTTAAGATTAGAAATACATTTGAGATTGCAAAGATTTTTCCATTGAGTAAATGATAATTTGTTTTCATTATTTTAATTCTTTAGCGTTAATAGTCCCAACTGGGGGACGAATAACTCTTTTTCAGGCAGACACGTAGCATCGGGGGTGGGGGTGCACGGGAAAGGGGTCATCCTTTTCTCTCGCAGCAAACAATTCCCCCTAAATTAATGTGTGAAATTAATATAATCACGGAGACGCCCCCCCCTCCACCAAAAAAAAATTAACGGGTTAGGAATTTCACATTTGTATTCGTTTTCTTCTCTTTCTTTTTTGAATTTTGCTTGTCGAATTTTTGCTACCTGACAGTCACGCAAAATTTTACATGTACTTATTAAAAAGTAACTTTACTTTTATAAGCATCTAGATACCTTTGGGTTTGAACAGTTACATCGGGGGGGTTAAAAAGACAATTTCTTTGCAATATCCGGGTACTTACCAACGCATACATTCGATTAATATATACAAATCCAGCTGGTGATATGTTTAGACCTTCACAATTTTTACCTTGCATGGAAAGACATTTAAACCCTGATGCAATAGAGTGTGTAAATCAGCTAAAAAAATATTATTTAGCATAGTGCTCTTGCTACAGGTTAAAAGCGGACGATACAAATAATAATTTTTAAGAAAAGAGTAGAATTACAAAATGGTCATTGGTAATGCTAAACAAATCACAACTGGTTTCATCCGATCAATAAATACAAAAGATTTTTTTTAAATATCCTGAACTCTGCAAATAGGGAATCTAATTGCCCGGTAAAAATAGAAGATATGTTTTATTTTTTTAAAAGTACCAATGAAGGTAGTCTTTCCGCTGATAGCGATACCCCGCTATGATAACATGTTTTTGAGCATAATGCATCTCCTTATAATACATTTTTAACTTTTTACAAGTTTTTATTAATGTTATACTCGATGGCGAAAAAGTGCCAGAAAAATGGTTAGTAGATAATATTAAACCCATATTCAAAAACAAGGATGACCTCCTTTTGCCGAAAAACTACCAACTCATTACGCTACTAAAGCTGCTTGGGTAACTTATTTACATGCATTCAAGAAAGCGTTTGCAGTTGTACGTACATATATTCTAGAGAGATAGAACTGACTCATAATAATAAAGCGGGTTTAAGAAAAAATGGTTTTTCTACTGCAAACCATATCCTCACTCTAAACTTTTTTAAATTCAATTCGTTCAAAAAGAGGCTTCTATGTGTTTATATGGAATTTTGGGAGGCGTTTAACACAGATTGAAGAATAGTGGATGGCTTATGTATGTTATTCCTTGCGCAAAGCGAGACAACTCACAGCAATTTTCAGTGAGTTTAAAACTCATCACTAACAACACGTGTTATACTTCAAATCTTTTAAACATATAAAGTCTTGTTAACAAAAATTTTGATTCATCGACAGTACTGAGTACATGGAACTTCCTGGCGATGCATACATCAATCCTAACATTTTGTAAGCTTGCAAACGATAGTTTTTTTCCTATCAATCCAAGGTCCTTAAACTCTAAAGAAATCCCATTCCAAAGATCATCAAATTCCTACTTATTGGAGGAGAGGGGATAAGGATAAGTAATATCTTTAAATTTTATTCAAGCGTTACTAAATACTGTTTAGTTATTAGATTAATTCAAGATGGTGAGGCGATGTGAACGTTGTGTTAAATAGGTAAGTGCTACACTTTTTATTGGCCTCTGTTTTGTAAAATCATATCTCAAACAAGATTATTTATCGATAGATCAAATAAAACATTGATGTGTTGAGGAACCTTAAATCGAATTTTAGGCATTTATATTATTACAACCGTCCTTAGTTCAATTGGCCTGTTTTTTCATCTGGAATATTCATTCCACCATTTATCACCGAGTATTGGGTGATAATTCTTGAAGATGAAGATGATCTTTAACTTGAAATACATGACAGGAGACAGTGGTAAAGTTTAGGATTTTATTGGTTGTCGTCCGAGGAAGAAGTGTTCGTACAAACCAAAATGGCGTCCCCTGTCCGGCCCTGAATTATCTAATCTTATCACAATTACAAAATAAAACTTGATGAGCAATTTGCTTACCAGGTGACATCAAAAAGGATAAATTATCCTACGGCTGTAACAGCAAAACTGAAGAAAAAGGAAAATCATTTAAGTTAAAATTAAGTCTGTTAAACGAGTTACTTTATCTTCTGGCTTCATTTGATTTGCGTGACACTAACTGATTTCACGAATGTTCAAAGAAATCGGTATCATAATAAGAGGATGTATACTTGACAGAGTTCCACAGTGTGTTATCGCCGAGGATTTGGCATTGGGGATAAGCTCCCAGCGTCTACAAACTGCTCCTCGTGGCTTGCGCCTGGAGCTCTTATACCATCTGACAACGAAATTTAAATCCTAGCCCGCTCGTGTGGCTTGTAACAAGCCCAGCGGAACTGCTAATACTGATAGGAGAAGGGGCAACGGTGAGTTATCTGGCACCTAAAAACCAATGCTTTTGGTAGAAGAGGCTCACCTGTCTTGGAGGACCGCTCATCTAAGAGAAGGTAAACTCTGATTCAAACCTCCACTGCCTTGTAGCCATACCAACATGTGGAAAAGACTAGGTGAGAAAAAACCCCACCAATATTAAAAGCTAAATGGGGAGACTGTGATCAACATCCAAGGATAGAAAACAGTCTAGGAAGGAAATTCCAAAAATTAAACCCCCTTTCCTTGAAGTCATTAGAGATAGTTTTGATAAAGCAAGAAATAAAGACATGACGATACTTATGGGCAAGTTCAATGCAAAAAATTGGAGCTGACAACACTGGTTACCATGAAGTCATGTGCACTCAAGGATTAGACCGTATGAACGCGAATGTTGAGATAGTTGCTGTCTTAACCAGCTTGTGATTGGAGGAAGCATCTTCCCCCACCAACGAATTAATAAGGTCAACTGGAGATTACTAGATCACGTAACAGAGAATCAGATTGACCACATCTGCATAAACAAGAGGTTTCGTAAAGCATGGAAGGATGTCAGAGTGATACGAATAGCAGATAATCCATCAGACCATCATCTACTAACGACAGCTGTTAGACTCCGCCTCAGGAAGTTTAATAACATAACAAACAAGATAAAAAAGTACAATGTCAGCCTCCTCAAGACCGAAGAAGTGAGGATAGCATTCCACATCAGCCTGTCTAACAAATTCCAACCATTACAAGACCAGCTAGAAAACACTGATACCAACATTCCAAATAAGGGGCAACATATCAGCAAGATGTGGCGTGGAACATGTAAAGAAGTCCTTGGAAGAAGACAGACTCAGCACAAAGAGAGGATATCTGCAGACATACTGTAAAAATAGATGTGGAGAAGGAAAAGAGAGCAGCGCCTAACAACAGCTGAACAAGAGCAGCAAAAGCTAACGCTCAGGAGGACTACACAACCTTAAACAAAGAAGTTTAAAAATACCAGAAAAGATAAACGTGATACTGTTATAAATGAAAAAAGTCATACTGACAATCTTGCCAAATGCAAACTAGCCGAAGAAGCAGCAGGACAGGAACACTTTAGGGAACTATAAATGGTCAAGGAAAAGCTCTCAAACAAATTTCAACAGAAACACAAGCCAGTAAAAGACAAAAAAAATAGGAACCCTCTTGCTACATCTAAAAAACAACTGAAGAGATGGGTAGATCATTATGAGGAACTATTAAAAAGACCAGAATCTGAAAGACCTCCGGACAAACAGCCATGCTACACTGACCCTGCGATCAACTATGACATACCAACAAAGCCAGAGATCAGGAGGGCAATCAGCACGCTCATGAACGGGCCTGATGAGATACATGTACCAGCAGAAGCCGTCAAACTGATATTAAACATTTCTTATAATCCTGCATAACCACTTCAAGAAGATCTGGGAGAAAGAGAGTATTACAGAAAAATGAAAAGAATGTATACTTATCAAGGTGCCAAAGGAAGGAAACCCAAGGGAGTGCAGTAATTACCGGGTACTTATGCTCTTGTCAGTGCTAGGCAATGTCCTCAACAAGATACTTCTTGAAGGAATGAATAAGGCAGTCGACCCAAAACTCTGTTATCAGCAGGCTGGATTTAAAGCAACAGATCTTATGCAGACCAGATAGCTAGCTTATGTATCACCAAACAATCATGGGAGTAGAATTCCCTACTTAATGCCAACTTCTACTTCGAGGAAACGTTTGGCAGTGTGGACAGACAGACTGTCTGGAAGATACTGAGGCACTATGAATTATCCGTGATAATTGTTTCCCTAATTTGTATCACATATCACACATCGTCAGGCATGAAATGAAGAAATACCCATGCTGGCCGGATGTCTGACAGTTTAAAGGCAAAACAGAAGTTCGACAAGGATGTCTTCAGTCGCCATTTCTCTTCCACCTTGTTATTGATTGGATTTCGAAGACTCTTACATCAGACAGGAGAAATAGAACACATTGGACACTCCCGACAAAACTTGACTACATGTACCTAGACTTTGCCGACGACTTGGTTTTCCTTTCACAAACCACAATCAGATTCAGAACAAGACAACTCGGCTGGCAACTCAGCAGGAAATGGACTAAAGATCAACCTGAAGAAAACAGAATTTATTACGATAAACACTACTGCCCAGATACCAGTTAAAGTTATTGATAAGTCTATCAAAGAATTTGGTCCTACATCTACATCTGCATTTGCATTAGCCCCAGGCTACGGATCCTTAACTCAATCGTATTTTATGGAGCGGAAACCTCGAGGACTACAAAAACATCCTTGCAGAGTATATAGACCTTCTGCAACACCTGTTTCAACGCATCTTAAACATCAGGTGGCCGGAGATGATCTTAAATGTAGATCTGTGGAGGAAAGCAGGACAATAACCAATGGAGATACAAATAAGACGTCGGAAATGGGGCTTGATAGGACATAATTTGACGAAACCACCATCGAGCATTACACAACCTTATCTGGAACCCCCTGGACAAGAGGAAAAGAGGACGTCCAATAAACTCCTGGAGGCGGGAAGCAGCGGCGGAGCTACAGGCACTAGAAACGACCTAGAACGGTGGCGCCATAACAGAACCGTGTTCGTGGGAAGACAGACTTTTGTTGATGGCATATGTTCCTAACGGAACGTCCAAGAAACCCCTGGGGCGGGATGCAGAGGCAGAGCTACAGGCACTAGATATGACCTGAAATAGTGCCACCAGAGCAGTCCATAACCGTGTTCGTTGGAGGACTGTTGTTGGCGGAATATGTTCCTCACGGAACTACTGTCACAAGTATATTAAAGTAAGTTGATGTACTTGACCGAGTAAATAAACAAATACGTTCATAAAATCAAGTGAAAGAAAAACACATGTAATGGAATGTAAGAGAAAAATGAGGAAAAGGGACACTGTTATTATAAAATAAATTGACATGATAAATGTAAAATGTTGAATAAATTTCTTAAATTATAATTTTGTTTTAGGTCAGATCTACATGATTTTATTATGTTCAATGCATTTTTAAAGACAAAATGTTGAAAGTATTGAGTTTCTAGAGAACAAACAAGGATATGCAGTTCAAAAGTTCACATCCAAATTAAGCGGAAGGCAGCACAACCGTTTTGTACAAGTTCGATAATGTCTTTGAGAAACTGCGAGCCTATATCGGAAAGTTCTAATAAGATTTACGGGCCTTGCTGCATTCTTCTTTAATCTTTTAGAAAGTATACATGAGTGATCAACAATAACTAAATAATTGTAATTCTCCTGAACAGGAATCAAACATTGACCTAGTAACATTTGTATGCTTTAATTATGTTTGCCTTTTTAAGGACAGGATATAAACACTTGTTTTAGTGCATATCTGCACTGTTTTAAAGTGACTGAAGGCTTGTTGGAGATATACCAATACATGATCGTATACTAAGGCGGGGCGGCTACTTTGAACATTCATCATACCTTTATTTGGGAGTTTATTTAATCAACTCTCCTATGCAGTTACTCTGGCAACCCAAAAGTGAAACAATATTTGGCACTAATAATCACCGCTGACAAGACCTAGTTTTCGTAATTAACGGATAAATTCGCTGTAATAAATTCTGTAGCAATGTTTTTCAAGGAAACTTATTTATAAATACCTTAAAAATAGTCAGATTTTAATTGGTAGGAACAATTTAGATATTTTTTGTAGTGGTATGTATTCCTACGCTAGAGTTTACTATAGTCTCCGAGACTCGTTCAACCAGACGATCGGTGGTTTCCGTAAATCTTCGATAAGGAGAGAATCTCTCTTGCTTGTCGAAGATTAACGGAGACAGCCGAGCGTCTGGTTGAACGAAACTAAAGTTCAATATTGCTTGGATTCATACAATTTTTCAGAAATATTTCGATTACTAATACGTAGCATGATGAAATTAATAGTATCTTAAAATATTACACGACATAATTCATATGGGGTTTTCTCGTAATTCTTTTTGGAAATGTCCGAGTATTCATATTTTAAAAAAAAGAGTTCGTAATTCAAACACATAGAAGAAGCTACTTACCATGGCAAATAACATATCGTTGATTCAAAATTAATAATAATCGATAAAACTAACTCCCGTCAGTACTTTTATTTTACTTTATTGTTTTACTTTATTTAAAAGATCATCTATAAATACATAATACAAAAATGAGGATATTACATTTCCTTGTCAGACCTTAAATAACAGGAGATCATTCTGACTGAACTTGGTTAAGAACTTTAGAACTTGCAGTGTTTGGGTGATCGTTTATCAACATCCATGGTTTGCTTTTAACATCAAACATAATTCAAACATGAGAACCTTGACCTCAGAGTGAATCAAAAGCTTTGCTTCGCCTTAAAAAGCTTACATATTAATTGCTGCTTTGTGTAAAATTGTTTCTTGCAAGTCAAATGAGGCAGTAAGGCAGCTTAAAGGTTTTTGAAACCCTTGCTGTTGTGCACCGGGAAAATGTTGATTTGAGATCAGAAATTCAAATATGCGGGACATAATATTTTTTCCGAAAATGTTTTAAGTACACTAGGCATTACGGGAACTGATCCATAAATGTCACACTTATTTTTAGGTGTTGATCCACCTTTGTATAAGGGAACTTCATGTATCAATCCTTGTTTCCATTGACGAATAATTTTGCAACAGGGCACTTTAAATTGTGTATCATCACGAGGCAGGTTACTAAAATTTCCCTCCATGTATGATATGCTCGTTTGTAACAGAGTCATGATCAGGAGCCTTATGGCGCTTCATACTGTTGAATACAGAGTTGAGTTCTTTTTTAAGTAATCATTTGATATCTTTTAAAACTGTCATATTTTGTAAATCTAGATTTTGCCTCGGCATTAAGACGATCGAATTTCTTGCAAAGGAGATTATTATCTGAGCGAAGTAAATTGATAACTTTCCTTAAAGATAATTTCCCTAAACTTTGACGAGAGTCTGCGCAAATATTATTACTCTCATTCGCAAGCAAACGTACGTCGGGTACACGAAAATCATAAGACGAAAGAGCGGTTCCTACGGGCATCGCTCGTTGAGAGTGGCTATTCGTCTTTGAATACCATTGTTCATGACCCCAACGACTGGCACGTCAAACATCGGTTTGTCTTACGTTACATTCTCAATCACTTCATTGCGATTTTTGACGCTACGATATGTCATGGGAGCTACGACTTGCTAAACCCTTAGCTCCAGCACGATCACCAGACACGTACGGATGAAGCTTAAGTGAAGTGCAACTGCAGCGTACGTTTTTTAGATCTTCGAAGGAAACATTTGTGATTGCTGTGCATGTCCAACATCAACCGTGCGTGATTATGGGAAGCATAGTTACGTCCTACCAAAATTGTAAGATGTAGCTGCTTGTTTCGTAAGATTTTTAATAAATTCCGCCCCTAGACCAGCCGTAGAAGCACAATCGACCAATCGTTACTGGGGCTTAAACTATATAAACTTAAACTATAACTGTTTATTCCTTTAATATTTGGTTGTTAATGATGATCAAAACAACATCATTATATGTGTAAAATACATTACAATAGTTTAAATCCGATTTGCCCAAAGTTAAACAACAAGTACAAAAGCAAATAACCCTTTTATTATAATATGATAATTGATTTAAGTCAAGACTCGACTGAAATACAAAGTTTCAAACAGCAAACAAACTGATGATTTTTTTTCTAAAACATTGTCCATGCTCTGATGATAACAATGCTTGGCCAACATTTAATGTTTTTCTCGTTCTTCGTTGTAAAACACTATATACTTATATGGTTACATGTATGTAGCATCGGGAGGGGGGTGGGTAAAGGAAGAGCATGCCCCTACCAACCTTTGTTTCTCGCAGCAAACCTAATTCCCTATTTCTTATAATGACTATACAAAACAAAAGAATTAATATGGAGTTGCCACCCCCCTCTTGCCATTGTTGTAAGCATGTAAACAAGTCAAGTAAAAGAAACGAGATTAACAGTATATATTAGAAATTAAAGCCAAATGTACAGGTACAGTACGCTCTGTCCCCCTTAGCCCCAGATGGTTAACTCATCTCCTGAATATAATCAATAATGCAATCTTATATTCTACAGTTTTGGCACTAAATCATCTATCCCAAAAATGAAATAGATATACCTAAACAAAACAAACAAAAATAGATCACCAAACTTTAAACATTTACGCCATGCTATTAAAATAACTGTACTGTTTACACGGAAAAATCATTCAAACATAATGTAGCTCAAGGACATTTAGGGATTTTCCACTCTTCTTTCGTTTTTCATTCAAATGCGCATTTAAACACAAAATGATATAACAAGATCATTAACAAGTTTTGAACGACGAAGATCGGGTAAGTAAATGATATTTAGATATGAAAATTTGATTAAATGTACAATTCTTTGCTGTATTTTGATGTGATCAATTATATATAACGTACGTTTATTTTAATATTTTATACCATATTTATTTAGTCATACATTAGGTACATCGTACTAATGCTTGTGAATATCTGGTAACACGGGACTGATTAAATGAAATATACTGCAGAGTCCTATTAAAAAGGCAAACTTTGTGTTTTGCAAATGTCTGTCTTGTTTAGGACATGTTATACTGGAGATAATCTTTTCACAAATTTTAAATTGATTTGTTTTCAGAACTATGGGCTATCAACTGTTACATTTGTTACTTGTCTTCAATGTCTTTGACCATGCAGTCGCAAAATCGGTAGGTGAAGTGTTTTAACTTTTTTTTTAAATTGATACTTAATGTATCGTGGTATAACAAGCCTTTGCAGAATGGGTCAGTGTTGTAATGTGTTACATATTTCTGCAACTTTGCAAGTGCGAAATTCAGATTTTCAATACTTTAATGCTTTCGACTTTATTTTGTACACATGCCCATTAACAGAAGGCAATTCCAGGCAGGTTCTCATTTTTCTTAAATCAGATAAAAGCTTCTTTTGCTGGATGCGATGTTCTTTAAAATACTCAGTAAAGCTAACTGTACAGATGGTTAACTCATCTCCTGAATATAATCAATAATGCAATCTTATATTCTACAGTTTTGGCACTAAATCATCTATCCCAAAAATGAAATAGATATACCAAAACAAAACAAACAAAAATAGATCACCAAACTTTAAACATTTACGCCATGCTATTAAAATAACTGTATTGTTTACACGGAAAAATCATTCAAACATAATGTAGCTCAAGGACATTTAGGGATTTTCCACTCTTCTTACGTTTTTCATTCAAATGCGCATTTAAACACTAGTACAATTGTACTAAAACAGTGATTATTCGACCTATTCGGGTCATTTGAAATACCAAAGATTAACATAGCAGTTGTAAGATACTGCACATGTATCCGGATGCCTTTATACAGTGTATTTTGAAGACTAGTAGCCGGTAGACTCTATTTCTGACATATTTTCTTGCTTTTCTTTTTTCATCATTTTGAACTTCTCACTACATCAGTATTAATTTAAATACACTTATCGTTGGTAGGGTATTTTAGGTAGGGTCAGCCCACGTTTTAGTACAACTATCAACGACATCAACTTGGTTGTTAATTGATTTTCTCTCTATCAGATCTTAACTTAGCCCCCTTACTAAAACGTCATTGCAGTGACTCTATATGTTTTCTGGTGCACTTTGCCAGTTGAGATAACGTAAGTCGGTTAAATTTGAATCGTCATTCTTCATTGTATTATTGCACTGATGCATGGTTTGATGTTATGTATTTTAAGCCGACTAAGCGTCACAATAACTGAACTTGGCGAGTGACAAACAAAACAAATCTGAAATAGAACGACGATGCACTTGCCTTTGTAACGACCGTATTCATAGTAAGAAAGGTGTTGCTTAAATGGCATTTAAATATCTCTAATAAGTGAGATTTCGGTTTTTAATTTTAGACATAGCTTCGAAGATGAATGTAAATACATGACAAGTTACTTTGTCCTTTTATTTTGGCAGGAAACGTTAAAATTTATAGCACTATGCAACACGGTTTTCAATGTGTATAGATTAATATATAGGAACAATACGAATTGGTACACATGTCGAACACCAAATTTTAACCCTGAGCAAGAGATATCGATCATATTTTTATTAATAACTATATGAAGATGCCATCTCGTTGCAAACTATGAGTGGGTTCGATGTTTTGATCAGATAAAGAAAGATCACGAACATAATTCAACTTTAAAAAATCTATTGGAACAACACTTATTTGAAACAAAGTAATCATGGAACTACAAAAACAGTTAGGATTACGCCCGGAAGAAAAATTAGGAACCAGTCCATTAGGCACTTATACTTATATGAAAGAATAAAAAAAAATGTTGGGAACGTTACTCTAAACATCTTTTGTACAACATCGCTTATTATAACGTTTCCTTTTCGAAGTATATGGCAGTATCATTATAGCATTCTGGTCCCTTGTGGTTCCTTATTACGTTAACATATCATCAACACATTTTTCGGTCACCTGAGCTTACCAAGGTGACCAACATATCATCAACACATATCAACAACACATTTGTTGGTCACCTTAGTAAACTCAGGTGACCTGTTGCTAACCGTTTTCGTCCGTCGTCGTGCGTCGTCCGTTAACAATTTTACATTTTTTACTTCTTCTTGAAAACTATTTGTCCAATTGTTACCATTTTTATGTGAGCCATCTCTATGGTAAGAGGAATCTATATTGTGATATTCATGGCCCACAGGCAAAATATGTAAAAAAAAAAAAAAAACCCACCAAATTTTCAAAATCTTCTTCTCTACTCCCACACATGTGAGGAAGAAACTGGTTGCATGGTTATGATTTCCATGAAGCCCACTACTTAAATTGTGAAATTCATGGCCCCTGGGTCAGGGGTTCAGGCTCTTAGGTGATATGGCCATATAGTAAAAATGCACCTAATCTTTGAAAATCTTCTACTTTACTCCCATATATATGCGTATTTGTTTAAATCTAAATACACGATAATAATGTCCATGAAGCCCTCCATCAAATTGTAAAATTCATGATCCCTGGGTCAGGGGGTTGGGCCAATATAACCATAAAGGTAAATGTATTTAATCTTAAAAAAATCTTTTTCTCTTCTCCCATATATATTTGTTAAAAACTAAATGCATGATGATGATGTCCATGAAGCCCTCAACCAAAATTGTGAAATTCATGGCCCCTGTGCCAGGGGTTTAGGCTCTAGTGTAGGGCCAATATGGCCAAATATAAAATATATCAAATCTTAAAAAATCTTCTACTTTACTCTCACACAGGAGGGCAAAAAACTGAATACATGGTTATGATGACCACTAACTCCTCTACCAAAATTGTGAAATTCATGTCGCCTGGAGTATGGCTTTTGACTCTAGGGCAGGGCCAAAATTGATGTATAGATGTTGATGCATATAATGTTTAAAAATTATCTTCTTTACTCCCACACACCTTCAAGGAAAACTGAATTCATGATTTTGTAGATCGGATCTTTAAGTTTTTTCACCAAAATTATAGGTTTCATAGTTCTTTTTGAAAGATATCAGGCAGGA
Source organism: Magallana gigas (assembly GCF_963853765.1). NCBI lineage: Eukaryota > Metazoa > Mollusca > Bivalvia > Ostreida > Ostreidae > Magallana > Magallana gigas. Next base: position 9,382,167 of record NC_088856.1, read on the forward strand.
AGGTGGTCGTCATTACAAATTTAAAAATTTTCTACTCCAGAATGAATCCTAATAAAATGCATATATGAGACTCCTCGACAAGTTTGTGTATGGGTTATATGGTGACCGTTAAGACCAATTGGCCTCTTGTAATCAAAAGCTGCGACTTGTTAGTAGGAGCAATTTTCCTAAAGTAATGTGTAATTAAATATTGATCCTTAAGGATTGAAAGATAAATGGTTTTTTGCCAAGCTGCTCCACTAATTCTTATTACGTAAAATATTATGATTTAAATTTAATGATGTATAGTTATAAATTGTTTAGATAGATTGGGTTACTTGTTTGGTTGGGCATATATATATCCTTACCCATGCATGAATAGTATTTGTATGTGTTTACATGTATATGGGATTAAGGTTTGTAAGGCATATGTATATCCTGGCAAATATTAATCCATTTTAAAATGTATAGGAATGCACTTTTCCACTTAAAATTTTCTCCCTCCCTCCTTGGGGTCTGAACTTGATTAATTACAATTAATCAAGTACATGGCGCTTTCAGACCACAAGGATTAGGTTTTGCATATATTATCTAATCAATCACATCATTGATTACATGAGTAATGGGAGTGGATTATTTTGGTTGTAAAATATTATGGCATAAAGAATCAAATATTCATAATTTTATTATTAATTTTATAAACTTAATTATTGTTATACACCCATCTATTATCATTTTCCTGATTATTTCAATGATAAAGTCACAAAAGTGACAGAGTGCAACATACCTATTTGTTATGTGATGTTTTACCGTACACAAATTTAAGGCTCAGGTGGCTCAATTTCTAGCAGATAGAGGTTACTTATTTCATGGGGAATATGCGTGAAATAATGCTATATACAGAGATGGTCTATTTTGAACATCATCAATTATGGATAAATAAATTTTATAATGTATAGTTATAGATTGTTTAGATAGATATTCTCGCGGTGGTATTTGATAACCGAAATGTTGTTTGTTAAATATCGTATTTCAGGTTCTTTGAAATTGCTGTTGAAGGCATTAACCCTATTTCTTGTAAAATAATTTTGCACAAATTTTGTTTAATATGTCTAAACAACGTACTCAATTTAAAGTATGTGATATACTTGTATAAAAATATTTTCATGTGAAATGTAATGTCCTAAATGTTGACTTCTGTCGAGCTTGGAAACAAATATATTTTTTTTAAGATTAAAAAACCCAACAGCAACGTTTACCACTCATGTTGGTAAATTCATATTTCGTAGCAATAATATTCTAACCTACTCTCCGATAGGAATTTAAAAAGGCTCATGTGCAACATCGCTAACCTGAGGAACAATGGGTGCGATAAAATCAGCTTAATGGAGTTATAATATAAACTATCTGGACAATGTAGTATAGGTTCTCCATATAAAAAAAATCCACCCCTCCGGATATTGTTATGTTTATAATCAAGTCATATTTCTAACCGAATGATTTTATAGTCACATCAGATCTTGAGAATTGCAGTTCTCAAAAAGATCCTAAACAAGTGTGTATATAAAGTATAAACCTACATCAAACTCTGAACCCCTTTTAAAGCTCAAGAATCGTCCAGGGGCCAAAGTCTAAACAATTTCAAAGAATCAGAAAATGTCAATATGCTTGTATATAATTAAAACTATATATTATGACATTTCAGTCATTTCGAATAATTAACACTTTTTTCTTTGTAAAATTGGATCCCAAATGTGGTCCCTTCATGCACTTGAAGATTTGAATTTGAACAAATTTTAATCAACATAATCTGAGGTTTCTTTCAATAAAGGTATAGCTTATCTAGACAAATGGTTTATAGAAGAAGATTTTTAATATATTTTCTGCCGCAACAAAGATTAAGGTTTTAAAGGCCATTGGATTCTGATGATAAACTGTTAGAAGATTTTTTTCTATATATTTTCATATGTAAAAATTAAACCTTCCATTTTGGCCCCACCCTACCATTGGGTATCATGAATTTAACTAACTTGAATCTACTCTACCTGAGAATGTGTCGACACAATTTTCAGCTACCCGGCTAATTAGTCTCTGAGAAGATAAGTTTTTAAGATTCACTCTATATATGGCTATGTAAAACTTCGACCCCCCCCCCATCGTGGCCCCCACCCTACCCCGGGGATCATGATTTCCACAACTTTGAATTTAAACTACCTAAGGATGCTCCATCCAAGTTTAAGCTTTCCCGACCGATTATTTTCCAAGATTGTTAAATAGTTACTTTCTTATTCCTTTGTAAAAACATAGTTTTCAGTTTCGCAAAATAAAATAAAATCGAATAGCATGCATGCCGTATTTATCTCCTCCCCTTACAATATATTATTATAACATTGTGTAAATAGATAAATTATACACGTATAATGCATGAAAATAAATGATGTTAAAGCATATAATGCATCTACAACAGGAATTAACGAACAAAAAGGAAGAATACCAAAAATAAAATGAAGAAACAAAATATTCAAAAAATTTAAAGAAGTAATAAAGTAAATCCGCTATTCAATCATCTGTCTTTTGTTATGCTATAATTAGATAAAGATATGCACGTTTTATTAATTGCTACCATGTAATAAAATTTCCACAGATAGTGGTGTGATAAATTTGTGTAAAGTATGTAACATTATTTCATTTGTATGTCATATTTTGGATAAGAAGGAAAAAAGTGTTCAGTATGTTCACATGAAATACAACAATACTGGCAAGATGGGTCCTAATTTAAGAAATCTTCCTTGAGTGTGCATTTAAGTCTCTTGCTTTGTTTCTAAATTGACATTGCAGAATATTTTCTCCCCTGAGTCCGTGGTCTTTCTTGTGAAAACTTTTGTTGAGCTTTGATTTAAATGAAAAAAAATGAAGAATAATTCTTAGTGTCATGTGGTAATTCATTCCAAGCTTTGATAGCAGATAATAAAAAGCTTTTAAAGCATGATGTTGTTCTCAAAAAAGGAATTCTATAAGTCATACTACCTGTTCTTAAATTATAGATTATCTTAAAGTACATACAGGGTTCAACAATATCTCTAAGATACTGAGGTGCTTATCAAATCAAAGTACTGAAGTACTGAGGGGAGTTGATTTTATTGATTTATCAATTTATCTTGCATGGCAATTAGTTTCTTGTCTGTATTTGAATTACGCACTCTTTTATTCTATGAATTTAGACTTTTTCGACAAGAATTTCGAGAAACCCCATAGGAATCATCTTGTGTAATATTTAAAGATAGATTTCAAACTATGTATTATTAATCGAAACAATTCTAAAAATCGTATGGATCTAAGCACTATTGATATCGAACTCTAGTCTCGTTCAACCAGACGCTCGGCTGTCTCCGTTAATATCCGACAAGCAAGACAGCCTCTCTGCTTGTCGGATATTTATGGAGACAGCCGAGCGTCTGGTTGAACGAGACTTTATAACACTCTTGCGTATGTTCACATAAGACTACAAAAATAACTAAATTGTTCGTATTATATAAAATCTGACTATTATCAAAGTGTTTATAAATCAATTTCCTTGAAAAACAATGCTTCAGCATATGTTACATCGAATTTTTCTATTTTTTTCAAGAACTAAGTCTTGTCAGCGGCGATTTTTTGTGCTTAGGTCCAAACATTGTTTCACTTTCGGTTTGCCAGAGTAACTGCATTGGAGAGTTGATTAAAATCAACTCCCAAAAATTATTTTATAAAATAATTTATGCCCTTTACGACGTTCACTCAGTAGCTACTAACCCATATCTTAATACAATTTTGAGCTTAAAGAGTTTAACATCTCATCCCTGTACTAATTCGTTCAGCTTCAATTTGGAATATTCTAATAAATTACAACTTTGATCGGAACAATTATCCCATACAATATCTCCGTATTCAAAGACTGGTCTTATGAATGCAAGGTGAACAATTTGCTGTCACTTAAAATTTAAGCAAGCGTAAAATGTTAAGGCGCGTACAATCTTTTTTTTTTTTAAATATCTTGTAAATGCATGGTCTATTTACCATCTGATTGAAATAAAATTACCAAATGTGTACATGAATGTTCATTACCAATTATAGGACCGTTTATACTAAATGTTATACGGTATTAGGATAAATTGAATTTTTCCTAGTATAATCAATATTCACAGTGTTGCTTTGATTAAAATCCACAACACTTCTTTGACCATTTATTAACTTTATCTCAGTCAGTTACATAAATAAAAATCAACAACTACCAATAATGAAGTATCATCAGGAATTATACTTATATCATAAATGTTTTCTTAAGCAATATCATTAATGTATACAAAAGTAGTAAGAATAAAAAAAGGAAACAAAACCGAGCCTCTTGGTAGACCTACATTCAAGATTATTGTTCCTGAAATAAACCACCAAACACAACTGTACAAATTCGACAACCACCTTTCTATCGGGGGTAATGATTTTCACAACTTTAAATCTACACTAATAATACTTTATGTAATACGAGAGCTCTGTCGCACCCTTATTGCATCATTTAGCATTGGCAACGGATTCAGCTTCACTTGAATTTGCTACGATTTTGCATTGTTATTATTTCTAGGATTTTTCCGGTTGGCTATGATGTTTTAATAAAAAGAATGCCATTTTTATATGTATGAGTATGATAATAAATAAACGTAAGGATAATCAGAGAATATAGAACTACGCTCAAATGTGAGCAAAATATACGTACAAGTAGAAAAAGAGGAAAGTTATTTACATTTTTTTAGCTAGTTATATTCGAAGTCGTAGGTCTATTTAAATAGGCGATGACACATGTTGTGTTGGGGTGCTCTTTTACTTGTTATATAAGGAATTCATTCTACGCCAACCTTATTAATAGTTATTACGTTCATTTATATGTAGAATAAACTCATTTTAATGAGGATACATTGTATTACATTTTACCTGGGGGCACATAACCAACTACAGTATTAGAAGAACACGAAAAGAAATATTTCATCTGTTTGTGTACAATATTTTGTGTTGTGAAGTTGATGAAACAGAGTGTACAGGTTTGCTCTAAAGCGGTAGGTGGGATAGCCCAGTGTTTGGTGAGGTATCTGATAAATGGGACTTCCTCATAAGAATAATTAAATTTTTCAAATGCTGATAGGAGTAATCCTTGAGTGGAAGATTCGAACAATTCCGAAGTCTGGGTCAGCTTGTGTTCAGGTTCTACATACCTCAGTTTGGTAATGACAGATGGCTTGTTTTACAAACAATTTCCACTCATTCCCTCCCGGGAACTGACATTTTTTCAGTAAACGTACGTTAGTGCTGTAATTAAGGTTATTATTTATTAATTATAGTTTTCGCACAGTTTCTTATTATTATTTAGGATTGAAATCGTCACTTCCGGTATCGAGTTACGGCCGATTTTCTATTTTTTACGACCTATTTTTTGCAGAGCTGATATCAGAAACTATCTGAGATATGAATACGAAATTTTCAGGATAGGTAGTATATTGTTTGAAGTTGTGCACTATTTTGTTGTTTTACGCCAGTGGCGCCATTTCTTGGAGTTCGCCTAGGCACGAAAATTGGGTACAAATTTTCATTCAAAATTTTGAGACGTTTTGATCTCTTTCTTTTATCAGTTGATATTTTGTTAAAACATATATAACAAAAATGGTAAAAAATCAAAATTCTTTTTAATAAAATCAGGAAAAAAGGGCTGGCCCCGTATTTAGGGACCAAGACACTCGTAAACTCTATTACGAATAACTTAGACATGATAAAGATTTTGTAATGCCTTATACTAGCAAAGTTGTTAATCCTAACAATATCTATCAGAAAAAATCACTACCACGCCCATTTATTACGTAATTAGAGATTTTTAGGGGCCAAAGTACTTACACTTTGACGCAATATATATAAAGAAGGATACACATGTTGTTAGGCAATGTAGAAAAGAAAATGTTTGCATTTATGATTCTGATCGATTTCACTAATCAAAACACCAATGTCTGTCCCCATTAACGATCTCGAGGGCTGACGAACGTCATCATGGACGGACCGAGGTAACAACAATATTCCCGAACTTTCTTTAGAAAGTGCGGGTATAATAATCGTTTTAAGGTTGTAAGATGTTTTAGTTTTTATAGTTTTAATATTTTAATTATTTTCATGTGCATAAAAAATGACCCCTTTATATATATATATATATATATATATATATATATATATATATATATATATATATATATATATATATATATATATATATATATATATATATATATATATATATATATATATATATATTATATTTGTGTTTTTTAAAAGATTCACTCTTACCGATTTCCTGTATACCCTGTGGATAAATGTCCCTCAAATGAAGCAGACTTTGAAAAAGCAGCAAGAAGACTAAATTGTTCTGAACACTCACGATACCTGTGCTCTCCTGATAAATACCTATCAAACTTGATAGAATTCTGCACGGATCGCAAAAAAGGGCTCTATGGAAAAGGTACAGAATTAATATAACTATTTAATAAACATTAACAAATTATTTGAGGAGTATCCTTTAAGTCACGGGAATATATATATATATATATATATATATATATATATATATATATATATATATATATATATATATATATATATATATGATTTTTCCGTTATCTATTTTTCTGTTTCTAATTTACTCTTTTCCCAAATATTCAGATATGATTTTCATTCTTAATTGCAATGAATAAAACAAAATAATAATTCACCTAATCATAGCTGTAATCCAAGCACCATTTTAATGTATCCTTTAGTTTTATTAACTATTTTTGTAAAAACTCCTTCCGTTAAAGCAAAACCCTTTTCAGTAAGATGCAGCTGGTTTCGTGCAGAGTTGTATGATATTTCATTTGTGGAAGAACACGAGAAAACTAAATAAATTGTTTAGTGAAAAAAAGTGACAGTCAAGTCCGAACAATATATCTTCTAATAGGTTAAGGAGAAAACAATTTCCGTTACTCATTTTATTTTAAATATGACAGGTTTCTGTATCCTATTGGAGGGCACAGGCGACCTCAATCATTACAGCTGTGTAGAGCGATTTAATAGCAGTTGTCCTGATCTGCCATATTACGATGATGAACTCTATACAAGTAAGACAATTAATTGTCTTTCAATGTTAATCAAACAAAACGAAACATACATTAGTTGATTTAAAAGTAATTTATTTTCATTATTTCAAAACACATACGTAAGAATTGGCTAAATGTAGTCCCTCACAGAATTAACTTATACTTTAGATATACTTGAAGTTTACTAAGAAGTAAACCCCAAGTATAGTTTTAAAGTATGCTTCAAATATACTTAAGGTAATTTGAATTTGCATGAAAATTAGGTTTTGTTAAGAATAAGAAAGATATATTATATGATTAAAGTAAAAGTGACTTATTCTTTTGTTGAGTATTGCTGACTTATACTTGATAGCCTACTTTGCATAAAAATCCAAAATATTTAAAGTATTCTATAAGTATACTTGCGACAGGAAGTACTTCACAATTTCATTTCATATTCTACCTATAGATAAATCAATTCAGCATTATACATAAGTAATATTGTACATAATTTGAAATTGTATTTTTCAAATTGTACAAAGACTGATGATCTGCTGAACCATGAAAAGTTGACAATTAATACATATAGCCAAAATAATTAAATGCGAAATTTTCCACAGCATTACACAATACTTATAGAAGGGATTTTTTAACAACATGCACACAACAATGACTATTGTAACTGCAATATTTTGCCAAAAACGTGAATAAAAGTGGAGTTGCTTATTAATTTACATAGAAATAACTTACTCCTCAAACATTGATGCTAGCTCCTCAGTGTAAAGTATACGATGTACATGTGTGAAATATAAACTATTTAAATCCTCTTTCTATATATATATTTCCCATGCTATAACAAGTTAAAGTCCCCACCGCCTGTTTTTACTTCCTAGCAAGGCAAGTCCTGAATAATCATTTTTAACGTAAATTTTAAATAAATTTTTATTTTAAGAAAATTCTTTATTAAGATTTGGTTCATTTGGTGTGCCTGGCACTTTTTAAGCAATTATTATTTTTGATGCATTTTTAAAGAAAAAAATCATGAAATGAAAATCTTGAAACTTTGTCATTTTTCATGATCAGTGTTATCTAAAGTTGATTCTGATAAAAAATATATAAATTGATCTATGAAGTATAAAAGCATATTAACATTAATTTTAGATTAAACCTGATATATACTTAGCTTATAAGTGGTTTATATTTGGCTTATAGCCTTGATTAAAGTACAAATGCAGTACAAATATTTTATACTTAAAGTATACTTGAATATACTTACATCTATACTTGACTAAACCACCTAAACTATTGTACTTGAAGTATAAGTATAGTATAAATAAGTTACACTTTAATATAAGTTGTATAACTTAATTCCGTCAGGGGTGTAATCGCATAGTCTATATTGCTTTTATCTACATAAACTTGTAATAGAGGCAAAACCACGGTACCTAGGTAATAGTATAGTGGTTTTCATTAAACTCAATAAATCTCAATGTCATCTTATAAATTGTTAGCTATTTCAAAAATTAAGTTTTCTTAGTTCTTACTCCAAATTTCGGTAATAATTGAGATACTCTATTTAAACCAAAGTTTATTTTATATCGACGATTAAGAAATATTCCAACTTGACTAACTATTCATGAGTGTCACAATTAATCTATACCTAGATTTTGATAATAAAAAAAAGGCTAAGGATTAATACGCTTATAATCGTGAATGAAATAAAGTACAAAATTAAACACATGTACAAAACGATTAAGTTATAGAACCTTTACTTTACCACCATGCGTATCAAGTAAGCCTGCCTTTTTAATATCGTTAACCAAGTAACCGAAACCCAAAGCCAACACACTTAGCAAGGACTTAACACTACAACTATTATAACAATTTCCCAAAGTAAAAGAAATAGAACAATGATAACAAATGCGAGATATAACAATGAACAGGTGATGCCATGAATTTAACAGTGAACGAGACAGGAGACTAGGGTCTAACTATCAACCTTAGGAGGCGAGCCGAATCGAACCTTAATAAAAGTTTCACGTCAACTGCTAGACTAAAGCTTATCCTCACACTTTATACACTTTGCGCTCTGGAGTAATGTTTTGTACAAACAATTTGAACGACAGAATGAAATGTCATGATAACGAACAGAGTGTAAAATCAAAAGTCCAGAAGAAAAATACAATACAGGAGCAGAGCAAACACGGATCTCTACACGATTAAAAGTAGGATCAGGTGCCATGAGTGAGTATCCTCTGCTGACCGTTCACACCTACCGTTTGCTCTTTGTAGTAAAAGAGAAAACGGAAATATCCGCAGACAAATAGGTATTTAATAATGGTCAAACAATAAGTAGGAAAAACGTCAGCTTCCCTTTGACCCAGCGGAAGGTCATATTTCAGACAAGATCGTTGTATCTGTCATAGAACTTACGTAATGCTGACTTCAATCGAGACTGTTGATAATCTTGTTTTGTTCAGGAGCTTGCCTAGCTTTAATGTATTAGTATCTCAAATAGTGTATTCCGAAATCGCTCTGCATAACAATGACACTTTCCGCATGTAAAATAAGTGATAACAACCAATCATACTATCGTTTAGTTTAGCATATAAAATGGATAAGCATGTCCTTAGCATTTATACATGCTTAATAAAATACTATTATAGTAATTAAAAGTTAGGACATCACAGTTTGTCAGGCCACAAGACGGAAGGTAGAAAGGACTGACTGACAGACAGAGACATATATACCAGTTTATGATAGATAGATAGATAGATAGATAGATAGATAGATAGATAGATAGATAGATAGATAGATAGATAGATAGATAGATAGATAGATACATACAACTTATTGTGAGAAATGATAAAAAACTGCACAAAGGACTATATATGATATGGGCCTAAAATGCCCCCCCCCCTAAAATGAACATCATCATTTTACTATAATTCTTTGTTTTCTTAGTATATATATATATATATATATATATATATATATATATATATATATATATATATATATATATATATATATATATATGACGTGATTTGTGATACGTGATTTGGATATATATATATATATATATATATATATATATATATATATATATATATATATATATATATATATATATATATATATATATATGTGTGTGTGTGTGTGTGTGTGTGTGTGTGTGTGTGTGTGTGTGTGTGTGTGTTTGTGTGTGTTTACATAATATTTATTTTGGTTCAAGTGCCCACAATTTAGTAATATGATATTGTAAAGACAACCTTTCTTGCTATTTTTGCATTTTTAGCATGAAACAGCTTGCTTTCAAGCAGTTATTTTTTCAGAAAACAAAGAGCGCATGCTTGAACAAACAAAATATTTTAAGCTGAGATGTATCTAACAAAGACTAATAAGTAACAAAAAAATTGTCGTTGTTCAAGCATGCTCTATATTTCCCATTCGTAAGAAGATAAGAACAATTTTTGGCTGATTTTGATTGAATTATAGAAAGAGCGTCACTTCTCTCAAACATATACTGCCAGTGAGTGTATATATTTCATATCAACTCTTCAAAAAAAAATAAGTTAACATTTTATTGTACCCAAAGCACTTAAAAAATGTTAAATTATTGGGGCCAAATTGAACTCATATCATATATAGTTCTTTAAAACAATTTCAATATTGAAATAATGCGTACATTTTTCAGGTCGACAAACAAAAGAGTTTAACAATTGGCAATAAAGTATTACATATCAAAATCACTAAGATATGTTTGACTGTGTTCTTTAAGAAAACTTGCCTCTTTTCTTTTTTTAGATCCAGCCTGTTTAGCGATCAACAAAGACCTTCGCTGTTTTGTTGCTGACAGTGATTGCAAAGAGAAGTATAGTTTTTAGTCGAAAACATTTGTTTATACTTTTATTGGTACAGTTTATATGTACATTTTAAAATAATATGTTTTATCACTGTTTTCAATTGTAGATCACATTCCTCTGAAGTGAAGACTGATAAATGGTTTTTAATTGTTGTTGTCTTTATGATTTGTTGTGCAATAGTGTTTGCAGTATATTGTGGTCTGATTCTTCATAAAAAAAGAAAAAAAGGTACAAAACTAAGTATATCAATTATTTATTTATCAAATAAACTTCATGGCCGAAAATAATATTTTGACACTTCGGATTGTTTTGCAATTAATTGCCATTAAAACAACCTTTTAAAGTATACTAGTATACATCTACTTAATTTTCACTATATAAAAGAGTAAATCGATCCCCTGAAAATCATTATGATTTATAAACAGACCGGTTCCCCGCACTGACTGAGTTTCTGCAAAAAAGATTTTCGGAACACCTATGAATTTCTGTAAACCTAAGAAAAAGTTTTGAAATTTTACGAATTCACAACCATATGATATTTATCTTGTTGCATTGTCCTTTTTGATTGGCTATACTTATTCATCTTTAGTGTATATCATAATTTTCCTATGGCACAATACGACGCGTGTGCAATTTGATTTGATTTTTTTTTTTACGTTAAGACTTTAAAAATGCACAAAATCTTAGAATTATGTTGATTTGAATTTTTTTCTGAATGATTACATCAGAATAATTACCAAGTTAAAGCTTTGTCTTAGGAAATACACTTGCGCGCGGGGAACTTGAACCGGCTCCCTCATGCTTGTATACTTTAATTGAATAAATTAATATATATAAATCGAAGCATTAAAAGTTCCTTTTAAGGATGACGTTTACTCAGAATGAAAAAAAAATCCACTGATGATAATGAAAAACCATCTATTGTGTGTTATAGACCTTTGCTTGTATTGTTATTTTTCACTTTCAGAAAAGTAGGTCAATGACCTACTTTTTGAGTTAATGGCCATTGAATATTTATTGAAAATTCAAGAAAAATCCCATAAAATTTTACACTACGATTGAGATTTTCTTAATTATAAAAATATTACAAATAATTAAACACTTTAAAAAATAAGATACAGTTTACGAATGGTAGTGGCAATATATAAGTATACAACATTAAGATTTCAGCATCAATTTTTAAAAATAATTCAATCCGAATTTCCTCTATCAGTTTTAAAATTCCTACCCATTTTTGATTCAATTTTACAAAAAATTGAATGATGATAATACAAAAACATTTATGATATTGAACTACTTATATTGACCTTATTCTGTTGGCATAAAATTTATATGAGGTCAATGATCAAAATTTTGAGATATGATGTCTTTTATCGTTTTTAAGCATTTTTCAATATTATTATTATTCGTGCCATAAGATTATTTTAATGAAAAAGTGAGGTAAAACCAACGGAAAATATGCAAAATTACGTAGACTTAAATATAAAATCCTAACTTTTAATATTAGACTACTGCCAAAAAACTTTTAGCAGAAAACAAAATCTGCAAAATTTAGTCCGAATTTCCTCTGTTTGGCTAAAAGTCAAATTTTGTTTGAGCATAATTCCATAATAAAGTAAAACTATTGAATGTTTTGTCAATAATAATTCATTTCATAAATACTTTTTGTGTTTAGAACAAATTTTACTCATTGCATTGAACTTTTTAACAATCGGAATTTGAGAACTCAAACCCTGAGTAAATAACACCCTTAATCAGACCTACAGCCAGTAATGTAACAAAGTGTGCTTATTATATAAACCTCCTCATGGGATAAAGCCTTTATTTATATTCAGTTATTGATTATGTCTTCTAATCTTAATTTAAAATTTATAAAAGCAGGTCAATTAATTATCATATCGACTGTAAATATTTTTTTTATATTGTTATTTACTTCTTAAAATGTTTATAACAAGTATTATAATTCAGATATTTTTTATTTGTTATACCTCTTCAATTCACTAATTATATACTTAGTAAATTATTATATACATGTAAATGATTACAGCTAGATATGTACACAATACTATATACATAAAGATCATGTAACTTGAGCTATCTTGCATGTACAATGAGAGGATATAATACTTAATGCCTGGTGTCCAATCCAATTCAATATAATCAATAAGATATGTTTAAGAGAAAGCAAAGTTTTAAGTAACTGTTTCCGACCAGTTACATGAGCTGAATCGTAAATAAAAATCTATGGGTGAAAAAAAGTATAATCATGTTCAAATTTTCCAGATAAAGAAAATATAAATACCAATGAATTGAGAGACTTTCTTGGAAAGGGACTTCTTGACATTATACATATTAGGGGAATCATTGTTGGTTGCACTGGAGCAGGGAAAAGCACTCTGTTCATGAGACTTCAGGATATGTGGTGGAAAGATACGATGAAGATAAATTCAACAAAAATAGCAGATGTGCATGTTAATAGCTTCGAACTTTTGAGGAAGAAAAAGACTATAAGAGGTACATGTAATAGGTCAAAATGATAAATTAATACTGGTTATTGGTTAGAAACCCTCATTTTTGTTATTTCAGCATTAAAAAATAAGATCTATTTAACTGATTCAACCAATATTCAAACATGCTAAAAAATTGCAATTTAAACAGCACGAATAAACATACTTTTGCTAAACAACTATCTACGCCTGTAAAAAGTTATAGTGCTTTATTGCAGTTACAAAAGGCAGAAAGGCCAACAGAAATCAAACAATTACTTTTTCCAAGAAAGATATGCTAGAATCTCAAAAGAAAAAAAAAGGTCATACTGAACGTACAAACCATGACGATAAATGCAGTTTTGAAAAAGACGTAAGTACACCACTTTTAAATAAAATCGAAGAAAAATCGACATCTATGCAAGAAGTTGACTTCGAACAACCCTCACATCCTCAGGAACCACAGACGCATACATGTAATAAGGAAACTCCTAATGGTGCGGATATCATGGACATTTCTTTGGAAGAAACACGTAGTACCAATGATGACCCAATGTCAAAAATTATGGATGCTGTTAAAAAAATACCAAAGGAGAACCAGAAACATCCAAGAATAACGTTTTTGGATTTTGGAGGACAAAGCATGTACTATGCATTCCATCAAATTTTTCTCAGTCCTAAAACATTTTATATTCTAGTTGTGGATATGACAAAAAGACCTGATGAAAAAGTTCATGAAACAGAAGATAAATGCGGAGGCCGCTTTTTAACGTGGACGTATAAAGGTAACCTAATAAAAAAATTTGTAAATGTTCAGGCTAAACATTATCTAAAGAACATATACTACTTAGAATTTTTAATACTCACACACACACACACACACACACACACACACACACACACACACACACACACACACACACACACACACACACACACACACACATATATAATAAAAATATATCCGAATATATATAGAATATAAAAATATATCTGACACTAAAGATAACGAGTGTTGTTGGTTTGTTAGTGCTTCTTATATATATATATATATATATATATATATATATATATATATATATATATATATATATATATATATATATATATATATATATATATATATATATATATATATATATATTTATAGATTACTACAAGTTTTGGTTGACATCGATTGACAGTTTCAGTGATATCAATACACCAGTCATCGTTGTTGGCACCCATGCTGAACACAAATCCGAAGAAGTAAGACATATAATAAAGAAAACATTTATTTGTTTCTCAAAAACCTATTTGCTGCTATATTCAACTAGAATGGGAGTTGCATGCACATTAAAAACTTTTTAGAACTGGTTGTGGAAATGGTGTTATCTTTTTTCTTATGTCTTGTCTTTTATCTCATGTTTTTTTAATTGGAAGAAATGCAATTATTTAAAAAAGCAACGTAAGAGAACGTATAAAAAGCACTAAAGGAAAGCATTAGTACTTAACTCCTATTTCGAAATCATGTTTTGTTGTCGAAAGTTAAAGTCGATGACGTCATATCACCTTCTAAAAATCGGACGGAAGACCTCCTCGTTGCTCGCAACGAGATCGTGTCTAGTTTTCATTTTTTTTTTTGCTTGAAATAAAAAAAAAACTTTATTTACTTCAATATTAAATAGTCTTATAAAAATCAAAATATATAATTTGTTGTTTAAAGAGTTAAAAAAACTGCTAAAAATTGTTTTTTAGATACATTACATTACAATGTGCATAATTGACAACAAATCTTTTGATTTATGATCAGAAGTCTTATTTTCTACCTGGGTATCAATAACTTAGATTCAAGTTAAACTTCATAAAAATGTATGATCAAAATTAAATGTTTATTCTCCACCCCGCAAGGCTACCCAATCAAATCTTACTCATAAGACTAAAAGTCTCTTAATTCTTACATTTGTACAGTAGCAAATCTTTAATCATTTCTTGATTGGTATATTTCTGTAAATGCACATTAAAATTTTGAAAATTGGTTTTAAATATTTTTTAAATTCATCTTTAAGCATAAACACACTGTTACAGTATATATATTCAGGGCATTTATAAATTCTCATACACAAAGCATCACTAGGCTAGGAATTGCCCACATTGGTCTAACACTTCTTATGAATGAGATAAAATATTTCATTATGTCCAGTTCTGGAAAGTCAGGCTGTCTCAAAGTGACCATAACCTATACACTATTTGATGTGCAATGACACAAAAAGCAAAATAGTTCACCTTTTTAGAAAGTGAAAGAAATACTTACATATACCGTTGTCTCATATTATTGGGCTACTACATATTGTACATGTATTATGCTTACCTGTATTGGAAAACATCATAATAATATACAAATTAGAGCACGCTATGAATTCCGTAAGCTGATCTCCACAAAAGAAAGGTTTATGATTAGTGATTTATCCTATTCTGCATATCGAAAACACATATGTACCTAAACAACCTGAAACCCTATAGCCTAAGATGTTAACGCACAAAAGCAAATCTAGTGCTGATTTTAGTAATAATTATATAGACAATATTTATATGACTTGAAATGTGAATATTTGTACATATAAAAAGGCCAATAATGTGTATTTATGAAAAACACAATTGTTCATAACCTACCATATATAACATTTGGCCTTCTTTTTAACAAAAATTGTAATAATGGTGTTTTTTATAGGCAAACGTTTGGTGCGGGTTTTGCTGTAAGTGTCACTAAATGGTTTATCTTGGTCAGTTAAGGACTCGATAGTGCAGTAAACAAAGTTTGACCACCCTATTGTTTAGGTAACAATTACGCTAGCTCCAATATGGCCTAAAATTAAAACAAGTACAAGCTTCTAAAACATTTAATCATAAAGCAAGAATCCCTTAAAGTTCTTTGCATGTTGCCAATAATATTTTATATACCAAATTTTAATTCAATTCTGATTTTCAAGAAACTAATAACAACAGAATAAGTATTATGGTCAAAGGTGTAACCAAGATTGTACCAAACTTTGTAAATTACGAAAAATAAAATCTCGTTTACATAATTGTTAATACTGGTTTCTCTATCTTGATTATAACTGGACTTTTGAGTTTAGATAAACAGAAGAAATTATTAAATGTTGCTTTGATAAGAATGAAATACGACTTTTATATCATTCATAACCGAAATCCCTATTAAACTCACAATCGAAATTAAACTGACGAGTTTAAACAATATGCTCAGAAGAGGTATCATTCACGTTTGAGTGAAAAAAATGAAGTAATTGATTATTAATCAATTATTTGTTATAAAAATATCAAATACTGTAAAATATAATAATGTATGATATCAAACAATATTGTACAAAATGATAAATTAAATGTATAAAATAATATAATTGTATTATATGATATTGTATCGTATGATATTGTTATGTACAATATTGTATGCAATCATACAATGGTATATAAAATGGCATTGTATCATATGGTTTTGTAATGTGTGATATTGTACAATACATGGTAATGAATAATATGCGTTTTGTTTTCTCGAGGACTTTCATGTAAAACAATAATTCATAAAAAAAAAAACCGATGAACTACGTTAATCCATAAAAGTTCCCTTACATTTCGTGCATGTTTTAAATTAAACTGTTAAAAATTATAATTCCTACCTATTGAATACGCTTTGCAGATTTTCCATGCACTAATATTTAATTGCAATGTTTTGTTAGTTGTCAATTATGATCGTTTTCTCCCATTCCTCCGCAGAAGTTTGAGCATATCTCAACGTTGTCATTCTCTACGGATCCAGATTCAATATAAAGGGCAACTATTCTCATTTAAAAGTAAAACCAACGGGCAACAACTACTCTAGATATTTTAAGAACATACAAAACGCAGTTTCTGTATTAGATAATGAAAAAACTCGGTGAGCTTTGTAGTCTATGCATACAAATGTTTGATCTTAGTCTAACTACCACTATATTTATGCTTCTCTTGTCAAAGGATAACAGCGATCAAAAGACAGCTTTCTCTTGTTATGGCCTGGGGCCTGTCAGAGGTGTTTTAAGATTAACCACAGGGTGAACTGTTTTTAATATTAGTCAGATAACAAAAACTGTTGCACGGCCTGATTTTTAAAAAATACGTTATTTGTTGTATTTGGACATTTACAGATGGTTTTATTAGATAACTAGATAATATATTTACTACTTGTAGGAATGCAGAGCTTTCTTTGACGAGTTCTTTGCAATATTTGAGGGAAAAGAATATCTTAAAAGACATTTGCATACTAAAAGAAGATTTGCCATCAAGTTTCCATCTAAAGGGCCAAAATTGCAGAAGCTAACTAGGATCAAAAACTGCATTGCTCGACTTGTCGAGAAATCACTTTCGCAACAATGGAAGGAGACAATTCGACCTGCCTGCGCAATACTTGAATATATCTTACTAAAACAAAAACATCTTAAGATTATATCGAGAGAAGCATTGTCAGAAAAAAATAAAACTTTAGATGCTGAATTTAGGTTATCTGAGAGTGAAATTACAGAAATGTTAATATTCCTAAATAGAGTTGGTTCTTTGTTGTACATCGATGAAGATGAACTAAAAAATACTGTTATTCTTGATGTTCATTGGTTTGTTGGAGCTTTTAAATGTGTGATTGCCGAGTCAATAGAGATCGAAGAAATTACCAACAACAAAACAACTATTTTTCACGAGACCGGTGAACTAGACGATCATGATTTGGACACCATTTGGAGCAAACATGAAAACAAAAAAGAAAATTATCTTAAACACAAGGATAAGATTTTGTCGTACATGGAACACATGGGTTTGCTTACAATCTGCAATTGGGAAAATTCTGGTATCGATCAGGGAAACATGACTAAAACAGCAGTGCATGGAGTTTGGTATTATTTTCCTAGCATGAACAAAAGAAAACTCGACAATGCTCTTGAAAAATTTAGAGAATACAAAACCTCATCTATTCTTTGTCTTCAGTTTTCTGAAAAAGGACAGTTACCAATGTTAGTTTTTTATAAACTTGTTTCTAAATGTATTGGAATGAGTGGATGGTCCATTTTAAAAGAAGGAGACAGGAATAGCATTTTTGAAAATGTGGCTTGCTTTTTGTTAAAAAACCACATCGTTGTCATCTGCATTTGCCAATTTCAGATCCAGGTACAGGTGTGTTTACCAAAAGACAAAATTTCGCCAGATATTCTTCATGAGGTACAGACAACGATTGTACAAGAAATAAAAAAGTTCAAGAAATATGAATTTAAAATAGGATTCAAGTGCGAACGAGGTGTTTTCTGTTCTGAAGAAGATAATTCGTTTATTGCTGTGGAAGATTTTCCTATCAAACAACTATGTGAAATGTGCAACGTTGGCGAAAAGCACTTTGTCAGCAACAAGATTTGCTGGGTAATATTTACCTTTTGAGTGTTTATTATTGATTATGAAATACAATTTCAAATTGGTGGTCTGCTTAATTTGTAATCAAGAAAATTGCTATCTCAAAACACGTGTAAGGCACGTTTTTCACTCCTTTTCCCTTTCTATTTGATAAAGCAATGCATTTACCATTTCTAGTCAATCAATTGTTTTATTTTATAAACCTATTGGATCTCTTTTGACGTATCCTGCCTTTTTATTAAGATATGAAAACAGCGCCTTGATCAAAATGGGGAATAATATAATCAACATCTTTACAATATAATAGAAATGTTTAACTACATAAGATTAAAATCACTTTTTAAAGCTCATTTAAATTGTAAAATGTGTAATTTATTCAGAAATGGAACCTGAATGTTAACTTAAGACGTGATGCTCAGTTTGAACATTTTTTAATATTTTGATTTTACAACGAAATCAATATAATTTTCAATTCGAGCATTAGAAAGATGCTTATACAAATATCAATATATCATTTTCTTCAGTACAATATGCTTATATTATCGAAGTGTCTTGATAACAAATCTGTTTTCTATTTTATAGTTTGCACAAACCCAACAGGAATCGTTAAGTGAGTACTAGAAAAATGAGTGTGTTTCACTTACCTACCGTTTTTCATTAATAAACATTTGGTAATGGCCAACTAATTATACTTTAACTACTTCACAACCTAGCAATTGTCAATCATAGTAGCTTCAACACTACTCTTAATCATAAAACATGTATTTATACATTTCAGTTTATTTTTCAAAGTCATTTGATTTAAAAAAAATAATTTTTTCGATGCTTTAAAGAAGATTATCTTTGTAAAACTGCATTGCGAATCTCTACGACAGAATGACAAAAGCTGACAATAAAGTAGGACTTAGTTGTTGTCCTCGCTTTCTTGTTATCGTCACGCAAGTCCAAGAAAATCTGAGTACCCAAGCGCAGCGTATAACATTAGCAAGCGCCACCTCGGTGATATCTTTCAATAACTAAGGTTTATTACTAAACTAAGATGTTCTATTACGTATTATTATCAAGATGTACCTCTTCTCTCCCATTGCATCGACACGAATGTTGCTAAATAAGTCATCATTCACGATCATGGTACAGCTGAATCAATGTTCAAGAACAGCTTGGAATTGTTACATGTGTTTTGTGATTCTGGATCAGATTTAAGAAGTTGTTAGCTGCTAGGTGATGGCTCAGAATAAATGAAACATTAAGTATTACTTAATATATTTCTGTCTATATCCACTCTCTTTCTTATACTCATACTCTTTGAAAGTATTTGTGTACTGATTAAAACATTTTAAAATGATTATCAAAACAAATCTTTGTACATGTTGCTACATGCCACCATTCATATTGCATTTTGCCATCCAAAATTACAACAGTTGTTGACCGTCAACATTTTGAATGCTTAACTGAAGTTTTCTTGCTATTTTTTCTTTCGCATCATTTTTCATCTGAACGTCCATCTGTCCGTATGTGAACGTTTTCATCAGGACCAATCAACGAATTAAGACCAAAATGCAAACAAAAAATTGTTGACGGTATTTAGGTTTGCTAACAAATGAAGGAAAGTAAGAATGAGAGTAGTTCGTAATATGGTATTATCTTTGGTAACAATGTAGAAGGTTCAATCTGGAAAATAAATATGTAGTCATGCAACATGGGTACCGATCAGACCCAAACTAACACCAGAGTAAACCCAAACTAAACCCCGGGTTTACTTTTTGGGTTTACTTGGGGTTTACTCTGGGTTTACTTTTTGAAAATTTGGGTCCACTCGGGGTTTACTTTGGGTTTACTCGGGGTTTACTTTGGGTTTACTTTGAAATTGCTTTTGAGGTCAACTGTATGCACTGAAGTGTGAAGCGTGAAGCAGACTGTCTAGTATTTTATTTTACCATCCTACTGCCCGTAATTTCTACCCTTTGAATATTCTGAATACACAGTTAGCGTTTGCTTTCAGGGGTATACTTCTGACTGGGTTTACTCTCTGTGTTTACTCTGGGTTTACTTTGTGTTTACTCTGGGTTTACTTTGGGTTTACTCTGGGTCCACTGTAGTAAACCCGAAGTAAACCCAGAGTAAACCCAGAGTACACCCAGAAAGTAAACCAAGGGTTTAGTTTGGGTTTACTTTCTGTTAGGTTGGGTCTGCTCGGTAGTGTAGCTTACTGGATTGCAAGTTTTTGAACATCGAATTTCCTTTGTAGGGCAGGGGTGTGTTGTTAAAATTGAAAACTCGTGACAATATTAAGAGAATAGTGGTTGATGAAAAATGAAAGCTTTTTATCTAAAAATAAATAATTATATATATATATATATATATATATATATATATATATATATATATATATATATATATATATATATATATATATATATATATATATATATATATATACAGCATACTCCGGATATATTGAAATTCAGGGGACCATGCAAATTTTTTCAATATATCCATATTTCAATATAAGCGAAATTGACTGACGTGAAGCCGCCAATTTGAAAGTTTAATCCCGATGTAAGCAGAGAAAACCAAACCCGAACAAATTATTTGGTCATCATTTATTTATTACAGTGAACAGATTACATGGAATATTAGTCCTTGAAAGTTTGATTAAAACTATATCCGCAAGTTTTGTAAGTTTCATTTTGTTACTATCTTTAACCTCATCATAATCTCCAGTCGCATTCTTTTACGTTTTAGAGAAAAATCACCCGACTCAAACGCTTCAATTACTGCTAAATGCTGCTTGTATATCATCGTAGGTGTACTCGCGATAATCTCAAAATCCTTACTATTTTAAATTTAGGCTTTGTCCTTTTATCAATAGCCATAACTAGCTCATATTTAGTGCCCGAAGTTAAGTTTTTTCTTTCCCGTGGGGTTTCCATATTACGTCTAGCCTCAATACATCCGTATACGTAAAATAAAAATCAATATTGAATAAATGATATACAAAGGTGTGAATTGATGTTCTCATCATGTGTGTTTTTATACTTCTTTTAAGTAGTAAAATTTATGATAATAGACTTATGATAAATTACTGTCATTAACCGTGACGACAGCCACCAGGGAGTACTTCAATATAACCGTTATAAAAACAACTAATTATCACCTATGGGGACCGATCAGTGGCTTCAATATAAGCAATATTTCAAAATAGCCGATTTCATTCTATCCATTCAATCAATGCAAAGAAAATGAGAGGCAAAAACTGGGGATTTATTTCTATTTCAAAATAAGCGGAATTTCAAAATAAGCTATTTCAATATAAGTGGAGTAAGCTGTATATATATATATATATATATATATATATATATATATATATATATATATATATATATATATATATATATATATATATATATATATATATATATATATATATATATATATATATATATATATAACAATGCTAGTACGAGGATGTAATGGTTTTATTCATGAATAACCGCTTAAAGTCTGAAAATGGGCACAACCTATTAGATCTAGATAGTAGCTATTGAATTAAAAAAATTATATATACTTTCATTTCCAAAAAAAAAATGTTGCTTGACTCAAGTTTTTATAAACACCTTTCCTTACTTGTCCTTGTAATCAGTCAATATTTTTCAATAACTCTGAAAAAATATATATTACATGTATCATAATTCATGCAATCTACTAAAACTTCATATAAAACACATAGCTATTTTATGGGAAAGTAAATTGTGAAATCGACAAAGAGAAGCAACCTATTATAGCTAAGTTCTATATATAACAAAGATTTTTTAAGGGGACATGGTCATGATTGAAGTCAATGCTATTTTCCCATTTTTACCGTTAACAATGCATTTGAAATGCATTTCTAATGATCAGCCAAAATTTGAAGAGTCAGTCAAATAAATATAACCATGATACAAAGCTATCGGTTTTTGTCAGGTAAACAAGGCTTGGGCCTTATTCTTGTTTACAGTATCATTACATCATTATATATTAAATAAATGATTAATGCAAAATTTAACTTTTGAAGGTTTTTAAATTTCTAAATTTGAACAAAATGTTATCGCTTATTAACATTACTCAATGAGGTTTTCTTAATCTGTCCTGTGAAACAAAGGAGGATGAAGTGCGTCGTATTTTTTCTTTTTTTAAATTCAAATTTGACTATTAATTTAACACTTTCTTTAAAGGGTTTTTTTGTCAATAAATTTCAGATAAAGGCATGTTTTGATAAAAAAAATTATAACAGGGGGATGAAGCCCCTCTTACATCTCATGCAACGTCCATGTTTCATGCAAACATCATTTATTCAGAAAGAAGATTTTATTTAGATATTTTATTTAGATACCGTAGATTTGTTCACGTTTTCAAAAACATAATCAAGTATATGGTTTACAACAAATCACTCAGTGGAATATGTATGTTATCTGAACGCACACGTGCTTGCCTCATTATTTATATATTTAAACAAAGTTGTCTAATTTATGCTATCTGCTCTATGCATGATGAACTATGCATGATTTATTCAGAAAGAAGATTCTATTTAGATATTTTATTTAGAAAACATAATCAAGTATATGGTTTACAACAAATCACTCAGTGGAATATGTATGTAATCTGAACGCACAAGTGCTTGCCTTCATTATTTGTATATTTAAATCAAAGTTGTTTAATTCATGCTATCTGTTCTATGCATGATGAACTCGCCATAGACGTTTCGCCATGGTTTTAAACAGAGAGCTGCAATCTCAGTTACCTCGTTCTGAGCATCATCCAGAGAGTTCATTTTATCAAAAGAAATTGAGGATTTAAAAAACGATTTGGAGTGTTTTGTTTATTTATTTTACATTCAATTTCAATGAATAATACATATCTCCTTTCTTTACGTAAATATCCTATAATTTATCGGTGCAAGCATATATTTGAACACCCCCCCTCCCCATGTACACGTAGCTCTGCCAAAGTGGGTCCACCACCTCACTCATATTTGCTATTACTAGGTACTTTACTTTAAATAATAATATTACTTTGAATACGTTTAGAGCAAATTCTTCGGTCTTTACGTATTTATTCAATATCACTACAAGCATATATTTTCATACCCCTTCTCAATCCCCACCCCCAAGTTAGCTCGTGTCCGCCACCTTACTCTCATATTTTTTATTACTGAATAGCTTACTAAATTTAAAAGTGTTTCAAAGAAAAGTAGATGTTTCAAATAACGGTGTTTTACCAATTCAGTACTAGCTATTTATCAAATAAATGTCATCTCACAGGTGTTAAAATATCAAAGGTGTATGAAGTAACTCTGTAGGCATTTCTTTGTTAATTGGCAAATTGTCGTAATATATAAGTATAGTTATTATGTAGTATGTACGTTATAATCTTAGGAAAACGAATTTAATTTGATTTTATTTTTCAATTATATAGAACCAGATATTTTTTGTATCCTGTGTAACCGTCAAGATAATAATTAAAAAAAAAATCTAATTATTGTCTCAAAAATTTCATCACTTATGTATCTAAAAAATAATATCTTTTGTTATAGACATTAAGAAAACATTAAAGAAATTCCACGAAGAAACTGACGAAGGACTTACTTCCATACTTCATATTATACAGGCTTCCCTGGACGGAAACGTTGAAAGTTTCTTGTTTTATCTAAAACATGAAATTGGTAACAGAAAACATTTACTCTCAAAACCAGTTCAAAATGGTTGGAATGTAATGCACTTCGCTGCAAAGGGTGGAAATCTTAAAATTTTTCAAACTTTTAAATCTGAAGATTTAAACTTGTGTCAAAAAACACATGATCAAATGACTGTTTTACATATCGCTTCATTATATGGTCACTTTGATCTTTGCAAATATATCTTAGAAAATAATGATTTTCAAACCATTTTGGAAACAACGTCGGTGTCTGGTAAAAACGCTTGTCATTACGCAGCAGAAGCAGGGTCAGTGAGCATATTTAAACTATTAGCCACAAAATGTATCGACCCAATAGCAACAACTAATAATGGACAAAACGCGTTCCATATTGCATGCATATACAATCAGTTTGAAATGTGTGAATATATTTCCAAACACTACCATGATTTAATATCTGCAGAATGTCAAGAAGGATGGAACGCCACTCTTTATGCCGCAAAGAATGGCAATACAAATATTTTGAAATTTCTTCAAAAAGAAAATGTCAGTTTTGAGCACAAATCTGAGAGTTCCAGGAACGCGTTACACATTGCATGTGACAACGGACATTTCGAAGCAAGTAAATATTTGTCTGACACGTTCCCGTGTTTATTGAATGCCGGTGATACTAAAGGTAGATATGCTTTTCACTTTGCTGCAAGAAGCGGTTGCGTTGAAATTTTAAAAGATCTTGAACTTAAGACTGACGTGACTCGAGCAACGTCTAGCGGAATGAACATACTTCATATGGCTTGTTTACATGACCACGTGGACATGTGTAGATATATTTTAAACAAATATCCTGATCTTAACCTTAAATTTTCAAGAAAACATTGGACAACTGCGCATTTCGTCGCCGGGGAAGGCAACAGTATGGGGAACGAGATCGAAATATTTGAAATGCTTTTGAATGCAAAAAAGCCTGTAAATTTTCGTGAACTTACCAGAAAGAACAACTCAGTTCTAACAATGGCAATTAAATGCAATAAGTATGACTTTGCTGAATTTCTTTTTGAAACATATCGTAGTTTGTTAGATATTCCAAATGCAAATAATCCGATGGAGACAGGAAACGAAGATCCGAACATGAGAGAACTCCTGAAAAGACATTTAGAATGTTAAAACTGCTGTTTTTTGTGAACAGTATTGAAAAATCATATCGAGGATGGTTTTCTTTTTGTAGGTAATTTTTTTGGTAATACATTATTTCATATAAAACGAACAAATATTAGTTGTAATTAGGTGCAGAAGCGTCAGAAAAGCTATGAGAAAAAATTTCAATTTTTTTTCTTTGCTGCTGTCGGTGTTTGATTTTAGACCATTTTTTCTTGTTTTTTCCTTAACAGTATATTGAGAATTACAAAACTTCAAATTGATTAAAAACATGTTATACAAAGGAGGTATACAAATGGTGGATATTTTGGTAAAAAAAAACACAATCAGGGCATTGTTCATAATTTTATAATCCTTTTATTCACATAAGGTTCAGTTGTTCAATTACTTCAACCTCAAATATGGTTGAATAAAAACTCACTTTAAGCTATACAAATGTTAAGCTGTTTTGCTTACATAAGATATGAGACAAGTGATTTCAAAAGAAGAGCATTTATCTTACATAAAATTGCTGAGTTGATTGTCACTTAAAACTCCATGTATATATTTGCAGTGTTTATTCAATTCATTCCATTTTGGGTGTTTTTTTATGCTTACATTATTGTACAAAATAATGTCTGAAGCAATACGCTTTCTTTTATGAATGTTTAGAATAAAATGATATATATGCAGTGTAGTCTCTATATAATATGTACATTTGTAGGCGGCTCTAAGTGTTTATACATAATTTTTGTTTGATTTTTGAAACTAAATATAATCAATTCAAGTACATATTTATTTAGGATATGTTTTGACCATTGCTCATGTTTGTATTATTACAGTTTTGCCAACAATTCTTCCGGGTCCATTAAAAAACATAAATGGCAATGAATGTACCTTTTCAAGTATGTACATACGAACAAGGTTGAAAATTGTACTGATTCTCAATTTTCTAAGTGGGTCAAGTAAAACGATTGCATTACATTTATTAGTGAATAATTGCGTCACATTTTACACTACTGACACTAAAAATTCTCATATATATTAACTGTTAATTAATGATCTGTAATTAATATCTGGTAATGCCTGTTTGTATAATAAATGTGCTTTTATATTACACTTTTTTTTCTTAAACACTAATTATTCTTCATATTGGATGTTTCCAAAATCATGCCAACATTCTGATAAAACATGTCAACGAGAGAGATAGTAAGAAAAAACCTAAGCATTGAATCATGTATGTTTACTTGATTGTTCTTTCCTCGAAACTTATGTTAATACACATAAAAAAGTTGAATTCCAAATGTTATTGTTCGTTTTACTTTGCCATTCCTATGAATGTATTTTTTATGTTATCTTAATAGAAGTAAAATTGCATATACTTGTCTATACTGTAAAATATTGATATTAATGTTGATATTATTGGCCAAATAATGTTATTTAGCTATTACCTTTTTTTACAATTATACTAATAAGTTAATCTTGTTTGCAGCACGCGGGCTTTATATCTTGGTTTTTTAATAAATGAATAACAAGGCTGGTTGTTTATGGCTCAGCTTTTTTATTGTCAACATGATATAATCAATCAAAGGGATAAACCATTAAATAAGTAGATCGGTGGGATAGATGGCCGTGCCAAATATATTTAAGTATGAAACATTTAGTATAATTTAAAATTATATAAAGAATAAACAATAAACATCAAAATTCAAATAAACTGTAATGCATATGGTTAATTTAATACACTATATAACAATTATATTTCACCAAAAATTTGCATATAAATTTGATTCAAAATGATAAATGTTGAACCTATTTATGATATATTTATTAAAAAATAATTGTATTTCAACATTATCTTACAAAAATTATGACAATTAAGCACTGCTTTAATACAAGGTTTTCAAACTTCAGATTTAGGCCAGGAATGTGCATTCCTGTCATAAATGGATTTAGCATGCAGGTTGTTAAATATTAATTTGCAATAATTTAACCCAAATCTTAATGACTGAAATACGGAAATGGAAACTATAAAAACTAAAACCAAACAATCCAGATCTTGAATTAATTTCCTCTAACAAATAATTATCCACCTTCCCCTTCCTGGACCCCAAGTACACTAAACAAACCCTTAGAGTAGAACCAGTCTATCCACTCGGTCATTTTACATATATAACACCCACTTTTCTAAGAAGGTCAAGAGTTGTCATAAGTTACTAAAAGATGCTTGAGTTTCTGATAGACAACATCTATGTAGTTTTTTTCAAATCAAGTGTTCCAACAATCTGTTAGAATCTCCATGGGTATTAATTGTGCCCAATTGTTAGCAGGCCTATTTTTGTGTTCTTATGAAGTAGAATTTATTAAAAAAAAACTTGTACGTGAAAAAAATAAATTACTCCCTGTTGCCTTCAACTCAACATTCAGGTATATCGACAACGAAATATCAACTAGCAATATTATTTCCATTCTTACGCCTAATCTTTATATCCCAGTGAACTTGAAATAAAAGATACCACAGAGTATGCGTCATCTGTTTCATATTTGGAAATTGTTCTGGAAATGGACATTGATGAAACCTAACAAGAAAACTTTATAAAATCCGTGATGACTTCAATTTTTCTCTAGTCAAATTTCCTTACTTATGTAGCGACAACGCTTCATCACCTGCATATGGTGTTTTTGTCTTTCAGTTAATTCGATACGTAAGGGCATGCTCTTCGTATGAACAGTTTGTAAGGCGAGACAAGCTACTGACAAAAAAGTTGATAAACCATGATTATCAACAGTCTCGTTTGAAGTCATCTTTTCGTAGGTTCTATTTGGTTGATACAACGACCTTTTCAGCAAATACAATCTTCCCCTGGGTCGCATGCTGACTGGCGTTTTTCATACTAATTGTATTGACAAATAGCATGCGGCGGGTGTGACCGTTCAGCAGAGGATAATCACTCCTCCTTGGCACCTGATCCTACCTCTATATTTTTGGAGGTTCTTGTTGCTCTGCTTTGAAAATGATTTGGAAATAACAATTGTTAATTGATAATACGTCGTCGATATACCTGAATGTTGAGTTGAAGGCCACAGCGAATGATTTATTTTTTTCACGTCGAGGTTTTTGAATAAGTTCTGCTTCATAAGAATAAAAATTATTTCAAAAGAGTTCAATCGATTCATTCTCTTTTTACAAACAATCAAACGATTAAATGGACTCGTAAAATTATAATATGTTCTATTCCCTTTCTTTAAATGTTGAATTTCATGCATAATTTAGGAAGATTGAATAGTGCGTGTTGATTTTGAATTAATATATTGAAGATTTCGCTATCTTGATATTTTGCAAAAAACGTTTAGATCGACCAGTGCTCAAATAAGTTTTTAAATAGCGATTTTTAGATTCAATTGTACAATTAAGATAAACAAAAGTAACTAACCTTTCAATATATTCAAGAGCCTCAATTTCATTTTAATATAATTTAATTATACTATAACATTTCCCTAAAATATAAGCAGCGAGAAGTTATAAAGGGATAAATTATGTTTAGAAGGAAAATAGAAAAAAAAAATTAAACTCAAAAGGTTCAGCATTATCTTTGCGATAAAGACAATTGGCAATTCCATTGTGCCATCCAAGGTGAGTTGTGCACTTGTTGATGCTGATGTGAACACATACGCAAATCACAGTTTATAGTCAAATGTACCAACAGTTAAACACTGACTTGGCATACTGTTACCAGCAGTTACACACTGACCTGGCAATAAGTGCATATAATTCATTATACTATAACCCGTACAAATGTAACATGAATGGCAATTCCAAGGTGATAACCCGCAGGCACTCTAATAGACTAACTAAAAAGTTGTACTAACAATATCTAAAGACAAAATGTGCAACTAAAAAATAGCAGTTAAACACTGACCTATCATTACACATTACTACACCTGTAAACATACTATAACTAACAAAATAAATTGAGAGACTTTCCTTATTTTACGCACAAGATTCTCTTATGGAAAAAGTAACAAACATTAGGACATTTTTTGGTACAGATCAATAGCAGCAGTTAATCACTGGCCTGCTGTAAATAAACTGAAGGGGTAAGAAAGAATGTAGATACAAATAATTACAGTTGAAACGATTGTATTCTAATATATATGTGTAATGCATTGGAGTTCCAGCGGCCTAAATGCTGAATAAAACTCTCAGAATAGCCTAACTGTGCAGCATGTGTTGCTGCCCCTATCCGAAAACGCCGAAGTAGATGCATGAGGCACTTTTTCTTACTGGACTGTTTATTGATTACTTCTACCACTGCCATATTATCTGACATAAATAAGATTATTCTATTTGCCGTCTCTGAAACCCAAATTTCCAAAACCAAAACAATTGGAAACAATTCTTTTACGGCAATTTGCAAAGGTAGAGTTTGTGTCCATTCATCAGCAAACCATTTTGAACCAAACACAGCAGCAAATCCTAACAAACCAGAAGCATCTGTAAATAGTCGCGTGACATCTGAAGATTCCCCTTCCTCTGGAAAAAGAACTGATTTTCCATTGAAATTTTGAAGAAAATCTAGCCACATGGCTAAATCAGCTCTTACCTCATTATTAAAGTTTATTCGATAATAAGGTTTTTTCACACCTATAGTCACAATCAATCAAACGACGTAAAAATGCCCTACCAGGAACTACTACCAAACAAGCAAAATTTAAGACTCCAATTAAGCTCCTGCAAAGTAACTTTTTTACGCCTACTAAACTGATATACAAGAGTCCTACATTTTTCTAATTTGTCTGGTGGCAGCCGACTCATCATATCAATAGAATCAACCTAAAATACCATAAATGGTGATGCATGTTACTGGCTAGAAAGTTTTCTTATCATTAATTGGAATATTAATCCTTCCACATAAATCCAAGAAATTCATCAAATCATTTTTACATTTTTCAGACTGAGGAGGCCCAATAAAAAAGAAATCATCCAACATATGAGACATACCCCCTGCTTCTAGCTTGTTTAACATAACCCATTGAAGAGCTGTACTTAACTTCTCAAATATTTGACAAGAGCTACTTGCCCCCATTGGCAAACAGCGTTCGTAGTAGAATTGACCTTTCCATGTAAAACCCAAAAAATGATAATCCTTTGGGTTCACGGGGATTATTCTGAAAGCATCCTTTTTATCTGTTTTAGCCATAAGAGAACCCATCCCATATTGATGAACCAAACTGAGTATCGTATCAATTGAATCATAATGAACCTGAGAGTATTCCCTAGGTATATTAGAATTAACTGAGTCCTGAGCAGGAAAGGATAAATCATGAATGATTCGAAACCTGTTTTGCTCGGGTTTTGGTACAACCCCAAGGGGAGAAGTTTTAAAAAGAGGTAAAGGGGGTCTTGTGAATGGGCCAGCTATCCTCTGCTTACTTAAACCCGTATGAATGTAATCTTCAATAACTTCTGGGTGCTCATATGTAGACTTATGATTATGAGGAGGATGAATGGAATGGGACTTAACACAGCCTCATCGAAACCCACATGTAAAGCCATTCACTTACAATTTTAATTCATCTGCCTCATAACCTAATAGTTCATTGTGAAGTCTTAACGGGTTTACTGGAGTTGGAAGAACCGGCGCCATTCCTGTTTGATGTGATAGATTTGGATGACATGTTTCTACACTGAAATCGGGGGTGGGGTCCACTACAGGCTTGGCAAGTATGGGCGAATCGACAAGGTAGGGAGTTACATTTTTGCCCATTGTTATAATTGTAGCACTGTTTTGCCCAAAAGGGCTGCTGTTAACCATTATAAGCTTGGAATTGGGTAAGAGACTTTAAACCCACAGAGGCTACCTTAAGTCGCAACTCTGTTACTACTCTCTCCCACGGCAGGAGGGATGTCTCTCTTATTTTCCTAAATGACTCATCATACATTTTCCAGGGTTGGTCCCCATGAAGCTTGTGAATCTCCCTTATTTGTAAACATGTATTTTAACAGATTGCATGCCTCATGGGGAAAATTTCTGTAAGTAAATTGTACTGAATACCAGAAAAGCATCTGTCCATTGATGGATTGTAATAGGTGTTTTATGTGAAGCCGCTTGTTGTAGCTCAATTTTCCCCGCTTGTACCACAATTGAAAGGGGTTCGTCTCCTGAGGTCGGCAATAAATTTTTTAAGTCAACAAATTCATTGTTCCAAATTTTAAGTTTCAGTTTTGAGGAAACTGATGTTCCTAGAGGCACACAATCTGATAAGTGAATTTGAGGGCTACTAAAGCATGCAAAACTACTACCCGTACTCTGAGATAAATTGCCTGCGGGCTCACCTGTGAACACATTATCCAGTTATGTTCCCAGTGCAGAGGCAGGAATTGTGGTAGCCGCAGTGGCAGGAATTGTGGCAGCGGCCGGTATAGCTTCCCCAACTACTGGTGTAGTATCTTCAACAGAATTCACTATTGGAGGTTGCCAAACACTTTCACCAATAATTTGTTTCTCACTAGCAGCTTTTTTTTTGGTTTACAATTTCTTTTGCCAGACGTTCATAATCAATATTTGGTAGCACATTGACAGTGTCAGTCTCCGACTGTTTTCGGGTTCTTTTTTGCCCCTTTTTTCCCCTTATGTACTTCAGTTGGTGGTTTTGGTGGTGATACTCCTCCCGTTGCCACATCATCTCTCCTGGCTCTCTTTTTGGGTGGCATAATGGCTAAATATATAATTTAAAGAATAATAAGTATGAATCCTATCCTTTCACATAATTATATATGATTAGCCTAACCCATAAGCATTTTTTCATAATAACTTTTGCATTAACAGATGATTTCAACCATGTACTTGGTATTTTGACCTGATCAGTTAAGCGAATACCAACACAGATTTTGATATACATGTACATGTTAACATAAAATTCATAATAATAGGAACATGTCCCACTGACCATATGGGTAACACAGACCCAATGTTCCCTCATCATTATTAGTACATGTAGATTCAAACATTCATGTAACTAAATAGTCCCAACATGACTTTAATTACATAACATTATTAACATTAAATTCATAATTGTAAGGAACATGTCCCACTGACCATATGGGTAACACAGACCCAATGTTCCTTCATCATTATTAGTACATGTAGATTCAAACATTCATGTAACTAAATAGTCCCAACATGACTTTAATTACATAACATTATTAACATTTAATTCATAATTGTAAGGAACATGTCCCACTGACCATATGGATAACACAGACCCAATGTTCCTTCATCATTATTAGTACATGTAGATTCAAACATTCATGTAACTAAATAGTCCCAACATGACTTTAATTACATAACATTATTAACATTAAATTCATAATTGTAAGGAACATGTCCCACTGACCATATGGGTAACACTGACCCAAATATTCCTTCATCATTATTAGTACATGTAGATTCAAACATTATGTAACTAAATAGTCCCAACATGATTTTTTAATTACATGTTAACATTAAATTCATAATTGTAAGGGAACATGTCCCACTGGCCACATGGGTAACACAGACCCAATATTCCTTCATCATTCTTTAGTATGCAAACTCACACCTATAGTCACAATCAATCAAACGCTTAGTTAAAAATGAAAGGTAAAACTTGAACTGATACTCATCAACATGAAAAATTCACGCATTTAAATTTCAGGGAGTTAAGACATAAACTGCCCCTACACTGTCTTATTAACACAAATAAAATGTAAATATATATAAATATGGATATATATATTCACATATTATTGAATATCATTATTCTAGAGTGGTAGCACATAAGATCTAAAATCATACTGGCCTCAAAACTTTTGAGTGCATGATCACCGCATTCCTAATGCTGCGGCGAAACTTCCTCATGGGCTGGTCCTCGGCAGGGGTTCACAGCAGATGGACACCATCCGGGCCTAAATAATGAAAGTCCTTCCAAAACCCCCGATGTCCCCAGAAATGAATTCCACCAAGGGGCTCAGCAAAACGTTTCAAATGTTCATTAGTCTGAACCACAAAGACGTTAAAATTTTGGCATGATGCAAACTGCATTCGGCGAATTAACTGGCCTATTATCACTACCTTTACTCCAACACCATCTCTTAAATACTGTCCAATAGATATAATATCCCTAGCTAATTTCTCACTGTTTGTACTTTCACAGATATGATTTTCACCAATCTGTAAAAACACCACATCAGGAATTGAGTCAAAATGCAGAATCTCCGCCCTAAAGACACGCTTGCTTAATCTCAAAACGCCTTTTCCTCTAAATGATACTTTAAACACTTCAGGGTCCAAATTCAGATTGTCTGTTTCTGTCTGCATACAATAATCTCTTATAATCTTCTGATGTACGAATGTCCAATCACGCACACATTTAAAATACTCATTGTTTACATATTGTACCCCAACCGGAACCAGCAGAAATAATCATGCGATATCGCATACAACAAAAAAACTAGAAACTGCGTTTCAAAACCTACTGTATCAAAACATTACTCGTGCTTACACTCTCATAGATGAAGACAGAATGACCCTACTCTCTCTGGTCAGATACTGACCGCATCAAACCACGTGACCGTATCTCTTAATTTGATTGGCTATTAAATTAAATTTAGGGAGAATTACACCATGGAATTTTTAGCAATTACATGTACATAATAGGTCACTAGGAGGTTTTTAGACTAGGAATTTGGGCTAAAAATAGACGTGGACACTGACCACTGCAGGGAAATTACATTTATTAATATGGCCAACGACGTCTACAAGGCCTGGGAAAGAAATGCAACTTATCTAATCAAACATAAACATGAAAATTACAATAAATCAGCAAATAAAATTATAGCATTCAACACATAAATACAATTATTAACATAATTGTTGTTGTACAAAATTGTTTGAATCGACCACATAAGAGGGCAAACGGTATTTTGATTTATTTGCAGAATTTCTTGTGAAATTGAGGAAACATTGACTGAGAATATAAATAAAGATAGTGTTTGCATTAGGCTTTATATTTCATCATCGAGGTTAACTCCAAAGGAGTTTGCAATACAGTTCTACCAAAAGTGTTTCATGTAATGTAAGAGAGGCTGCAACAAGCAAATGAAGAATGTTGTAGCACAATAAGATTGATTGTAGAAAAATTGCTTGCGTATGATTAAGGCGACAAATTTTGTTGGTATTGACAGAATTTGAGTGCATGGATTGAAACAATAGACAATAACATCGAATATTAAAAAATCAGGGCCCGTCCATTAGCTTGGATACCGTTGTTGATGCAACAATCTGTTTACAGTCGGCCTTATGTCTGATGTGGTACAATTGTTTTCCAATATAGATTTTAAATGAAAGAAACATTGAGTTACATAAATTTATGGGCTAAACTACTGAATGATTCTGAAAACGTTGAGAATAAAGCATTTTAGCTAGGATCTATGAACATACGAATAAGTTTAAAATATGGTAAAATCTATCCCGAATTTGAAGATTAATCATCGTTAAAGAAAGGCATGCGCTGCTAACGAAATGGCATTTATTATGCCCCCCCTCCCCATTTCGAAGAAGGGAGGGCATATTGCTTAGCTGCCGTCTGTCGACAATTCGGACGGTCGGTCGGTCTACAAATAAATTTCGTTCATATTCTTTGCAGAGAATGCACATATTGAGATAAAATATGCTATTCAGGCATATCATAACAATATCAAGGTCATTCCTTTCTTGAGGGGGGGGGGGGATACAATTGAGCAATTTTTGACAGAACTGTAGAAAATATATTACTAGTATCCAATAATTTGCAGTTACTGTTTTTTTCTTGGCGGAGGATGGATATAGTGTAATGAAATTTGATAATCAGGTTTATCATAATAATATCTAGGTCAAGTTCGATTTGGGTACGATCGAGCAATTTTCGTCAGAATTATGCCCCTTGGACGTAGACAAATTCAAATTTTTGCAGTTTCCGCTCATTATCATCGTACAGGATGTACATATGGAAATGAAATTAGGTATCATATGGAAATGAAATTAGGTATACAGGCTCACCATAATCATACATGCATCAAGGTCGAGTTTTTTTTCTGGCATGATCGAGCAATTCTCGACAGAGTTATACATGTTCCCCTAAAATAACTTGCAGTTGTAAAGCAAGACAACACTCAGAAAGCCTTAAAACGATATGAAACAGATATTGCTCACTGACACATTTGTTGTGATGATGGTGAATTTATGAACCAATAATATTAAAACTTACCGCTGAATACCACACTACTTCTCACTTCTTTGAAATCGTAAATTATCCCAATCCTTTTGACTACTTTTTTCTGCTGTTAATAATACTTATGATAGACGTTCGGTTGGCTTAAGATGGATCCATGGTCATGATCATGTTTAGACCGTATTAATCCCCTTCAAAACAGGGGCTCTTTGAAAAAATTAAAGAAACACCTTTAAAAGGTGAAATATGTGGAATTTTTCTTTACTATAAAATCTTTATGGCAAAAGAACTCATCTCTTACTAAATCTTTTTATTTCATGCAGTACCTGCAAACGTCCTATTTTAGCAATTCTATTTTATCGTATTTTATACCATTTATATCGCATCGTTCGTTTACGCTGTTCTATCATGCGTTATTCCATCGTGTCTGAATTCCGCCGGGTTATAATTTTAATATATGTTTTTTCGTTTATCGTATCGTGTTAGTCGTATCGTGCCTTTCAATAAGTAGGTGATTTTATTTTCATTTGAGTTTAAAAGTCGTTTAGTTGCCATGCAGTAAACAAAAATTTACCGAACAAATAAAAAAAAAATGAAAAATTCTATCTAGCAATATATCAAACAAAACAAAACCGTCACTACTGGCTCTAAAAATTCGTGCGCCAATCCACTCGATACTACAGTGTTACATTGTATATATAGAACAATCAATAGTAAAAACAAAATTATAAAGATTTTTACCACTTTATGTAATTGATAAACATCTATTTAATGATTCTAAATTTTGAGCGATCGACTCTTTAATTGAACCATGTTAAATATTTATAATTATAAACTTAAGATGTTTTTATCCCGGCCATAATCACTAATTTTGTTTTCAAAATAAAATCAAACACTTTTGTTTCACATTGTATTTCCCGGCCATTTATATTTGTTTATTCTGAGGCTGCAAGACATATATACAGGTGGACAATTTTCACACCTTGCCACGGTCACTCTGTCGTGTATATATTCTGAGCGCTGTCTGTTAATTCTGAGGGTTTTCTTGATCCCAGACATATAAAAGAATCTTTTCAGCGACTGCCAGACATATACACAGGTGGTCAATTTTCACACCTTGCCGTGGTCACCCTGTCGTGTGTATAGTCTGAGTGCTCTCTGTTAGTTCTGAGGTTTTTCTTAATCCATATTTTTTTCTGCTTGCTTTTAGGCGTGGAGATAAAATATCTAAGCGTTCATAGATTAAGGAAAATCAGTTAAATTGTGTGTCTTCTTTTCAAAATTATATAGCCGCTGGTCATATAACCGCATACAAGTGCATGAATAAAGTACATGTATTAATGAGAGAGAGAGAGAGAGAGAGAGAGAGAGAGAGAGAGAGAGAGAGAGAGAGAGAGAGAGAGAGAGAGAGAGAGGGGGTTTTCAATCAAATCGCTGTTGCAATCGGTGGTTATGATACTGTAATGGGACATAATCATGCTTATGCCTTTCTGCATTGACGCCTCAAAATACGTTATAATAGATTATCTGAGAGAGAGAGAGAGAGAGAGAGAGAGAGAGAGAGAGAGAGAGAGAGAGAGAGAGAGAGAGAGAGAGAGAGAGAGAGAGAGAGAGAGAATTAAAGCATGATAAGCCGTAACACTTTTTCACTATATTAAGCTGGTGTTCTTTGTAGTCTTAGAAAAGTTTACACTCGAAATCTGTGTTTGAAATGGCGGTTGTGATGCTGAAATAGAACTTTATCGTGCAAATGCCGTTATGCCATTTTGACTCGGAAACTCAAATTTTAGGACTAGATAATATATGCGAGCAAGAGAGAGAGAGAGAGAGAGAGCAGGGTGGGCAGATTTACAATAAAAGAACTAGATCATGACAACATTACTTAGCCGTGCAACAGAAGATATATTACATATGTATTAAAAGAGAAAGAGTGAAAGGTCGGACAATAAAAATTATTCTTCGCCGATTGTTACCTTTTTTGATTTCAGCAAATGGTAGGAGAGAGAGAGAGAGAGAGAGAGAGAGAGAGAGAGAGAGAGAGAGAGAGAGAGAGAGAGAGAGAGAGAGAGAGAGAGAGAGAGATGAGATTATTTATCCAACTTTTTTTAATCAATTGAATGCGGAACAAATAAGATGATGAATATGAAAATCATTCTAATACGTTATTTATATTGTTGTCAATAAAAATAATACTTTTCTCTTTGAATAAATATTCTCAAGATCATGGATTCCTGTATACGGATATTACGTAATGTCATACACAAGGTGCCAGACTGACAATTTACAAGGTTGAATTGTGACATTCAAACCTTTTGATCTGCTGAAAGTATGTATACTATACACAGATACTGCATGCCTCGCTAATCTTTCTGTGAAGTAAAACCTCAAAGACATTTTAAAGTCCTGACCGGGTATCTCTCTATTTTGAAAAGAAAAATAATCATGTTAAGAATTATGGGGTTTTTCATTGTTGAAAAAAAAAAATGTCCACCGCATTTAGAAATTAAAACTTTTGTGGAGTCTGCCTTAAGTTTAAGTACCAATTTTTGACCGGCTTTCTAATATAATTGTCTAAAATGTGATCTGTGAGTTTCCGAAGTTCAAAAGAAGCTAAATATCAAATAAATAAAACTTAAGAATATATAAT
This sequence comes from Magallana gigas, assembly GCF_963853765.1. NCBI lineage: Eukaryota > Metazoa > Mollusca > Bivalvia > Ostreida > Ostreidae > Magallana > Magallana gigas. The sequence continues at coordinate 9,420,748 of NC_088856.1, forward strand.
TAAATAAATTGTGTTAAATCTGAAATATGTGTTATTTAATAATTAAAAGACAATGTTTTGGGCCTTAAAATATTCTCAGTAATTATTAGCAATTCTCAGTACCAACAGTAAATCTCAGTAAATATCAGTAATTATCAGAGCTCACAGCAAAAGCATCAGTAAATATCAGTAAATATCAGAACCAACAGCAATTATCAGTAACAGCAGTAAAATTATCAGTAAATATCAGCAATTCTCAGCACTAACAGTACAATATCAGTAAATATCAGAAATCATCAGTAAAAAATGGCACTTTCAGTACTTTTTAGAGCCAGTAGTGCGTGTACCAATCCTATATCCTGTTCTATCGTGCGATAAACATGTCATGCGTGAATCCTATCCTGTCCTTTTTTTGTTAAAAATAAAGTTGCAAGTGTGAAAATGAAACTAATTAGCAATATATTGGTGTTGAGTCCCCTTAATAGCAGCGTGCCTGGTTACGTGGGTTGATCTACAGGAAATAGGAGTTGCATCAAAACTTAACACAATGAAGAACTATTTCATTTTAAAAATATACAAAAAGGAAGCGTACTGCTAAGTTTTTTTTTCAATTTATGTTATTTCATACTTAGTTGAAGTAATATGGTGTACCTCTGAAACTAATTCGTATGAACGACGTGATAAGTTGAATTTGAGTTGACGTTTTTATAACACATTTATATTAAGTACCTACGATAGAAGATTAGTCCTATGTACGACAAATGTATCCATTATTTCGAGATTGTCATCCGTAACAACGATATATTGAACCGAACATACTAGAGGATAAGTCGAACATACCAAATACAGTACCGATCAGACCCAACCTAACACCATTGTACATGTAAACCCCAACTAAACCCTATGCTTACTTTCTGGGTTTACTTTGGGTTTACTCCGGGTTTACTTTTTGAAAATTTCCCCTTTAAAAGGGTCAACTCGGTGTTTATTTTGGGTTTACTCATGGTTTACTTTGGGATTACACGAGAATTGCTTCTGGGGATCAACTGTACGCACTGAAGTTAGAAGCAGTCCTAAATTTTATCCAACCATCTTACTGCTTGTTATTTTTGTCCCTTGTATATTCTGAATACACATGAAGCGTCTGCTTTCAGTGGTATACTTCTGATCGGGTTTTACTTTACTTTGGGTTTACTCTTTGTCCACTCTAGTAAACCCGGAGTAAACCCAGAGTAAACCCACGGTTAAGTTGGGGTTTACCTTCTGTTAGATTGGGTCTGATCGGTACTGTACTAGTATGTCGTTATGACGAAATAAAACCAAGCAATACAAGATTCTTTGATATACAGAAATGTGTCAAGGGTTACGGCTTATCTCTTGTTTTACACATAGTGTTATAACATTTAATTATATCAAATCAAAAAATAGATTGAAAATATTAACAGACGTCTATAACAATAATTAATATTGTTTTTTTCTTGCCTTTCACATTTTATAAATGAGGTCACGGCGCATGGTCAAAATTTGTGTTATGTCAACAATAAACCATATAATGTTGAAAGTTATATCAATAAATTGGGCTTAAAACCAAATAATATTGAAACACCAAATAAAATATAGTCATGGTATTCTTTGTATTAAATAATGACGAGATATATTGTTTTGTCGAACAGATATTAGTCACTAAAGACAAATAGTCCTCTTTAGAATTGACTAAAAACATCGACGTCGCCGGACGTCACGGCGCAACGAGAAGTACCAATAGAATGGATTAAACTTGGAAAAAAGCCGATACAAGCTGTGAAAATGCTCAATGGTGCCAAAAATCAATTCTACTATTATTTTAAAGTTGTTGTTTAACGGCAATACATTTTGTGTGTGTGATGGTAATTGTATTTTGAATATAAAACAGTCCGAAAGAGAGTAGAATGTCTGTAAATATTTTGTCAAAAAATAAGTAAAGTCAACCGACGTTCAGGGTTAACCTTACTGTAAACAAGATTACAGACGGTTACAAAATGAAAACTTTGATAAACTAGCTTATGATACTCGAATAAATATGTGCAAATAAGATGTTAAGTTGTTTAGTGCCATTTTAAAATGTAAGGAGAAAGGCACAAGAGACTAAGCGTGTTGTAAAGATGAGGTATATCTATAAACTGTGCGTGTTTTATCTTGACGTCATGTTTTGAATGTTACCGTGCGCCGTGGTGACAAAATCAGTTGTTTTTCAAAAGTGTACTCAATCTGACACAGAACACACAAACATATATTCTTAAAAAATGACTCTCCTCTCACCTTAAAATCTATCCTACTACCCAGATACTATCTTTCTAACTAAACCTTTATTTTTATTACATTTTAAACAGTGAGATAATGTTATTGATCCATTGAAAAAAGAGATATTCTCGTGGGTATGATAAGGCAACTCTTAGCGATCGTTTGAGGAAAAAATCTTCTGATCAATATGACGTCACAATAAGCAGCATGATGTCATATTTTAATCAGAAACATGTCAATATTTACTTTTTCTCTGGTTTAAATTTTAAAAACTACAGGTGTAAATTGTCACTAGAAACTCTTCTAACTGAATATATCTTTGGTTTCTCTGTATTACGTATAATTATCGTTGATGACGTCACATGCATGTTCAATAGAGAAGATCAATGTCGGGAGACAAATCGTCGGAATGCAGAGTAAACAGTGTCGAAATAAGACTTATTTGATACAGATATTCAAAATTTAGATGAATAGCAGTTAGGATATAATCAGGATCATACAGGCATGGATGTTTTGTTTCATCAGCGAGTTCTATGAGGTAAGCAGATAGACATTTATATGGCTTGACCTGCCTTTTCTCTGTCAATGGGTACAAAAAGGCATAAGTGTAACACTACGCCGAAAATTACGAAAGTTGAATTTGGTAAATAGCAAAAGCACAAAACCTAATATACTTGAAAAGTGCTGCTAGAATCCTGTGTTTTGTTGTTGTAAATAAAAAATACGAAGTATTTTCAATTAATCTGAAGAAGTTAAGAAGGTTTCCGATAAATAATGACAATATTTATTTTATGCGAATAAATATAGGATTCCAGCAGTAATACTAGTCTTATAAACATGAACTAATTGCCTATTGAATTGTTGTATAATACTTACAAATGAACTTGGGGGTAGAAGTTACACTTTTTGATTTTTTGTTAAGGTTAAACGGTTATCTTTTTTTAACTGTCATATGATACCATGGCAGGACAGCTTCAACGATTGACTTGATTCCGAAGTAGAAAAATAATATCATGTCGAACACATTTACTTGATATTAATATTCAGCACTGTTTTCATAAAAAATAACAATTTTCAAATTGATCATAATATCGACGGTCATTAAACTCTGAGTTGCCTTAACCTACCCGCGCTTTTACATTCTGGAGGTATGGAAAAGTATACACTGTGAAAGTATAAGAAATTTGTATCCTATCATAGTAGGACAGAATGTCATCCGCACAAAGATGATGACATGTGAGAGCAAAAACAACTCGACAGCCCAAAAAATGACCATCGATCTCTAAAATTTATACGACTCTAACCTTTATAGAATAACAGAGATTCAATATTCCTGAATTTCATTTACTTATTAGCCAAAACAAAAAAAATCTTCTTATGATTTTCTTAATTTAAAAATCCCCACTTTGATTTGTCTTCAAAAGTAGTCCGTCCCTGAAAATTAATAAATCTATTAATCATTTTAAAAAAAACCACACATTTTTTGGTAAATTCAACATTTAAACAATGAATTCTTTAAGATGATGTTATATTAAAGTTGTTCAATTATTCAAACCCGTTGTGTTGATCATTTGTGTATATTTCTGATGGCCTACATTCACCACGTAATATGTGCTTTGCACTTTTGAAAATGTAAAATAAAAATCGTTTCTCACGAGGAACATAACATCCGTATCTAACTACAAAGCAAAGGTATCCTCTATTTTCCTTCATATTTATAAGTTCTGTCATTACTAGACCCCGTAACACTTTTGCTTTTCTTTCTCCTGTCAACCTTCTGCTTCCTTTTTCTGTTCAACATATATATTTCCAATAGTTACATAATGACAAAAAGAAAACAATTCGAATAAAGAACAAGGGACGTTATTGGCCAAAAAATGCCGTGTTTTAAAATCTAATGATACCTACCATTTTCAAAAGCCAAGAATAAACAAAACTCAATGGTATATGATTTATTCATATAACTTTAGTGTAAGTATGATATACTTAACGTTAAACACGGCGCCTTTTTAAAACGAAACGTCGACATTTTACGAAGCCTTTAACGCGGCGTCATAAACATGATGGACAGGCTTAACTGGGTTTTAACACAACCAAACATTTCTCTTATTTTTTTTAAATTTTTGTTTTTTGGTATTAGTATTTATTTCCAAACTTTCCATTCCCTTTGTTTAGAATAAGAATTTCGTATTAACTAACCCGACATAGTTAGGGAATCCGTACTGCAGAGAAATACTCGAAAGCCAGTAGACGTAAATGAATATATTATTTACATCCATCAAGTATGATTCCCTCTATTTTATTACGAAAATGGATTGTACATTTATAGCTCTGTTGAAATTGACAGAACTGAAATATAAACGATCCAGTTCTTACTAGTTTATCGATCGGTCGAAACCTTAAGCAACCTAAGAAAAATCCCGGACTACACAAAATAATCATGGTGATGTCAATCAAATTCCAATAGGATACGATTTGGCTGTTTCTTATACCTAACGTACTCATGTACGTAACAATAATTTTGTTAATTTTTCTGGCTTTTTTCAACCAATTTATTAATTTGTTGATAAAAAGATGTAAATATAAACAATAAATTAGCGATCAATGCAGAGAAAAAGAACGCAGGTAATGTAATTTTTCTGCAATGTCGCCACCTTCTTTTACCGCATGAATCACCATAGAAAGCATTTTGTTGTTTAATATCTTAATTATACTTTGTTAGTTTCTTGATTTTTTTCTAATACACAAACGACTACATGTAATTTAAGACAATCGACGCGCGTGGATAGAACAATTTAGCAACTTTATAAATGCGGGAATTTCACAAAGAAAATCATTTACCAACCGGTACAATAATATACAAGAAAACTGATTAATTAAACAGATGAATAATATATTTTGTTATACTTTCATGTTAAATACTGAAATCTGATTGGTTAAGACGCAGTTAATAATATTTACTATTACCCTCAGCGTTAGCAACGCACTTGGCAACGGGTAACATTAAAAAATGTTACATGCGCGAAAATTATGCGCGTACGGTTCGCTGTAGAATTCACGTTATTCCTATATAAAAGCAGTAAAATTTTCTTTAAAATGTTAAAAAAGACATTCAGTATAACAAAATAAATAGTGCCTGTTTGGGAGGATAACAGTTGAAATTGACACCCCTCGAAAACCATTGTCAACCTCCGCTTCGCGTCGGTTGACAATGGTTTTCTCGGGGTGTCAATTTCAACTGTTACCCTCCCAAACAGGCACTATTTATATATTAACTTCTAGCAAGTATTAAGAACGAGCACAGGCCAATGCACTTTCTTTTCAATATAATTACGTGTGCTTTGTATAGATAAAACCTATAAACCTGGTCATAGATCGTCTATAAACTTTTAGTCATTGTGTGGAGATCGTTGTTTAAACCGTGAGTCTAGAATCAAATAAGACTTTAGTAGTTCAGTCACTGTTAGTATGCACAAACATATATTCAGAGAGAGAGAGAGAGAGAGAGAGAGAGAGGGAGAGAGAGAGAGAGAGAGAGAGAGAGAGAGAGAGAGAGAGAGAGAGAGAGAGAGTTTAAGTTTATTTCTGTTCAAAATATAGAATATTATATAAATAGTGCCTGTTTGGGAGGGTAACAGTTGAAATTGACACCCCGAGAAAACCATTGTCAACCGACGCGAAGCGGAGGTTGACAATGGTTTTCGAGGGGTGTCAATTTCAACTGTTATCCTCCCAAACAGGCACTATTTATTTTGTTATACTGAATGTCTTTTTTAACATTTTTAAGAAAATTTTACTGCTTTTATATAGGAATAACGTGAATTCTACAGCGAACCGTACGCGCATAATTTTCGCGCATGTAATATTTTTTAATGTTACCCGTTGCCAAGTGCGTTGCTAACGCTGAGGGTAATAGTAAATATTATTAACTGCGTCTTAACCAATCAGATTTCAGTATTTAACATGAAAGTATAACAAATACAAATTAAACTTCACACTCGCAGTGTAAGAATCATATCATACATAACAAACAATGTAAGACTAAGTTATTGCTGATCATACTTCCAATATCTTCGGACTTGAAAAACAAAGGAACGACACGTTTTTGTTGTCGACTCGCGGAAGGAGCATGTGCTAACGGGCTGAGTATATATATATAGCACGTGGACTCTTGGTTGAATTTCATCATAATATGCTATTGTGCATTATTTTATCGATTAAAGGATTTAATATAAGACAACTAGTTCAAATAAATAGCTTATAGTAGTGATTTAAAATTAAATGTACGTAAAGTTTAGTCTATCACACATTCTCTCTCGCTCTCTCTCTCTCTCCCCCCTCTCTCTCTCTCTCTCTCTCTCTCTCTCTCTCTCTCTCTCTCTCTCTCTCTCTCTCTCTCTCTCTCTCTCTCTCGTTTCTTGGAACAAGTGATGTAGCCTATATATAAACAAAAGGTTTCTAAGTGGTTTGATAAAGATGAAGTCTAATATTTTAGACAAGATCACGAAAGACACTTTATCTACTGATTCATTAATTCTGCACGCAAAAAAAGAGGAATATTTTTCAGTGTCTTTGCCTGTGATAACACTACGTATCGATTTTGTAATGTACAGTCCAATAAATTCAAATGACGTATAATTGGGGCGCAAGTGGGGTTTGATTTTTTATATTCAAATAATTAATCGTACAACAAATCTATCATACTAGTATAGCCCGTCGGGCTTTATTAGATTTGATCACGCCCTGACCTAAATTATCACTCAAAGAATGATTCTTTATTCCTTTAATATACCGGTGTATGAAACATGTGCATGTTTTATAGGGAAAAAAAATATTAGTAAATATAAAAACGTTTTATAGAAAGAAAATATAAGTTGAAATTTCCAAAAACGAGCAACGGCCGACTTTTTTTTGGGGGGGGGGGGGCGGGGGGGGGGGGGGGGTTAAAAATGGGATTGATCGGGTGACAGTCGGCAGTTCATCAGCCGTTGTCTTGGACGATGTCGTATTCATTTTTCGTCGGCCGACCAATTTTGTGTCCATCGGGCCAAGTTACATTTTTTTTCTGCGTCGGTGGCCGATTTCTTCAGTAAAACCAGTCGTTCAATACTAGTAGTCCATCGAGCAATTCTCGATCATCTTCCGACCTTCGGAAGACAGTTCTTATGTCTGTCGTCGCTCGGTCGATCGACATTTCGGCATTTGGATTTTCTTAAATGTCGGCCGACTGACGATCGAGGGTCAACTGGTCTTTGGGGCGATTTTGACAAATCGGCTGATGCACTGACGATCAACCGTTTAACATTTACCGGCTATCGGTTAATATATAAGCGGCGGTCAGGCGCAGAACCCTTTTCCTCGATAAATTAAAGCAATGCCCACGAAGTTACAGGTGAATATTCAGCAATTGCCAACTTGTCTATTTAATCGGCCGACCATCGGTACTAGTTGAAAGTAAGAAAAGATCACGGAAGACGAAGACAATATGACAATATGTCTAACGTCTGTTCTGGTTTTACGATTGATTAAACTACTTCGATCACATATGACGGATACAAATGGACTTAAACATAAACTGTTTACTTAAAGAGGAAATTATTAGTGCTTTGATCAATCCTTTCAATATGTCGGCGATTATTTTCTGTTATGATCTCAACAAAAATCCACTGTAAAAATGTTATATAATCGTTTACATCTAAATAGTGTGTGTGTTGTTATTTTCTATTTATTTATTTATCAATTTATTTATTTTTCGGTTGCAATTTCTATTTCTTTTTTCCTTTTGGCTTCTCTTACGTATAAAAAAAATTATTTTAGATTTTTATAAGATAAACCCTCTTTCACCGGTAAAAACCGCGTGTTACGCCGAGTAACTGTCCGTGTCGGATCGCGTTGTTTGAATTACGTTGTTAAAATGTGCCATTTTCTAATCCATTTTGCTAAAATTCACATTGTTCACAGTTATTAACCGTCACCATTTTCAGTATATGAATTTGTTATGATACAGAAAATAAGTATGTTAAATATAAAAGTGGTTAATGCATGTGAAAGGTTTTAATTTCAGCAAAGATTATTCATATTTCTATATATTATAATGATTTTTGGAGATCATTCCATGTTTAGCGTACACTAGTGACGTCATAATGAAAAATGACGTCATTTTTGGTGCCTATAGAATTTAGCCAGTATCGAACTTAGTACAATGCACCACATCAAAAAAACAAAACTAAGACGTTGAAAATATCATAAATTTTGCGGCCAAATACGGCTAATAACGTCCCTTGTTCTTATGTACAAAATAACATAATACGACATAAATGGACATACATTAGCATTACTAGGGGAATATTTACACATAAAACTATAAGGTAATCATAAAACATTTCAGCTTTTGTTTCTCAGAGAGAAACATGTTACATGTAACAAAGAGGAGAAATATCCATATCGATATCTAATACTTTACAAATGCAATTTACTCAGTCTTCTGGTGTGTGATTAAAAGTGCTTGAATGAAATTTTTCTATTGAAGCTAAAAAAAAAACCCAGAAAGAATAAGGTTATTTTTTTTCTCGATTTTATAGTATACTACACGCAAATGGATAAATAAGAAAAACTCACAGAACTCTTGACTGAACGTCAGGTTTATAGATATCAACAAAATTCGCCAACCTGGTTAAAAAGTGAACATATATTTAAAGATTAGAGGAATGGTAAAAAAACCGTATTTTGTTCTTAACTTTAATTAAAAAAATTAAAATATAGTGTAAAAAACATTTTAAATAAGATTATTTCACTCTTACCAGGTGTGATCCCTTTTCTTGTATGTTTTTCTTTTGAAACTATAAGTGAAAACGGATATGATAATCAGACTCAGCATCACAAAAGTTGAAATGATCAGAGCAAGTTTCCACTCTATAAGATTACAATGGTATTCATTGATCCGATCTTCACAATCAAACAGAAATATGCATGGCCCAGGTTTACACTCATTTATATCTACAAAAAACGTTAAACCCATAACATTGTTATGTTTTTTAAAAAAGGGTTGATTTTTTTAATTATCATTTTGTGATTGATATTTTATCAAGCAGAAAATGCTCCCAATGATATTGAATCATAGAATTATCAATACCAAAGCTATTCAAGTTTCTTAACTTTTTGTTTTTCATACCTATTTGACACCGGTCACCTGTGAACCCAGGGAGACAGGTACAGTTGAAGAAGTTGACAAAATCAATACATGTAGCCTGGTTCTCACATGGGTTGCTGGCGCATTCATTAATGTCTGAAATTGATGCAATTTTTAACATTTATTATTCTATTTCACAGTGCTTGCATTAATTTATATCGGCAAGTTGTTATAATAAAAAAAAAATATGTACACCTAAATCATCTAACACCATACTTGGGGCGAATTAAATTGTAAAGTAATGCATTACATTACCATTACTTCATGAATTTGGGCTTTAATTTACCATTACTATTACTTAATTTTCTTAAAGCAGTGCATCACATTACCATTACATGAGTAAAGTAATGCATTACCATTACCATTACTTTGTGAAAAGTCAATAAGTTTCAAACAAATAATTTTAAATCCGAATAATGGTTTGTTTCAAATGATTCATTTATAAAAACACGCTTACACATATTTACAGGTTCATGTTCACAGAGAGAGAGAGAGAGAGAGAGAGAGAGAGAGAGAGAGAGAGAGAGAGAGAGAGAGAGAGAGAGAGAGAGTATATTATTAAAATTATTTTTTAATGGATTATAATACTGAAAGTAATTTTTAAGCTCCCGGAGATCATTGTTGGACAGTGCATTTTTTTTAGTGTATTCCTTTTTTGGTTTTAAGGGTGTATGTCTGTTCTCTATTCTAATTAAACACAGTTTAGAGAATGTGGAGATTAGGGTGTTTAGCACCTCTTAAAACAGTTTTAGATTGTTTTGATACTTGATTATCATTTGGGCATTGTATGTTGTTGACATATTCATCACAGTAAAGAATTCTTTGAATGCACAACTAGTAGGAGTAAATTTTTCAAATGGTATGGAATTCTTGATATTAAAAACAATCTTAAATGTTTTGAAATTGTGTTGTTATAGCTTATTATAATCATGACAATTTAAGAATGGATTTTTAATTTTTTTTAATCATTCAACTTAACTATTTTTATCTTAAGAATTATTTTTCTTCTTCAAAACAATTTTAATCAAAATTTTACATACAATTCAGTTATTTAGTTCATCACAATCTTTAAAAAATGAACAGACATATAAAAGTAATGCAAAGTAATGCCATGTTATGCCAGCATTACGCTAACCTACTACATTTTAAGTTTTTTATTGATAAATCTAGCAATGCCTTGATACCTTTTTGACATTGGTCACCTGTGAACCCAGGGACACAGGTACAGTTAAAGAAGTTGACAAAATCATTACGGGCTGCATGGTTTTCACATGGGTTGCTGGCGCATTCATTTATGTCTGAAATTGATGCAATTTTAAACATTTACAATTTTATTTTATAGTGTTTGCACTCATTGATATCTGCAACAACTTTTATTTTTAGATTCTTAACGCTTAAGTATGGCTAATTTATCAAACATATTTAAATTCATTTCTTTTAAAGTCTTCATTAATAAGTTTTTTAATTTAAAAAAAAAGTTGTATTTATATTTATTTTCAAGGGGAGATATAAGTACAGTACAATAATCTATTACATTTAAAGTTATTTACTGAGGTACATGAAGCTAGCAATGCCTTGATACCTATTTGACACCGGTCACCTGTGAACCCAGAGACACAAGTACAGTTGAAGAAGTTGGTAAAATCATTACATGTAGCCTGGTTCTCACATGGGTTGCTGGCGCATTCGTTTATATCTGAAATTGGTGCAATTTTTAACTTTTACAATTTTATCTCCTATTTTTCGCACTCATTGATAAAACGTATAGTGTTTATTCTAAACGCATTTGTATGCCTAATTTATCAAACATATTTAAATTAATTATTTTAAATAACCTCTTAATATGTTTTTTATCATTTATAAAAAAAAGTTTATTGTATTTATTTTCAAGGGGAGATATGAGTAAGGTACAATAATTTATTACATTTAAAGTTACTTACTGAGGTATCTAGCAATGTTTTTATACCTATTTGACACCGGTCACCTGTGAACCCAGGGAGACAGGTACAGTTGAAGAAGTTAACAAAATCAATACATGTAGCCTGGTTCTCACATGGGTTGCTGGTGCATTCACTTATGTCTGAAATTGATGCAAATTTTAACATTTAAAATATATCTCAAAGTGTTTGCAATCATTGATATCTACAGAAAACGTATATTGTTATAAGTATGCCTTTATCAGACATATCTTAGTGACCAAAAAATATTTTTGATTATCTCTTAATTAATAAGTTTTTTTTTATCATTTATATAAAAAGGGTTTATCAAATTTATTTTCGAGGGGAGATTTAATACAGTACAACAATCTATTACTTTTAAATTTATTTACTGAGGTACATGAATCTAGCAATGCCTTGATACCTATTTGACACCGGTCACCTGTGAACCCGGGGACACAGGTACAGTTGAAGAAGTTGACAAAATCATTACATGTAGCTTGGTTCTCACATGGGTTGCTTGCGCATTCATTTATGTCTGAAATTGATGCAATTTTTAACATTTACAATTTTATCTCCTTTTTTTCACACTCATTGATAAAACGTATATTGTTATATTCTAAACGCATAAGTATTCCTAATTTATCTAACGCATTACAGTAGATTACAGTACAATAATCTATTACATTTTAAGTTATTTATTGATCTATCCAGCAATGTTTTTCATACCTATTTGACACCGGTCATCAGTGAACCCAGGAAGACAGGTACAGTTGAAGAAGTTGACAAGATCATTACAGGTTGCATGGTTTTTACATGGATTGCTGGTGCATTCATTAACATCTACAAATGACGCAATTTCTTCATTTTTACATTTTATTTTATATAGAAAGAACAGCTTTATTAGATTTTGACAAATTTGGTCAACGAGGATCGAACTCAGGGGTGAGAAGCTAGTGCATTGTCCATAACGCTACTTGGACACCTTATATAATTTAAGATATGTCCCTCCTTAAAAAATAAAAAAAAATGATCAACAATGAAATAACACATTTTTGTTTATAAGCAGGATACTGTACCCTAGTGATATCGATTGTTTCTTATTTTAAAGTATAACGATAACAACGATAAAATAATATCAAAATAATAATTTACGTTTGATGATCACTGAATGTTGGTAAAGACTATGAATCCATATTTCACAATTATAAAATTCACTGTAGGTCGATATTTGGTTACATGGATCAATGTCGAGTGATTTCTCGACTAAAGACACAAAAGGAAATATCAACCGAGCTGGCAAGTTACAAGATGTACTTTTTGCAAATATCAGTGGATTTTGTATGGTTTTTTAATTCTGTTAACGAGTAAAAACATATTACCAATTTCACATTGAGTTCCCGTATACCCAGGCACACACCGACATTGAAATCTGTTGATCAGGTCAAGGCATGTCCCATTATTTTGACAAGGTCCACTTGAACATTCATTTTTATCTGTTTCATAATCATAAAAAGTTATACGATTATTATTTTTTTCTTTTGCTAATATTTTAAAAAGCGAAAAACGTGTTTCTTTGATTTCTTTTAATTTCAAATTCTAAATCGATGAAAAGATATACCTATTTCACAAATCCGGCCTGTGAATCCGGGGACACATATACATGTGTAGTTCTGTGTCAAGCCGTTTCTATCACATGTTCCATTGTTTTTGCAAGGACCACTCAAACAAGGACATACGTCTTTAAACCATCAAAATAACATCAATAAAATGTGACATCTTATTCATTTATTATGATAACAAATGGTATTAAATAAGAAATCAAGCGTATAACTGTTGTTGCTTTGTTAGAATCATTCGTAAAGCTTAAAACCAGCACAAGTTAGAAATGCAAAAGATAGAAAATATAAAAATGAATATATCATTATCCCTTCAGGCTTTGTTGGAATTGATACCGCCCCGATCAAAATAATCACCTCTTAGTTCTCAAAGAGTTCCTTATTCCTTGTAGTAGTTACCGTATTAGTTTTTATTAGTTTTCTTCAGATAACCTATAGAAAGGTTAAGAGGTCACGAGAAGGCGCAGCCTTCGAGTGACCTCTTCTCTAATACGGCAAGTCACAAGTACCATAGTTGCACGAAATTCTCAATTTGGCAAGCTAAACTATCGCATCGCCTCGCCCTTTCCCTTGGTTTCTAAAGGTGACAGAAAAAGATCCGAATGGCGTGATGCTGATCAGAAATCCTATTCTAATGGCTTGTCACATTACATATTAACACGCGCTAATTGTACTTTCTCTTTTTGTCCTCATTTGCACACTTGCAGTCTACAGAGAAAGATGGCTGAAATGAACGTCGATTTTCTCGAGATAGAAAAAAGTGAATGGCATACATGTACATCTATAGACGACAACACACTGTCGCAGCTCTAAGAGTGCTCTTAGAGGACCAAAACGACGTTTTTAACGGTATTACTAAATTATCTTTGACACAAACTGCAGAACTGTATGACTTTAATTTAACACAGGAACCCGTTACAGCCGAAAATGTTCCTAGAACAATTGAATCTGAACGATAGATTTGGGAAATTTTGGGATGACACTGACATTGGTAACCTAATTAAATCCACCGAGAGTAAAAATACACGAAAAAATAAAAGCTGGAGCGTGAAAACGTTCAAGGAATGGCGATCCGCCCGCATATACAGTACAGGTTGTGAATTTCCCGAGCTCGAGAATTTGACCGAACCAGCAGAAATTAACAAATGGTTGAGTAAATTTGTCGTCGAAGCCCGCAGAAAGGATGGCCAGCCGTACCCTTCAAAATCACTGTACATGCTGTGTGTCGGATTACTAAGATATCTCCGGGAATGTGGCATTCACGAGAATTTTCTTGATGAAAAAGACTCGAGTATTATGAATTTCGTCGCATTCTGAGCGCCCGAATGAGCTAATTGACAGCGGCAGGAGTGGGAATTCGGCCCAAACAAGCATACATGTAACCGATAAGCGGCGAAACTGAAAACAAACTCTGGGAAAAAGGTTTACTAGGCAATGGGACCGAAAAATCGCTTCTGAATACGATGTTCTTCTATAATTGTAAGCTGTTTGGCTTCCGTGGCGTGGATGAACATAGGGGATGGAGATCGACCTGATATATCTTGGAGTTGATCAACATGGACACTTTGTTAAATTCAAAAGGAGATCAAGCAAGACATACAAAGGTAAGATTTTTATTTTTTATTTTTTGTAAGCTGTTCATAAATATTGCTGAAACTTAGATACTCCACTTCAACCCACCTCCTTCTCGAGTCCTTCACGGGGAGGGGGATGAAGTAGATTTAAAGGGTTTTTGAATACGGTTATAATTAATACACTTGTATTTTTATAGGAGGGCTAGCGCAACGCCACGTGGAAGCCAAAGAAATAGTGCACCATTTCCAGAACTCAAAGTTATACAACATGTACAAAGATTACATCGAGATCCGTCGCGACTGTGGTGAAAGCCCAGCGTTTTACCGCCGACCTCTGGAAAATGGTCCGGACAATGAACTGCGTTTTAGCCAGCAGCCGATCGGTCTTAATAAACTAGCTTCTATTATGAAATCCATGTTTTCAGAAGCTGGAATTCCGGGATATTATACCAACCATTCAGGAAAGCGCACACTTGCGACAACACTATATCTAGCAGGCGTCCCCGAACAAGAAATTATGGAATGAACGGGCCATCGTTCGATGGAAAGTGTGAGAAAATACAAACGCCCGTCGTCAGAAATGTTGAAGGACATTTCAAATTTGTATGAGCCCAAACTAGAAAATTTTAGGGAAGAGCCACCGGAAAAGCGAGTCAAAATCGAGAAAAACCAGCAGTGTAATCCCTTACCAAGTTCAGCAAGTCATTTTTTCAAAACTGTAATGTTTATTTTCAAAACCAAAATTCAAGTTTCTTAGTTTCTGTCAACGTGGATTGTTGTGTGAATAACTGTTTCTTTTTAATTTTAAAATGTTAACCTCAAATTTGTAATTGGTTTCAGTTTGTTGCTTTAATATTAAAGCTGTTCTACAACAATTTTGTTGCTGTGTGTCGTATGCAAATGCTCTATATATATCCAAGCTCCGCCCATGAGTTATGATGTAGATAACCCATAGTTAAAACAATAGAAAAAATGGTGAACTATGGTACATTAATCAAAGTCATCGGGGTATGTTATTGCAATAAAATAAGAGTTTGCTCAAGAGTTTGTTCAATATTATTTAATTAATACTCACCGTTAACGTTTACATTGATGCACCGTGCTTCACTTGTTTTCCTTCAAAAAGAAGAGTTGTTTACGCATATGGTATATCTTACATTTAATTTGAAAGGTAAAATGATCTTATTTTAAGAAAAATAACTGAATACATATGAAATCTTTAAAAGTTTACCTTAGAAATTATACATAGACAATTCTTTGTTAAAGAATAATGTGACTACCCTATGGAGTCCTCTGCCAAAGCGCAAACAATGTGGATTCCTATTTGGTTTTGCTGTGGCGTCCATGATGTAGTGACAAAGACACTCCTGGGATGCAAAGGAAAAGGTTGAAGTGAGGTATAAGTCATACCAGCCGGTGAGGTTATATCAATCCTTGTAATTCTGTTTCAAAAACAGGTACATGTATGTAGGTATAATTGATACTAGTACATCTATCAGGTACATGACACTACAAAAACGACACCGTTATTCAAATTAGGAAGATGTTGTTACCTTCTGGTATTAGTGACGTAGAATGAGAGATGGACGATCTGCAAAATGTCTGTTTGAATGGTTGAACCTTGCGCTGGTGTTGGACTTATAAAACGAGGCTTTTCGTTACAACTTCCTGATCCAGATGGTGTTTTTACTAAAAACTACAAATGCAACTTTTTCTCAACATAGTTAAAATCAAATTCAAAATTTTCTTTAAAATATGATTTCAAGTGTATTTCAAAAGGAACAATAATCAAACAAGAAGATCGTTTCTTTGCATTTGAACTATACCTGTAAATTAACTGTTGACATTTTAGTACTTGAGGTATAAACGTGGGACCCAATATGTATAGTGGACTTCGGATAGTCCTCTACAGATATTGCGACAGCATAGGTCCCATTTGATGCGTGATTTGCGGGAAATGATATTGTGCAGGTATTCTGCATTAAAAGAAATTAGTTACAAACAATTTAATCACTAACTAAAGTAAAGCTCGTTTAGTACGAACAGTTTTTGTTAAGTCCCCGATAAAATTCTTAACAAAACTTTGTAAAATCTTACGGTTAAAACGAATTCTGATATAACGAATTTAAGAATATAGCGATCTGATTTCAAGTCCAATAGAGTGGAATATAAACGAAATCTAACACTTTTTTAACGAATTTCTTTACAGTTCAAAAAGTTTGCTATACCATTAAACATAATAGTTCGAATGAATTTATTTTCACAGAAATTCTTCACATCACAATACCATTACTAAAGGCATCATAAGAATGTATTTTCATTCTATGCATCAAAAAGTCAAAATTGATGTCTGGTAAAAGAAAGTATGTATATAGTGTATTCGCTTTAGTTGTCATTACGAACTCGTTATACGGATATAACAAAATACGGATACAGCAAAGTGAATCTATAGGTCCCTGGGACTTCGCTATAACCGAGTTTTACAAGTTAATTTTAAACTAAGTATGTGACATGAGGAATTATGAAAAAAAAGTATTACCAATTATTTTTTTTCACGTATATCTAAGAATGTCTTTAATGTCTGATATTATTGATTTTAATTATAAATCATCTTTGTCGACATCATTTTTAGTACTATGTATATATTTTTTTCATTCTGTTTTTAAATGCTAATATTTTTTGTTTTGAAAAATTGATATAAATTCAAAAACCTTATTTTTATCCGTATGATTGTTATTCTATTAGGATCAAGTAAATGAAAGGTGTTAATAGGTTTATGAAATTCATGATAAAAATTCTTTTAATGATGATTCATAATAATATCTCTGTTGTATAGGGTGAACCTGGGCTTAAATTTGGGGTAAACACAATGAAAAATCATGTTTTAAACAACCGTTCTTTTATGAAATATGAAGGATATAAGTAACAAATCTTGGACTAGTGAAATATATCTAGATTGCCTACAGTCTTTAAACAAGTCTTTAAACAAGCTCTTGACTTCCTCTTTAAAATGATGTCAAATTGAATATAGGTACATGAATTACTTTTCCCGTGATTAAATATGAAATGTCAAAATATTGTTTTATTTTCTACATTATTCTTTTAAAGCCGTTAAATACGGAAAAGGTCTCATCAAATCAAGTATGACGTCGTAATGTTTCTATCATCAAAAAGAAACTTTGTCATCATTTACAATCTTGACAAAAAAACATGCAATTTGTGTCGATGGCATATTTTGTATACTCTTGACGACTAGTTTATTTAAAGAATTTCCGCATTATATTTTATTTTTCTGAAGGCACAATACAGTACTAATATGAAATTTGATTGGCAATTGCTATCATCAACATAGTAATGTGTGGCTATTAAACTGCTAATCAGCTGATCTTGATTTTGTACATCACACGTAATTCCCTCTCACGCATGTTTTTCAGTCATGTCGAACAATACATGTACAATTTAATATTTCCCTTTAAATACTCATTAGTATGAACTTGTTGTGAATATCTCTCTAAAGGCATATATAACCTTTAACACTAGATTTATCTTTGAATTCACATTACTTACACTATCAATCGTCGCTGACGGTAGTGCATTACAGATAGAGACGCACTCTGACCCTGTCGACCAGCGACATCTAACGGTGTCCCCGTCGTCATCAACAACCGGGATACGTATCGTGGCATAACAACTATACTGAATTCTGAGCCAAAAATTGGAACACAAAAATAACGCATTCAATTGCTACATTTCTAAATAAAGAGTATTTTTGTATGTATTGTTCAACACTTAGACCGAATTTACAAGACAAAGTGCGTTTTAATAGATAGATATTAAATCGAATTTTTGATATCTGAAACCAACTAACTATTTCATTGCAAATTATAAAAAAAGAAATAGCAAATATTATTTGTACCCTCTAAAAACTTAAAACTAAAGCGTGGATTAATTTGTGTTGCAAAAATATAACGCTCTACAAAAAACATTCCATCTACACCTAAAGAACGGAAATTTTTTACAGTTTAATATGAAAAGACCATAGGCAAAGTCAATATGAGTTCAACAGTTGAGTATCTTAAACATATAAATAGCATACATAATTTTAAATCGATTTCTTTAAGCGTATTTTTAGAAAAGACATACTGTTTTAATAAATCACCAAAAAGATTGGATATTAAGATTTAAAAATAAGTGTATATTTTAAAAAAAAATTCTCGTTGATAAGTTTGTTATCCAACGAAATGTACAAGTCGTACAGATTCATAAAAGAAACCGTTTTATTGGATTAATGCATCGTTTCAAAAAAGTAAATAAAGGTATAGTTTTAAATAAATGATGGTATAAACTTTGCTAACATACGTATACATTGGTTTCCCGGTTGTGACTGGACTTCTGTTCTTGTTATGAGTATCACTACGATCTGCTAAATAAACAACAGTTCCCACAGACCATCTTCCCGCATGTCCAAAATTCAACGAAACCCAATTACCTCCAGTAAACCTAAACAAAATACGTTAAATATTTTGAATTAAATTGTATCAGATGGAAATGTAGCAAAAACATCAACTGATGATATTATAGATGAATTCAATGTTCTAAAAGAATGTCTACTTACTCAACAGTGTAGGGCCCAATTCCAGGAAATGTGTACGTAAATGTATTTTCTCCTTGTTCCCAATTATCGCTCACACTTGCCCCTGTACATATATAATTGGTGTTTGCAAGTTTCACAGTCCAAATACAACCATTGGTACATTTCCAATACGATGAATTTTGCCCAGTGACAAGCTGTCCAACTTTACTTGGGGTACAACCCGGACCCCTACCGTAAGTCCATCCTAGTTTAAAGGTAAAACGTACCTATAAAGATGATCATAAAATGTTTTAAATGACATCTTGTATTTTACTTAATTTCATAAGCATAAATAGAGTTCTCGTTTTGACTAGATTATTTCGATGAACAAGAATTGCCTGTGAAATTTAGAATTCACACATAAAGAGTATGATTAAAAAATTGTCTTTTTGTCTGATTTCGAAATAGTCGAGTTTATCAACCTCATTTCCATTTCCAGTAGGTTTCCAGCTTATTGTACCGCCTCTAAAATGACTGGCGTCTATCTGGAGTTCTAAAATTGATAATAAAATACACAACAAGAGATGCTGTCCAGACATTTTCATATGAAGACACTTATTGTATATACGTATAATAATCTTTTTTGCTCCGTTATCATCACAAGTGTGCTGCTGTTCGTTTTATATAAGAAATAAACCAGGAAGAATTTAAGCTTAAAACCTCAAAGCTGTTCCAATTGGTTTTGTAACGATAAATAAATCTACGACGTGACACATATTTGGCAAGTTCCATATCCATGGCTCTTTCAATTATTCCCCGATAAGTAAAAATTTTCAAAAAAAAAAATAAAAATCAACAGTTATGCTCTCAGTACAAATGGTGACGAAGTTGTAGTTTTTATGTCATCATAAAACAATAAAATACAAAAGATAAGGCTAAGCCATTTTGTCAACAGTAAAAAACTATAAGTTCACTAATATAGAACTGACTGAATGCAAATTTCAGTGGGGGGGGGGGGGGGGCGATTATTTAAAAAATAAAGAATCATTCTTTGAGTATGATGAGGTGATAATTTTGGTCGGGGCGTGATCAAATCCAAGGGCTTTATGATAGATTTTATTTCGCCCCGACCGAAATTATCGCCTCATAATATTTAAAGAATGATTCTTTATTTTTTATATAACTTATATTTATATAATTTTAAGCCATCGTACGATTAGATATTTATATGTGAATAAACAAACCCCGCTGGCGCCGCCTCAATTTGGCGACATTTGAAGGTATGGTTTATAATGTACAAAACCGATACGTAGTGTTATCACAGGCAAACACACTAAAAAAGTAAATATTTATTTATTTTTGAGGGTTAAAACTACAAAAGCAAAAATCTTCATTTTTAGCATTATGTAAAAACGCCAACTTTACTATTTGCAAAGGTAAATAACCTACCAATAAAGGTTTTTACGAGCCTTTTCAAATGATGAAAACTCAATGGGATTGTCTTAATAACTGACAACTAGAAATATCATTAAACAGCTGATCTTCATGTAGATTGAATATAAATTGTATTTGTATTAATGTAAAATAAAACCAATATCTTGTTTTTTGTTTTTTCATCAACTAGATTTGGTCATTTGAAGATGGCATTAAACGTTGAATGAACTTTTGACAGTCTTGTTTTATGTTTTCTCTTAAAATGCACTTTATTAAAAGAAGAACCTAAAATGCAAGTATCCATGTGAAATAAGAAATTGGTAGACTATCTTACTTAAAGGGATTTAGACTCGACTTGAGCTCAAAATCTTTAATCTTGTTTTCTAATCTTAATGTTGAAATGGAAAACATTGATCTATTTAATACTTCGTTAAAATTTAAAAGTCAAATATTGGGTAATAAGGAAAATGCATAGTTTGATTTTTTTTGTTTCGTGAACAAAGCTCGAGTCTTGAGATTGTTGATATTTATGTTATACTAGTAGTGTTGATGATATCATTTATATAAATACATTGACATCAGTTTATCTTGTTTGCCAAGAGTCATGCATTTTGTCAAAATAAATGACCATTCCTTATTTATCGAGCTTTGTTTACATAACAATGAATTCCTACCTCTGTATCTCTCTTATTATTTAAATAACTGCATGAGCGTGTGCATGCAAATCAAATAACGTGCACTAGCGCATTATAGAAATTTGTTTTCCACGGTTGCAGTTATGAAACCACATATTCCTCATAAATGAAGAATGCACCCTTATTTTGCATAATAAAGGAACACAAATTCATACCACGCACTGAAACAGAACAACATTACATGTAACGTTATATGACCATGTTATCTCCTCCCTAGAGCCAATACCCCTACCCTAGTGAATATGAAATTTACTATTTACGTATTCTATAGGGAAAACGCTATAATTTTTTTTAATGTGCAATAGAAGGGGAACCAATTTTTGACAAATCTGGCCTTGTCCCTTAGGCCTCTGTAATGCAAAAGATATGAAATTTACATTTTATGTTTCTTATGCCTCAACAATGCATCATACCACAATTAAAAGTAAATGGCCATGTAGTTTTTAAGAAAAAGGTGTAAAAATTGTTAATGCACGGAGGAAAACAAATTACAGAAATCACCTGAATGACCAAGGTAACTTAATTACCAAAGATTTGGATAAAATAACATTCGAAAACAGGTTTTAATTGATATCTGACTTGTTGGTTAGCCATTGTTCGAAAACGATAATCAGCCTAAACGCTCCGTAATAGATAAAATAGGTATGCAAAAATATTTGGTAAGGAACAAATAAAAAGATAAAACAAAATCAAATATTGGAGATCGATTTCTATTTGTTAATCTCTTTATGTAAGATCTAGGATCTAGATGTAGAAGCAAAAGGTCGTTATATGTTGATACGTTGAACATTCACAATAATGTCATGATTATTTTTATTTCTCTGCTTAATTTTTGCATTTTAAAAAAACTTTTAGTTGCAATTAAAGAACTCTTTCTGATAGGTTAATAGGGAGGGCACTGCCCGGATAAATAAATGATTCACTACAACTAAAAACTAAGTATATAATCATAACTTTATTTTTAGATTACAAAATTACGCTCCAAGGATATGACACAAAAGGAATTAATATTCTTTTTATATTACCGATAAACGACATGGTTGTGACATCGTAATTATTTTTGGCAGTTTAAAAGACCCTATTTCAACATGAAAAAGCGAATACAAGAGGGAGAAGGTTACAATATGTATTTACAAAATGTTGTCGTTCAGGAAGAAATTTTGAAAGATGCATGAATGCAAATACCTCGATGAAATTCTGATAATCTTTGGGTACTAACTGATCTTGTATTTACATTCATTTTCTATACATACTTGGGCTTACTTCATCAGATTGCTCAAAATTGATTGACCAAACAAGGAAGCATACAGTCTAACGACTTACTAACACTATCAAATCGCAATACTTCAACCTTATCAATAACCGTTTATGTAAAGAAAACGGTGTTAGAAAAACTTTCCAAACCCAGATATTTTAAAGAGTAATGAGATAATAGATTAACTTTTCCTTACTAGCATTGGTAAACTTTGACGTGTGATTTAAAATACTCGAGCATGCAGTTCATTATCCGTTTATCTTTTCTTGTCAATTTCCATAAAAGTAGTTTGAAATGTGATGAAAAATAATGGCTATCATACCAATGGTGAAACATTTTGAATATTGGTGCACTTTTTTCTATTTTATGTGTAATTCATTTTTGTATAGAGAAAGTCCATGCTTTCAAAATGTGATCGTTTTAGTTCTCGGTAAGAGAGGTAAGAGGAGATGTTTTTTTACTATACAAAAAGAATCAAAAGTTTGATTTACGTTTATAAATTAAACATTTTCTGAAACACATTATTTTCGCTATTGTAGATCTGACAGTGCCATGTTTCAATTTTGGTTTGAACTCAAATGAAAAAAAAAATAGATTCCTTAATTGACAGGGTTACTTAAAATTGTTTTTTCTTTTTTTTTACTTTTATTCAAACGTGGTTTGTCATTAACGTCATTAACGTATCAAATTCGATTACTAGACAAATGAAAATGTTTCGGTAATATTATGCTTCATATCATTCATTTCCAAAAAAATTAATTGACGTGTACATATAATTTTTTTTTACCGTTTCATATACTGTATGCCTAGGTCCCATTTAAGTTGATGGTCTTATCGACAGCTAAAGAAACGTCATCGCCCGACTCGAGTATCAGACGTCGCGTAGCAGTCACATTTTGTTTTTTCAGAACACTGTTATCATCAAAAGTTTGAATATATGTAGTAGTCGGTGAGTCGGCGCTCAATCATCGAACGTTGCGCAACAGCTTGAATTTCACCGTCGGCCAATTACATAAAAAAATTTGTAATTTGCTTAATATTCACCTGTAACCACGTGGGCATTACTTCAATTTACTGATCAAAAAAATTCTCGAACATGGCACCGTCCGCGTGGCCGGCGCATATCGACCGATAGGCGATAGACGGAAGATGGTAGACGGTCGTCCATCAGCCGATTTGTCTAAATCGCCCGATAGACCTGTCGACAATCGGTCGATTTCGGTCGTCAATCGGTGTGCATAATTGCTGGCCGCCATTTACAAACTTCCAAATGCCTAAATGTTGACCAACCCTCAACAGATATAATAAACTGTCAGCCGATGGTTGGAATATGATCGAGGGTTGCTCGACAGACTATTCAATGACTCTTTCAATTGAAGAAATTTGCCCCGACCGAGAAAAATAATTTTAACTTGGCCCGACGGACACAAGATAACGGCTGATGAACTGCCGACTGTCACCTGTAAAAATTCACTTTTGCCTCCGCATCCGTCGGCCATTGGTCGATTTTGGAAAAGTGACTGGGGAATACACAGGGCGAAAAACCATCTTTAAGCAAGTCCTTAAAGGTGGCTTAAAGGAGACTTAAAGGAGCTTAAAGGCTATACAACCTTTAAGCCGCCTTTAAGTCACCTTTAAGCAAGTGCTTATAGGTCCTTAATGTCCAAACTTCTTTAAGCCACCTTTAAGCCACCTTTAAGCCACCTTTAAGCATCTTTAAGTGGCATTTACGCTCTCTTTACACTGCCTTTACACTGTCTTTAAGTGGCCTTTAAGTCAATATTGATCAAGTTGAACAATAAAAACATATATTAAATGCAAAAGCTCTTTTATAGAGATGGGAGGGGGTCATCCGAGTAATAATATAATTTCCAAAGAAAGGGTGGGGGGGGGGGGGTGTTCCATGCGGTTTTAATCGTCGCTCCATTAAACACAGATCGCTATCATCAGCACCGCTCCGATGGACACAGATTGCCGTTATAAAATTCTTAATTTTTGGGGGGTTTCAAAATTATTGTAGGGATGAGCGCAGTCTCTGTATCTTAATATGTGCATAAAACTAATTAAAGTATGTTTGTTTCCTATTATAAATTAA
Source organism: Magallana gigas (assembly GCF_963853765.1). Lineage (NCBI taxonomy): Eukaryota > Metazoa > Mollusca > Bivalvia > Ostreida > Ostreidae > Magallana > Magallana gigas. The sequence continues at coordinate 9,445,378 of NC_088856.1, forward strand.
TCGGTGAAAAAAATCTCTCTCTCTCTCTCTCAGTTCATCCGGTTATTAAACAAAATAAAGATAATGAACCAAAAATGCATGATTTAATTTGATAATCGGTTTAAGGTTTGTATTTTTTTTTCAATTTTCATTATTTCTAACTCTAGATCTGCTAGATACATGTTAAAGATGAAAAGACTCTCAACTGCCTTTGTTATATCGGGCAGGATACTACTGTTTTGTTTGTCTAGACATAGTTTTGTTCGTTTGTGTATATCTAATTAAAGTCTATTGTTTGTCCAACTTAAGAAAACCCCTGGAACTAACACAGAATATACAAGATATACACAACAGGTGTGTCGTGTGCCCAGGTGCACGTCAGGGTTTCTAAAGGCGTTGAATCTTCGTATGTACGAGTATACGATAAGTCTAGTGAATAAAAGTTAATTTACATTTGTAATTCATTTTCAAAGTATTATTTCCTAGCTCTGGGTTTCAAAGATGTTACGTCTACAAATTAACGATACATGTATGTAAGAGTAAAATCTTGAAGTAATTAATGTACCGGTGATCATAAATAGGGGTTGATTATTTAAATATATGTATAAGGGTAAATAGGTCAAATATACCCGGCCTGGCACATCATACAATTGTATGTACAAGTCATTTGCAATTGCCACATGCAGTAAATACGTCACCGGTAATTGGTAATTTTGTTTGTTATAGAATTGATAGTTAAAAAATCATGTACATACAATTACATGTAAATATTTAAACATATTGGAACGGCGCCGCGATCATGAAAACCGGGAAATTGCGGGAAATTGAACAAATACCCTAATAGTATCAATGCATTTAATAAAAGAAATGATTTCATTTTCTTTCTTACATTTTTATAGCTATAAATTAGATGAACGTATATCTACTCGGTTTAAATTTATTAACTAAGAAAGCCTACTATAGTGAACCTAACGGTTTCCATTTAGGTATAATATATTTTTGTTCACTGAAGACCAAGTTCCGTATTTCATTCTAAATACATGCATGCATGTAATTTATAAATAAGATATAATTGATTGTTACAAACTGAATGGTTTGTCAAAAATTTTTCAAGTAAACACATTTAATACAGCGATTCAATATCCACTGATATATAGGATATAAAAACGCTCATATATATGTAAGTTGCCGTGGCGCAGAGGAAGTGTGGTGATGCTTGTAAACTAAGGGTCCCGGGTTAAATTATCGCCGTGGCCGGGGTTTTTTTTTGTGTTTTTTTTTCATTTTTCTTTCTAGAACAAAAACCGTTTTAATACCTTTTCTTTCATAAAGTTAATACATTTTGTTGGAAAATAAGCACACTAATGAATTAGAATTTTTTTAATGGCTTAAAGGTGGCTTAAAGGTAGCTTAAAGGTGGCTTTAAGGTGGCTTAAAGATAGTCTTTAAGCTGCCTTTAAGCCATCTTTACGCTTTCTTTAAGCCACCTTTAAGCAACACATATAGCTTAAAGGTGGCTTAAAGATCGTCTTTAAGCTACCTTTAAACACCTTTTTAGGACTTAAAGATGGTCATTCATCCTGTGATAATACTAATAGTCTTAAAATTTTGATGTTTAAACATTGTTTAAGAGAGTAGAAGAGCGCATGTAGAGCTTTAAACAATATAATTTTTTGCTATTTTGATATTATGCCCAAAAAAATCCAGTGCTCAAAACGTTTTTGAATAGCAATTTTCAGTACTCATTCAAATGTAATATAAAGATGGACAAACGTATATCACTGTTTAAATATGTTCATTTCAACAAACAGGAAATAGGATTAAATCGCACTTTAAGATTTCGTCAAGGGTATATACTACCAATTCAAGTTTCCGTTCCTTTGGTCAATGTTGACAAGGCCCTTTAAAAACTTTCAATAAATCCAAAGAACTTGTCACATTTCGATTATCAAGCTTTGTCTCTATTATTTAAAATGGAATATGTTAGTTTGTTGAACATGATTTGGGCTTCAAAGTAATTCCTTTTTGTTGTATTTTTAAGACTATAAAAAATCAAGAAGTCCCAGGGATTCTTCGTTTAAATAAGCGTATTATATTTTTACACTTTTATTTGTACTTTAAATATAAATGAAACTAGACACGATCTCAGTCCGATTTTTAAGTAAATAAGATAAAAAAAATTCAGTTTAAAGACAAAATTGTTATTCTACTCAGACCCTCGCTTCAGGACTTTGATGCCTAATATCACGAGAAAGCGTTGATCAATTTCAAAACAAATTACATATATGCTGAATCAGTGAAAGAATCACTATCAAATGTTAAAATTTCCAAAAAAATAAAAAAGGCGAAAAATTCAATTTTTCAAATATCCTTTCGGTGACGACCGAGAGTGACGGTGGAATTTTCTTGACCAGAAAAACGGTAGATATATCATCTCTGAAAATTTAAGCCCTATGTTTTTTTCTCATTTTTGAGAAAACTGACAGACAAAATTGAATTTTTAAAATCGTAAACAGACGATAACATCCGACTGGAAGTAAATTTAAACAAAAAATATCACGGCAGTACAATTTTTAGATAGCGAGGCATAATCACTGAAAGTTTCAAGGAAATCAGAGAGCCATCTCTGATAAATCGCCTACACAAAATTTGTAAGGAAAAGAAAGAATGATAAAAAGAAAAGTGAAAAAGAAACAATAGAAAAATAGAAGGGTCTTCCGCTCAAGACCCATAATAAAATTGCTTCAGTTTGTAAAGCGGGGGCCTCAATTAAACACCAATGATGTACACAACCAAAACAAGTATCACATAAAATATTAAATAATACTGTAATTATATTTGTGTTTTGATATTCAGTATGTGTAAGAATCGTTTTGAAATTATTTTCCTGTTAAGCTTCAATAAGATAAGAAAACTTGACAATGACTAACAGGCGATGTCCGTGTCTTTTATAACCAACCACAGGATCTATAAGATTGAATACAACGTTTAAAAGAATGTATATTATATGAAGAACTTTATATTTTGTATGTAAACTTCGCTAAAGCGAAGTGTAACTTTATATCTTCTTTATAGGTTCAATATAAATAAAACGTGTTTAAAACGTCAGATCAAAATTACTTTAAAATGTTATCAATCATAAATTAAAAATGAAAAAGAAAACAAAACATTTTCTACATTATAACATACTGTGTTTTATTGCAAATAGTTCAATTAAACTAGACACGATCTCGTTGCGAGCAACGAGGAGGTCTTCCGTCGGATTTTAGAATTTGAGAAGTATATGTTTGATCTTGATTTTGCTATTTAACAGCTAATTATGATTTAAAATAGTACAGGGTCTACATTTTAAGGCCAGACACTACTTTGTTTCAGTTGTAAGAGCTTTGGTGGAAAACTTTTAGACCCCTCTTGGTCTCTATTTTGAGGGGCCAACCCCTTTTTCTTGATATCAAATGAAAGGTCTTTTAATTCTTAACACATTTTGTTCAACAAGTGTTTAGAAATTCATTACTGTTCTTAAATTATATATGGAAGAGAATGTTTTAGGGGCCGATCCCTTATCTTCTTATAGGGGCCGTTTAATGAAATTGCATATTATTTAGTACGTCATTTTGAGCATCTTTTCTTCTATACTGCATTTCAAAATATTTTTCCTTTCTGAGATATAGGTAATCAAAATTCTGGATTTTGGCCCCAAAACCCCCCTAATTACGTAACGCATGATATAATGATAGCAATGATTGCAAAAATAATTGTAAGATAAACATATTAGCTTCTATAACTTTTCACAAAATATCCCTCACTTAAGGGCTACAGATGAAAGATTTAGAGACCTTAAGTCTCCTAATTTTAGGGGCCAGCCCCCTTTTCTTGATATCAAATGAAAGGTCTTGTAAATATAAATTTTTTTTTACATTACATGTGTTAACAAAGTATTTTTCAGAAAAGAGATAAACAAAGAAAACCATGACAAATTACGACGTTTTTTTAGTCTAAATTTTCTGGACAGGGCGAGCTTTAACGCCTTTTGGGCATAACAATTATGAATGCCAAGCAGCACATCTACAATCTCTTGTCTACAGTCCCTGAAAGTTTGAACTCAATATCTTTTACCGTTTAGGAGGAGATCCCTGGACAAGCCGACCCTCTGAAAATCGCTTAAACGTCATTATCTTAAGAACGGAAATGACGTCATCAAAATTAAAAAACAATATGTATTTAGTTCAAATAAATATCTATTGGATCTAAAAGTTTCATGAAAATCGATTGAGCCATCTCCGAGAAATCACCTGCACAAAAATGCGTAAGAAAAAAACCCAAGAATAATAATAGGGTAAAAGACAATAAGGTCTTCCTTTGGAAACGGAAGACCTTAATAAAAGGCATTGCAAACATTTTATTTGTATTTTGAACCTTAGGATATAAACTTAGTTTAGTTTATCTCGAATTTGGAGCGCCTATTGAAAACCCTCGTAAATTACCTCTAGTTCGTAAACATACATAATCGATGTTTCAATAATGTTCTTCTTGAATACAATTGCTACTGATATGTTATCTGACATTGTAAATAAAACAGGCATACTTCAATTTGACGATATATATCCGACAATATCCTTCGTATCTAAGTGCATAAAATTCGATAAGATAGCTGATCTTAACCCATCCGACAATTCAATACAGCATTGGAACATAAATTCTGCAATTATTAGTAGTGGATGAACCACAATTCCTGTGAGACAATTTTGTGTAGGAAATTTTAAATAGAAGTAAGATTAAAAGAGATTTCATCTTTCATTATTTGTCACGGTCAACAACATATTAGTTTTACATGTATTACTCTGCAGGTTTAGGGGATCAGCAAATGGATAGGTCATTTTGATATTGTGAAAATAGCCTGGCGTCTGATTGCCTATTTGCTACAGCTATTTTCCAGTATTTGCAAAAACATAGCTGCGGTGAGTTTGTGCAGCATGAGAAAAAATATTAGAGTTTATTGGTAAAAAAAACAACAAAACAAAACAAATCAGAACATCGTATTTGCTTTCTAGTAAGAAAACGTTTACACTATGATTGGTCGAGGCGTGTGGTAGGTGTAAGCTTTGATCTTTTTATTGTATACTAAGTATGCTTTCGACTTGCTCACAAAATACATGTATTTTACAGAAAGCATCGTCGATTTCAAGGATCACTCAATATAGTTATTCAATTGCCCTGTTGTTCTTAAAAAACGTGAAAAACAGTTTTCTAATTCCCTCTACTGTCCAGCGATGTTGTAGTTTCTTATGAGGTATCTTTGTTCTGAAACTATAAACATGTTTAAGGCTATATAACTTCAAAATATAATAATAAGCAAACTGAACAAAACAGTGAGAAGCAGAAAAGGAGAGAGAGAGAGAGAGAGAGAGAGAGAGAGAGAGAGAGAGGTCCAACACCGTAATGTTACACAAGTTTTGGTTGACTGTCCGGTTTACGAATGTCCTGAAAATTTGCCAGCCTATAGTAAGTAAAACGTAACAAATTATCAAATATTTTTAGATTCTAATATAATTTGAATAGGAACCATTTTAGAAATTCACTATTTTTGTTTAAACTTGAATGGTCAAAACTATGATCAACATTAAATTATTTGTCTTTATAGCAATGTCATTGTTTTCATTATATAATGATAGATATAAGAAATATAAGCTTTATTGACCATGTATGATCGACGTCTTTATATCGTCTTCTCTTTGCCAAGAAGAACAGGAAAGTCAAAACTCTTGCTATCAATATTAAAATTATCAAAATGGTCACCAGTTTCCCTGTATTAAGTGAACAAGAGTACTGGTTTATGAGGTCTTGGCATTCGAACAGTGCGGAGCATGGCTGGTCAGCACACTCATCTATATCTGTCAAAGAGGTATTCAGTTAAATTAAAAATACTGAGTTTGAGGTTAAAAGGGTTAAGTGCAATTTTAATATTATTAATGCACGTAATAGAATATTGTTTATATCATTTCAAAAATATAATTTAGAACAGTCTGATAGAATATTATTGTATTTAAAATCAATATCGATGATGGCAATAAAATATATTAATGATTAACGAATTTTGGATTATTTATTTATTTATTTATTAAGATTATTTAACAGTATCAATTGATTAAGCATTGAATGCTTATTTCTGGATATTGTCAGTCCTATAGCACAAGCCATTCAGACAAATTGATTACCGCGCACACCCTGATAATTTAGCATAATATATATGACAATATATACATTGTAAGATAATTTAGCATAATAAAGCATAGCACATTTATTCATTTACTTGTCATACATACAAAATATAAATATATATATTTACTTGTCTGACATTGATCCCCGGTGTATCCTGCCACACAAGTACAGATGTAATGATTGACATGATCATTACACGTCCCTTGATTCTGACATGGGCTACTGCCACACTCGTCAATGTCTATAAATTACATCTAAAGCATACAATAATTTAAAAAGGTTGGCACCTGAAATAATAGTAATGTCAACCATCCAAAAAACCACTTGAATATAAAGATAAGGACCTAAATTAATTATTCATTTTATTTGTGATCAATGTCACATGCCATTTCTTTTTAGAAATGCGAGGGCCCAAAAAGAAATGATAATTTTTCTTGAAATTATTGCTTAAATTTGGCATTAAAATTGATTATTTGAAAAAATCAAACAAATATTAATAATTTCAACTATTATTTAATCTATTATTTAATGTCTCACGTAAAAGGAAAAAAAGTAAGGGTCACATCTCAAATATTGAGAAATGGCATAAGATAAGCTAATTTTTCTAGACCTCTATTAAATATAAGCTATATATGCCAACATATAACGATAGAAATATCAGAATATGTTTATCAGAACAAGAGTAATATATCTTAATACATGCATGCGTGTACACACACTATGTGGAAGTTTGGTCTGCGTCGAAAATAAAGAAGCCAAAGTAACAGTACTCTAAAACTACTGAGTTATGAAAATTGTTCATTTTCTTCTTGAAAACCTTACTTACTAAACTCTGTAAAACTGTATTTTTTTAAAAAACAATTTTATTCAATATGGTTTATCTGGCATTGTTATATATAAATATACAATTTACATATTTTGCACTGAAATGATGTTAAAAAAAATCAAATTGATTTTTTAGTATTGCGTTTTGTCTAAAAGACCAAACATATCTATTCTGGAAAATACTAATATGCATATAGATGAAAAAAATATCAAAGAAAACTTGTTGTATATTGATACCAAGTGCAATTGTGAAAAATGATCTCCGATACACACTTCCTCAAAAGACTCTGAAATTTACATGGCTTGAGCCACAAAAAAGTACAGTTGGGTACATTCGATCCCAACAGCCTTTGTACATTTTTTTTTTACCTGTTTGACACATCCGCCCAGTAAAACCCGGAGAACAAAAGCAGGAAAACGTGTTGACACCATCCCTGCACGTACCTCCATGTCGACAAGGGTGGCTAGCACACTCATCTATGCCTGCGTTTAAAGAAATAAAAAAAATGACAGAAAAACAAAACCAACGATTGTAATTGAATTTAGATGATGATAATATTAACTTCCGTAAAACGCGACGTTCATTTTTGTGTGAATACACTTAGCTAATTCATGCGTCAGGGGCTTCAATATAAACGTCATCACGCGTTTGTTATTGTAAGATTAAATAAAATGCTCAAGCTCAAATTATCAATTTGATATAACAAAAATTGTCGTAAAATCATATCTATTCGTCATTAAAAAAGAATTTTTTGACTTTATGGCACTATTATTTCAAGTCGCAGAAGCGAAATAAAAAATGTACAATGTATATTTCATGGCTTTAAAGCGACTATACAAAAATGAAATCAGTATATATATGTTGTCTTATAGGACCGACGAGATCCAAAGATTAGCATTAAATGCTTAAAAAAGTATTACATATCAATGAACTTATTCATTTTAAGATAATTTATGACAGTGTGTGATATTGATATAGAAAAATGCATAGCTCAGTATATTACATTTTGGATCCAGGTTTGACAGCACATTAAGTATGCTACATGCGAGGTAAAGTTTAAGATGACTCTAATATTTAATGCAGATACAGTTATGAGTAAGATATAAAAAAAGTAAATACTTTTGAAATATGATTATATGATATTTAGAAGAATTTTTCATTAAATGATTGTTTTCGTTAACATAAGTGTGAATTGCTAGCATATCGAGGAAATATAAAATGTTTATTTAACTGTTAAGTTTCTTTTTTAATTTTTTCTAAAAATCAACATGAAATTCTTCACCCACCAGTTTGACAGAGGTTTCCAGTGTATCCCGGTACACAGTTACACAAATAGTTCTGTGTTATTCCTTGTCTTATACAAGATCCTCCATGCCAACATGGAGAGCTGTCGCATGGACTAACATCTGAAAAAATTGTACATGTCTTGTAATTGATAAACACACAGGCATATAAATCTTTCAGAAGTGCACGTATTACTATTTTACAGGCGGCGGGAGATACAGTCGCTTATTAAGTTGTTTGATACAGGCTTTGAAATTATTTGACAGGCCTTTATCATACTTTGTCTATATGTAGTGAGTGTCAACGTACCTTTTACAATAATCTTTATGCATCTTGATTCGCTGGTTTTTCTGTTTACAAATTCATTATATACTATTTTTATCAATAACAAACAATTAAAAACATATAAAATATACGTGTTGCGGTACGCCTTATAAGAAAATGATATCATTATTTTTCTTATTTGCTACATTCTTTTTAAACTGGAATTACTTCGGCAATAATAGTTAATTAAAAAAAAGAAAATTTATCAAAGGTTTTTACCCCAAAATATCTTCAGCTAGAGCACACAAAATATGAGACCCCACTTGGTTCCGTTGTGGCGTCCACATCGATCTGACGAACATTGTTTTATTACGTGAAGGATCAACTTGAAGCGGTGTATACGTCATACCTGCTGGTGTTGTCAAGCCAATTCCCGTGATGCTATACATAGCCAAATAGACAATAATAGCACAAAAATACTATTATCACACAAATAAAGAACATTTCAGATTTAAAAAAGAACAATTTCAAAATGTCAAAACAATTAATGACCTAACTATATATCTGAAACTTTCAAGTTATCCGTGATAATGTAAACGTGAAAAAAAAACCACTATATAAATTATATCGCTTTTGAAGTGATAATGATTTGTTTTTATTTACCGCCTGCTACCAAAAACGTAAAATGATACGTTCAATGCTGTAAGGATATCTACATGGACGGTGAATCCTTGCGCTAAGGTAGGGCTAACGAAAACAGGTTTGTCGTTACAATTTACTGTTAGTGGAGGTGTCTTCACAAGAAACTGTAAAGTAGATAATAAAGAAAGAAATGTCAACAATCGATGGACACATTTCTTATTCTGTTTAATCTATAGACAAAGAAGACAACTTCAAATGAAAGATCATCAAAGAACTCTTTGACGTTAATTTCGAGGTTCTATTGATCGATCGATGCATTTTAACTTTTTTTAATTAAATCGGAATTTAGAAAGTATCAGAGTAATGTACTGCCAAAGTCGCAGATAAAACGTAATCGGTCATGATACCATTAACTGTATAAGAATTAAGGTAGACATATTTTACCTGTAAGGTTACAGTTGAGAGAGGACTGGAGGTGGAATATACATGACCCCCTATAGATATATTAGATTTTGGAAAATCCTCCACTGTTATCGCAACAGCGAACGTTCCGTTGGATGTATGCGTCGCAGAAAATCTTATTGTGCATGTGTTCTACAATTTATTGCCATATATTTTCACTATCATATCGTATACCTATTTTTAATTTGAAATAGCTATACCAATTGTTAAATTGAAAATATTAGTCTAGAACATAATTTACGCGATAAAATGATAACACTTTGCAGCGACCAAAAAAAAAACAACAACAACAAAATCAACAATAAAAAAAAAAAAAAAATTTTAAAAAAGCAACAATTAAAAACCATGATTTAAAAATGTTCCTTCATGTTGAATTAAAAATGATTAAAGTTAACTCACACTATCTATTGTAGCATTAGGCAGTGAATCACAAATAGACACACACTCCGAACCATTGGACCAACGACATCTTACATTATCACCGTCAGCGTCAACAACCGGGATAAGAATTTCATTTTGACAGCCATATTGCATTCTGTATAAAATTTATTCAAATATATTTAACAACGGAGAAAAAGAGAAAAAATGAAATCTAAATATTGTAATGCAGGTACGTTCGTATAAAAAGCAATAAAAAACCCAAAACCTCGGTGGCACAGTATACTTTATACAACTAAAACAATTACCTGTATGTTGGCTTTCCAGTTGTAATTGGACTTGTGTTTGGTTGACTTGTATCATTTCTTCTTGCTAGATAAACAACAGTGCCAATAGACCAACTCCCGGGCGATCCATAACTTAAAGTCACCCATGCACCACCGGTAAATCTAAAGGATATATTTATAAAATATTAGTAATGTACTCTTTTTATTCTGACACTAACTTTCTTAATCATTTAGCAAATATAAAAAAAGTATTTGTAAAAGCATATATATATTTTTTGTTAAACGCATTGTAATATGTATGACTTGTTTTAGTGGACACTTACTCTACTCTATAAGGACCAATGCCTGGAAAAGTAAATGTAAATGTTCTCTCCCCTTGTTCCCAATTCTCTAACTGACTGGCACCAGTACATATATAGTTTACGTTAGCAATGTTTACAGTGGAATTGCAACCACTAGTGCATTGCCAGTGAGAAGTATTCATTCTAGTCACCAGTTGTCCAATTTTTGATGCTGTACATCCTGGTCCTTGACCGTATGCCCATCCAAGTTTAAACGAAAATTGTACCTGGCAATGACAATAAAGTAAATAAAAGTGCGTTGAATTAATTTTTACATGTAGTAGCTTGGTTAACCTGTTCTACCTTATATATACATTAATGACATTTACATGCATATCTAAACATTTTAAGAAGTTCACACAAATCTGTCATACACAGGATATACCTCATTGCCATTGCCAGTAGATTTCCAACTTATTGTCCCTCCTCTAAAGTGACTTGCGTTTACAAAAGTGAATAGTACAAGAAAAATACAAAAACATTTTATGTCAGCCTTCAACATCTTTCATGTATTTTTTCCTGACTATGAAATTTTCGTAAAAGCGTTGGCTTTTATATTGAACAATGACGTTCTTTCGAGTTAACAAGACTTTAAACTTGAGTTTCTTGAGAGTAGTAAGTGTTCTGAAGAAGAAATTATTAAGGAAACACTCGTTTTTTTTCTTTTTTACGATATCGAACTCTGATTTCGTGTTTAGAGTACATGATGATATATCAATCTGCTTAAGACAGCACTGTATGCTAAACATATACTGATTTGAGAATTTTTAAGTTTATAGAGTTAAAACACTTATAATTATTGTTAAAATAAGCCATTGTTTTATATATATGTTATCAAAACGACAAAATTGAGGCATAAAATTTGTAGGGCATGTTAAAATCAAAGTGAACTCAAATCCCATTTGATGCATTACTACTTGTATCATTAACTGACGCCTTTGATGTATAAGTAATTCTGGATTTAAGCCAAAAGAATATACGAATTCCATAAAATCGATGTGGATTTATACATGTGATGTAGACTTTTGCACTTGTAAGATTAATGATTCCTCAACTTAGATTAGCGCACTAGAGAATTGATATGATACTGATTGTTACGTATTGAAAACATGAAATAAATTCACATCATATAGATCCAAATGTTATCTATATTGCAATGAAAATAAAATCCTTCCAACCTTTAGTAACTGCAAGGCCCATCAGCACTAAGAAACATTTGTAATAAAATTATTGAACCAGCAGGAGTTGTTTATAGATATAAACTAGATGCTGTCATTAGACAGTAATATAATACCCGCACCAAGTGTTTGCCCCTAAATAACACTGTTTTGTACCAATTTGATTAAAAATGAAGGCCTCATGGAAGTTCCGGTAATACATTTAAAAACTGTAATTTTCATAACTGAAGGATGAGATCCCTTCTCATATGGTATCACACATGAGCAGCCTCTATGTGCATTTGGGGTTTAACTGTTTGCATGTGAATTTTAAGTTAATCAATAATCTTAACATTTCTTGTCTTACATGCACGTAGCATCAGGGGTGCCAGACACTTTTCCCACACTTTTTCTCGCAGCAACAATTTTTTTTTTAAAATTACATATAAAAAAATGAGTTATCATGGAGTTGGCTCCCACTTTTTTGGCGGTATGTAACAAATTGATATTAAAATAAGGAAAAAAGGAGTGAAATTGAAGTTATATACTACGCAAGCCCCCTACAAATTAGGATTTTGAAGATTTTGGGAAAGTTTTAATTTTTTCTTTTGCTTGTCAAGATCTTTGGATGAGTCTGCCCCCCCCCCCCCCACTTTCAAAAACGATGCTACGTGCGTGTCTTAGAAAGTATAATGTGTGTATAATCATTACAAACAAAATTAAATTATGCACCCTCATGGCGGCGGTTGTCGGTGAAATGAAGAATAATGACCCCCGTAGAATAATGACCGGGGGTCATTTTTCGACGTAAAATAAATCTAAGCAGAAAAATGACCCCCGGTCATTATTCTACGTAGATGAATGACCCTTTTGCCTGAAGAATAAGTGTTATTTTTATAAAAATGAGCACACTCCACATGAAAAAAGTGACCCCTGTAGAATAATGACCCCCTTTTAGATTTAAGTTTTTCAGTACATTTTTTTTTATTATTTGTGAAATAGTCTTTACACTACTGTAATTTTATTGCTGCAGTTTACAGAAATTATAATTCATATTCAAATAAACTTAAAGTGAAAGAAGGGGTATGTCTTTGAAAATAAAATCCCTCCGTTATAACAAGACATTGACGTATTGCATCGGGGTATATATACATATATCTATGGTGTTCCGATAGGACAACTTCGACCTTAGGGCGAAGATGAAAAGTTGCAAAGGCAATAGTGTGAAGGCGAAGGAGCAAAATTGCGACGACGAAGCGCCAAGATGTGATGCGTAAAGTGCGGAGGTGAAGGAGCGATACTACTATCGCTCCTTCCCAACTTCGCACTCTGGCCTTCGCATCTTCGCACTATCGCCTCGCCTTTTTTGATTGCATTCAGCAAGTCTCGGTCGCTTACATAGAATTTTATGCAGGCACCGTGCTCGCCAAGGTTTTCCAATTAATCCAGGCTATCATTGGTACGCATGCGCTAGGCCATTGCGCTTACTATGAATGTTTATTAATATTTTAATGTGTACATGTGACATATATGTTTCCCAGTGCTAGGTATGCCTAATCATTATCTACTCCACACAATTTAATGTCTACCATAATGTGTACATATGCACTTCCAGACTCCTGTCACTTACCCGCCGTCTGTTTACCGTAGACGAAACATAGTAACATAATTAACTAATCGAAACCGGTATAGATTTTCCTTTTATTGCTTCAAAATTTCAATTGTGTAACTCATTTATTTTCTTAGTATTAAAACTAATATAGTATTAATACTTTCTTTGTGTTTTTGTTTTACAAATATATTCCTTGGTATGAGAGGACGGGTATGGTTTAATTATACTATCAAGCGAAAAAAAAATGAATAGTTTAAATTTAAGTAACAAAAAAATCACTATTTTAAAAAACAAAATTGGTTTTAGTTATTCAAGAATTGACAATGCCGTGTGTCAATTTTAGTTTGAATCCAAGGCATCAAAATTGGTTCATGGTTACTAGAAATAGTATGCACTTTTTAAATGAATGTTTTGTATTTGTTATCTAAACGTGGTTGAACAATATTGCCATCGATAGATTGAATTAGACAAATTAAAGTAACATATCGCAAATTGCTTCAGATCAAAATATTCCGAAAAAGTTCGATTCTTTCTCTTTTACAAGCAATCAAAGTATTTAATTGGCAGGTACGAATATTTTAAGGGTTACCTATCTTAAATGTCAATATTTATCCAAAGTTTAGGTGGATTATAGCTCTTGATGGTCTTTAAATATTTCTATACAGATTTTGCTATCTTGAATATTAACAAGTAAGTTTAGATTTCCATTGCTCAAAAAGGATTCTGAATAGCAACTTTCCATACCAATCTAAACGTACAATCAAGATGAACAAAAGTAATTAACTGCTTGAACAAGCTCAAGATCATCAATTTCTGCATAAAGGAAATTGGATGAAATTACAGTGTATCATTTCTTCCAAGGTGTTCGTGTGCCAACAACGCGAGTCGTGTTACAAATCTGAACAGACATTTAAAAAACCATAAATAGAATAATAGCCTTGAAACATTCCAATCATACTGCTTATCGTTTAGATTGGAATATGTTAGCTCGCTGAATATAATGTGGCTTTCTTCTGAGTATTGAGTAATTTGTAAATTTTCCTTCTAAAAAAATTAGTTGAAATAGAATATTGCAAAGCATACACAAAATTGATAATGGTAAGTTCTTGAGATATAACAATATATGAATGTCTTGCTCAATTTGTTTCTTTCAAATATTTATAACAAACTAAATAATTATTTGCATGATATGTTTATCTACTCGTAGAAACTCCCTATTTTCGTTTTAAAAAATGTCAATAGAACTATCTTTAATTATATATTATAAATTTCTTCCCATAACCACGTAAATTATTTTGTAAAAACAAAAGCTAAACACCTCTTTCTTTTTTCTATTTACTTTTTTTGGATAGAGATTAAAACCATAAAACAAAACAAAGTATTTCAAATACCATCATTTAAGACAGAATTTGAGGCGATCAAATACAGACAGGGTGATCAAATCCAAGAAATCACGAAGCAATTTTAAGATATCAAGATATTCAATAATTAAATTTATTTGAATCATGCGTTACCAAATTAATTCGTAGTGTTATCACAGACAAATAAACAGGGAACTGCAAACAAAATTATAAGAATACAGTACATGTGTACATGCATCAACAAGATTAACATTTGATAAGGCAACTGTGTCTTGTTAAAAAAGGGGGAAAATACACCCCCCCCCCCCCCCCCCCGTCTCGGAACATTACACTGACAATGTACAGCATTATATTTTGGATACAAATTATGTGCAATAATGCTTGAATCGACCACAGAAAAGGGAAAATTGTTTTTATTTGCAAAAGTTATGATTATTATTGAATTGAGGGAACAGTAAACGGATACGTGTGTGGTTGTCTTATGCTGCATATATCATCCACGATGTTAACATAAAGGACTTTTAAATTATCGTTCGACCAATCGTTATGCAAGTCAAAGAGGCTGCAACTGACGTATGCAAAATGGGGAATTTAAATCACAGAACAATGGTTTGTTTGTAGAAACATGTAGTTTGCATATGATTTAAGAGGTTGAATTTTTTATGCATTGACGGCACACGAGTGCGCAGATTTGAAAGATTGAAACATGACGGTCAAAGATACAGAAACCAGGGCCGATCGGTATGCATGGATATCATGTTGCCACAAACCGTTTACAGTCGACCGCAAGTCTTACGAATTTTTAACAAGGAAGGAAAATTGAGCCAGTTATAAATTAAAATATATGGGCTAATTCAACAAATGATTCTTAGGATGTTGCGAATAAAGCATCGTTAAACTAGGTTCCATAAAAGTGCGAATCAATTGAGAAAGTAATTATAGTCCATTCAGCTTTTGAAAGTTCATTTCTCATTAAAAAAAAAAAAGTATGAGCAGCTACTGAAATCAGACTGTCATTTTTCATATTAAATATTTGTCAACAGATGAAGACAATATATTTATGCAGAGGTGGTTTACAAATCCCCGTCTTTCTCTCTAGGTATTTTTTCTGCGTGTGGGTGTGTGTTAAAAAATCTATCCGAAATCAATAATATTGATTTTGTAATACATTTATTTCCCACTTTTGCCTGTCGAGTGAAATTGAATATGATTTTGAAAAAATAACTATACAAAGGATAATTATTCACTGAAATGCTACACCATATTTTTATTTTTTGGATAGTTAAAATATCACTTCTAAACCATGATTTTGTTGTTCAAAGAAGGAATAATAATGCTGTCAATTATTTTATATGAGTTTTGTTTGTATCTTTATGAGAAAGTGGAAAGTCTGTTTTGGCTGCATCTGACACACTTAAAGTTCAAAAGTTGTTGTGAGTTATATATACTTGTTGTTTCAATATTTCTAGAGTTATCAAATAACAGTTCGCCACTTCTGATATTTTCTTCGACAATTCAACAAACGGAGTTGACAATGTAAAAATTAATCCTTGGAAAAGCGGTAGGTTTCGTCTAACAATTTAGAAGATGAAATTTTAATTCCTTGATCGAATTGGTTTCTATTGGATTTTGATTGCCTGTGACTGACAAGGTCATTGTGCAAACGCAGGTAAACTCGGCTGATTTGTCAGTTTACGGTAAACAGACTAGAAGCATTGATCATGTGCAATCGTAATTCCTATTTTTACATATTCGGAGACAAGCTTAGCTTTTTTGTATCAGAGGTATACTAAAATTGTGCCAATCTATGCATTCCTTCAACAAGTGAGGTAACATTCCCTCGTCAATGTGCAGGCCATTGATGTCCAAGGAAACACAAAGTTCCATATTTAGACCTAATACGGTTGAGACTTACCATAGAGCTTTCAATTTTAATCTCTACATTATATGATAAAAGTTTGTGAAATGCTTATCTGATGTTTTCATTATATAGGCCGAATTCATTGTGTGATTTCAAGCCATTTAATATAACAGGTGATCGATAGATTATGTACAATGCTATAAAGGGTATTTAAAAATTCCATTAATCGATTGAATATTATTTAAGATTAGAAATACATTTGAGATTGCAAAGATTTTTCCATTGAGTAAATGATAATTTGTTTTCATTATTTTAATTCTTTAGCGTTAATAGTCCCAACTGGGGGACGAATAACTCTTTATCAGGCAGACACGTAGCATCGGGGGTGGAGGTGCACGGGAAAGGGGTCATCCTTTTCTCTCGCAGCAAAAAATTCCCCCTAAATTAATGTGAGAAATTAATATTATCACGGAGACGCCCCCCCCCTCCACCAAAAAAAAAATTAACGGGTTAGGAATTTCACATTTGTATTCGTTTTCTTCTCTTTCTTTTTTGAATTTTGCTTGTCGAATTTTTGCTACCTGACAGTCACGCAAAATTTTACATGTACTTATTAAAAAGTTACTTTACTTTTATAAGCATCTAGATACCTTTGGGTTTGAACAGTTACATCAGAGGGGTTAAAAAGACAATTTCTTTGCAATATCCGGGTACTTACCAACGTATACATTCGATTAATATATACAAATCCAGCTGGTGATATGTTTAGACCTTCACAATTTTAACCTTGCATGGAAAGACATTTAAACCCTGATGCAATAGAGTGTGTAAATCAGCTAACAAAATATTACTTAGCATAGTGCTCTTGCGACAGGTTAAAAGCGGACGATACAAATAATACTTTTTAAGAAAAGAGTAGAATTACAAAATGGTCATTGGTAATGCTAAACAAAGCACTACTGGTTTCACCCGATCAATAAATACAAAAGATTTTTTTAAATATCCTGAACTCTGCAAATAGGGAATCTAATTGCCCGGTAGAAATAGAAGATATGTTTTATTTTTTTAAAAGTACCAATGAAGGTAGTCTTTCCGCTGATAGCGATACCCCGCTATGATAACATGTTATTGAGCATAATGCATCTCCTTATAATACATTTTTAACTTTTTACAAGTTTTTATTAATGTTATACTCGATGGCGAAAAAGTGGCAGAAAAATGGTAAGCAGATAATATTAAACCCATATTCAAAATCAAGGATGACCTCTTTTTGCCGAAAAACTACCAACTCATTACGCTACTAAAGCTGCTTGGGTAACTTATTTACATGCATTCAAGAAAGCGTTTGTAGTTGTACGTACATATATTCTAGAGAGATAGAACTGACTCATAATAATAAAGCGGGTTTAAGAAAAAATGGTTTTTCTACTGCAAACCATATCCTCACTCTACACTTTTTTAAATTCAATTCGTTCAAAAAGAGGCTTCTATGTGTTTATATGGAATTTTGGGAGGCGTTTAACACAGATTGAAGAATAGTGGATGGCTTATGTATGTTATTCCTTGCGCAAAGCGAGACAACTCACAGCAATTTTCAGTGAGTTTAAAACTCATCACTAACAACACGTGTTATGCTTCAAATCTTTTAACCATATAAAGTCTTGTTAACAACAATTTTGATTCATCGACAGTACTGAGTACATGGAACTTCCTGGCGATGCATACATCAATCCTAACATTTTGTAGGCTTGCAAACGATAGTTTTTTTCCTATCAATCCAAGGTCCTTAAACTCTAAAGAAATCCCATTCCAAAGATCTTAAAATTCCTACTTATTGGAGGCGAGGGGATAAGGATAAGTAATATCTTTAAATTTTATTCAAGCGTTACTAAATACTGTTTAGTTATTAGATTAATTCAAGATGGTGAGGCGATGTGAACGTTGTGTTAAATAGGTAAGTGCTACACTTTTTATTGGCCTCTGTTTTGTAAAATCATATCTCAAACAAGATTATTTATCGATCGATCAAATAAAACATTGATGTGTTGAGGAACCTTAAATCGAATTTTAGGCATTTATATTATTACAACCGTCCTTTGTTCAATTGGCCTGTTTTTTCATTTGGAATATTCATTCCACCATTTATCACCGAGTATTGGGTGATAATTCTTGAAGATGAAGATGATCTTTAACTTGAAATACATGACAGGAGACAGTGGTAAAGTTTAGGATTTTATTGGTTGTCGTCCGAGGAAGAAGTGTTCGTACAAACCAAAATGGCGTCCCCTGTCCGGCCCTGAGTTATCTAATCTTGTCACAATTACAAAATAAAACTTGATGAGCAATTGGCTTACCAGGTGACATCAAAAAGGATAAATTATCCTACGGCTGTAACAGCAAAACTGAAGAAAAAGGAAAATTATTTAAGTTAAAATTAAGTCTGTTTAACGAGTTACTTTATCTTCTGGCTTCATTTGATTTGCGTGACACTAACTGATTTCACGAATGTTCAAAGAAAACGGTATCATAATAAGAGGATGTATACTTGACAGAGTTCCACAGTTTGTTATCGCCGAGGATTTGGCATTGGGGATAAGCTCCCAGCGTCTACAAACTGCTCCTCGTGACTTGCGCCTGGAGCTCTAATACCCTCTGACAACGAAATTTAAATCCTAGCCCGCTCGTGTGGCTTGTAACAAGCCCAGCGGAACTGCTAATACTGATAGGAGAAGGGGCAACGGTGAGTTATCTGGCACCTAAAAACCAATGCTTTTGGTAGAAGAGGCTCATCTGTCTTGGAGGACCGCTCATCTAAGAGAAGGTAAACTCTGATTCAAACCTCCACTGCCTTGTAGCCATACCAACATGTGGAAAAGACTTGGTGAGAAAAACCCCCACCAATATTAAAAGCTAAATGGGGAGACTGTGATCAACATCCAAGGATGGAAAACAGTCTAGGAAGGAAATTCCAAAAAATTAAACCCCCTTTCCTTGAAGTCATTAGAGATAGTTTTGATAAAGCAAGAAATAAAGACATGACGAGACTTATGGGCAAGTTCAATGCAAAAATTGGAGCTGACAACACTGGTTACCATGAAGTCATGTGCACTCAAGGATTAGACCGTATGAACGCGAATGTTGAGATAGTTGCTGTCTTAACCAGCTTGTGATTGGAGGAAGCATCTTCCCCCACCAATGAATTAATAAGGTCAACTGGAGATTACCAGATCACGTAACAGAGAATCAGATCGACCACATCTGCATAAACAAGAGGTTTCGTAAAGCATGGAAGGATGTCAGAGTGATACGAATAGCAGATAATCCATCAGACCATCATCTACTAACGACAGCTGTTAGACTCCGCTTCAGGAAGTTTAATAACATAACAAACAAGATAAAAAAGTACAATGTCAGCCTCCTTAAGACCGAAGAAGTAGGATAGCATTCCACATCAGCCTGTCTAACAAATTCCAACCATTACAAGACCAGCTAGAAAAACACTGATACCAACATTCCAAATAAGGGGCAACATATCAGAAAGATGTGGCGTGGCACATGTAAAGAAGTCCTTGGAAGAAGACGGACTCAGCACAAAGAGAGGATATCTGCAGACATACTGTAAAAATAGATGTGGAGAAGGAAAAGAGAGCAGCACCGAACAACAGCTGAACAAGAGCAGCAAAAGCTAACGCTCAGGAGGACTACACAACCTTAAACAAAGAAGTTTAAAAATACCAGAAAAGATAAACGTGATACTGTTATAAATGAAAAAAGTCATACTGACAATCTTGCCAAATGCAAACTAGCCGAAGAAGCAGCAGGACAGGAACACTTTAGGGAACTATAAATGGTCAAGGAAAAGCTCTCAAACAAATTTCAACAGAAACACAAGCCAGTAAAAGACAAAAATAGGAACCCTCTTGCTACAACTAAAAAACAACTGAAGAGATGGGTAGATCATTATGAGGAACTATTAAAAAGACCAGAACCTCCGATCAATTATGACATACCAACAAAGCCAGAGATAAGGAGGACAATCAGCACGCTCATGAACGGGCCTGATGAGATACATGTACCAGCAGAAGCCGTCTAACTGATATTAAACATTTCTTATAATCCTGCATAACCACTTCAAGAAGATCTAGGAGAAAGAGAGAATTACAGAAAAATGAAAAGAATGTATACTTATCAAGGTGCCAAAGGAAGGAAAACCAAGGGAGTGCAGTAATTACCGGGTACTTATGCTCTTGTCAGTGCTAGGCAATGTCCTCAACAAGATACTTCTTGAAGGAATGAATAAGGCAGTCGACCCAAAACTCTGTATCAGCAGGCTGGATTTAAAGCAACAGATCTTATGTAGACCAGATAGCTAGCTTATGTATCACCAAACAATCATGGGAGTAGAATTCCCTACTTAATGCCAACTTCTACTTCGAGGAAACGTTTGGCAGTGTGGACAGACAGACTGTCTGGAAGATACTGAGGCACTATGAATTATCCGAGATAATTGTTTCCCTAATTTGTATCACATATCACACATCGTCAGGCATGAAATGAAGAAATACCCATGCTGGCCGGATGTCTGACAGTTTAAAGGCAAAACAGAAGTTCGACAAGGATGTCTTCAGTCGCCATTTTTCTTCCACCTTGTTATTGCTTGGATTTCGAAGACTCTTATATCAGACAGGAGAAATAGAACACATTGGACCCTCCCGATAAAACTTGACTACCTAGACTTTGCCGACGACTTGGCTTTCCTTTCACAAACCACAATCAGATTCAGAACAAGACAACTCGGCTGGCAACTCAGCAGGAAATGGACTAAAGATCAACCTAAAGAAAACAGAATGTATTACGATAAACACTACTGCCCAGATACCAGTTACAGTTAGTGATAAGTCTATCAAAGAATTTGGTCCTACATCTACATCTGCATTTGCATTTTCCCCAGGCTACGGATCCTTAACTCAATCGTACTGTGTGGAGCGGAAACCTCGAGGACTACAAAAACATCCTTGCAGAGTATATAGACCTTCTGCAACACCTGTTTCAGCGCATCTTAAACATCAGGTGGCCGGAGATGATCTTAAATGTAGATCTGTGGAGGAAAGCAGGACAATAACCAATGGAGATACAAATAAGACGTCGGAAATGGGGCTGGATAGGACATACCCTGACGAAACCATCATCGAGCATTACACACCCTTATCTGGAACCCCCTGGACAAGAGGAAAAGAGGACGTCCAATAAACTCCTGGAGGCGGGAAGCAGCGGCGGAGCTACAGGCACTAGAAACGACCTAGAACGGTGGCGCCATAACAGAACCGTGTTCGTGGGATGACAGACTTTTGTTGATGGCATATGTTCCTAACGGAACGTCCAAGAAACCCCTGGGGCGGGATGCAGAGGCAGAGCTACATGCACTAGATATGACCTGAAATAGTGCCACCAGAGCAGTCCATAACCGTGTTCGTTGGAGGACTGTTGTTGGCGGAATATGTTCCTCACGGAACTACTGTCACAGGTATATTAAAGTAAGTTGATGTACTTGACCGAGTAAATAAACAAATACGTTCATAAAATCAAGTGAAAGAAAAACACATGTAATGGAATGTAAGAGAAAAATGAGAAAAAGGGACACTTTTATTATAAAATAAATTGACATGATAAATGTAAAATGTTGAATAGATTTCTTAAATTATAATTTTGTTTTAGGTCAGATCTACATGATTTTATTATGTTCAATGCATTTTTAAAGACAAAATGTTGAAAGTATTGAGTTTCTAGAGAACAAACAAGGATATGCAGTTCAAAAGTTCACATCCAAATTAAGCGGAAGGCAGCACAACCGTTTTGTACAAGTGCGATAATGTCTTTGAGAAACTGCGAGCCTATATCGGAAAGTTCTAATAAGATTTACGGGCCTTGCTGCATGCTTCTTTATTCTTTTAGAAAGTATACATGAGTGATCAACAATAACTTAATAATTGTAATTCTCCTGAACAGGAATCAAACATTGACCTAGTAACATTTGTATGCTTTAATTATGTTTGCCTTTTTAAGGACAGGATATAAACACTTGTTTTAGTGCATATCTGCACTGTTTTAAAGTGACTGAAGGCTTGTTGGATATATACATGATCGTATACTAAGGCGGGGCGGCTACTTTGAACATTCATCATACCTTTATTTGGGAGTTTATTTAATCAACTCTCCTATGGAGTTACTCTGGCAACCCAAAAGTGAAACAATATTTGGCACTTATAATCACCGCTGACAAGACTTAGTTCTCGTAATTAACGGATAAATTCGCTGTAATAAATTCTGTAGCAATGTTTTTCAAGGAAACTTATTTATAAATACCTTAAAAATAGTCAGATTTGAATTGGTAGGAACAATTTAGATATTTTTTGTAGTGGTATGTATTCCTACGCTAGAGTTTACTATAGTCTCCGAGACTCCTTCAACCAGACGATCGGTGGTTTCCGTAAATCTTCGATAAGGAGAGAATCTCTCTTGCTTGTCGAAGATTAACGGAGACTGCTGGTTGAACGAAACTAGAGTTCAATATTGCTTGGATTCATACAATTTTTCAGAAATATTTCGATTACTGATACGTAGCATGATGAAATTAATAGTATCTTAAAATATTACACGACATAATTCATATGGGGTTTTCTCGTAATTCTTTTGGGAAATGTCCGAGTATTCATATTTTAAAAAAAGAGTTCGTAATTCAAACACATAGAAGAAGCTACTTACCATGGCAAATAACATATCGTTGATTCAAAATTAATAATAATCGATAAAATTAACTCCCGTCAGTACTTTTATTTTACTTTATTTTTTTACTTTATTTAAAAGATCATCTATAAATACATAATACAAAAATGAGGATATTACATTTCCTTGTCAGACCTTAAATAACAGGAGATCATTCTGACTGAACTTGGTTAAGAACTTTAGAACTTGCAGTGTTTGGGTGATCGTTTATCAACATCCATGGTTTGCTTTTAACATCAAACATAATTCAAATATGAGAACCTTGACCTCAGAGTGAATCAAAAGCTTTGCTTCGCCTTAAAAAGCTTACATATTAATTGCTGCTTTGTTTCATATTGTGTAAAATTGTTTCTTGCAAGTCAAATGAGGTAGTAAGGCAGCTTAAAGGTTTTTGAAACCCTTGCTGTTGTGCACCGGGAAAATGTTGATTTAAGATCAGAAATTCAAATATGCGGGGCATAATATTTTTTCCGAAAATGTTTTAAGTAGACTAGGCATTAAGGGAACTGATCCATAAATGTCACACTTATTTTTAGGTGTTGATCCACCTTTGTATAAGGGAAATTCATGTATCAATCCTTGTTTCCATTGACGAATAATTTTGCAATAGGGCACTTTAAATTGTGTATCATCACGAGGCAGGTTACTAAAATTTCCCTCCATGTATGATATGCTCGTTTGTAACAGAGTCATGATCAGGAGCCTTATGGCGCTTCATACTGTTGAATACAGTGTTGAGTTTTTTTTTAAGTAATCATTTGATTTAATCAAACTGTCATATTTTGTAAATCTAGATTTTGCCTCGGCATTAAGACGATCGAATTTCTTGCAAAGGAGATTATTATCTGAGCGAAGTAAATTGATAACTTTCCTTAAAGATAATTTCCCTAAACTTTGACGAGAGTCTGCGCAAATATTATTACTCTCATTCGCAAGCAAACGTACGTCGGGTACACGAAAATCATAAGACGAAAGAGCGGTTCCTACGGGCATCGCTCGTTGAGAGTGGCTATTCGTCTTTAAATACCATTGTTCATGACCCCAACGACTGGCACATCAAACATCGGTTTGTCTTACGTTACATTCTCAATCACTTCATTGCGATGTTTGACGCTACGATATGTCATTGAAGCCACGACTTGCTAAACCCTTAGCTCCAGCACGATCACCAGACACGTACGGATGAAGCTTAAGTGAAGTGCAACTGCAGCGTACGTTTTTTTAGATCTTCGAAGGAAACTTTAGTGATTGCTGTGCATGTCCAACATCCACCGTGCGTGATTATGAGAAGCATAGTTACGTCCTACCAAAATTGTAAGATGTACTTGCTTGTTTCGTAAGATTTTTAATAAATTCCGCCCCTAGACCACCCGTAGAAGCACAATCGACCAATCGTTACTGGGGCTTAAACTATATAAACTTAAACTATAACTGTTTATTCCTTTAATATTTGATTGTTAATGATGATCAAAACAACATCATAATATGTGTAAAATACATTACAATAGTTTAAATCCGATTTGCCCAAAGTTAAACAACAAGTACAAAAGCAAATAACTCTTTTATTATAATATGATAATTGATTTAAGTCAAGACTCGACTGAAATACAAAGTTTCAAACAGCAACCAAACTGATGAATTTTTTCTAAAAAATTTTCCATGCTCTGATGATAACAAGGCTTGGCCAACATTTAATGTTTTTCTCGTTCTTCGTTGTAAAAAACTATATACTTATATGGTTACATGCATGTAGCATCGGGAGGGGGGGGGGGTTGGGTAAAGGAAGAGCATGCCCCTACCAACCTTTGTTTCTTGCAGCAAACCTAATTCCCTATTTCTTATAATGACTATACAAAACAAAAGAATTAACATGGAGTTGCCACCCCCCTCTTGTAATTGTTGTAAGCATGTAAACAAGTCAAGTAAAAGAAAGGAGATTAACAATATATATTAGAAATTAAAGTCAAATGTACAGGTACAGTACGCTCTGTCCCCCTTAGCCCCAGATGGTTAACTTATCTCCTGAATATAATCAATAATGCAATCTTATATTCTACAGTTTTGGCACTAAATCATCTATCCCAAAAATGAAATAGATATACCTAAACAAAACAAACAGAAATAGATCACCAAACTTTAAACATTTACGCCATGCTATTAAAATAACTGTACTGTTTAAACGGAAAAATCATTCAAACATAATGTAGCTCAAGGACATTTAGGGATTTTCCACTCTTCTTTCGTTTTTCATTCAAATGTGCATTTAAACACAAAATGATATAACAAGATCATCAACAAGTTTTGAACGACGAAGATCGGGTAAGTAAATGATATTTAGATATGAAAATTTGATTAAATGTACAATTTTTTGCTGTATTTTGATGTGATCAATTATATATAACGTACGTTTATTTTAATATTTTATACCATATTTATTTAGTCATACATTAGGTACATCGTACTAATGTTTGTGAATGTCTGGTAACACGGGACTGATTAAATGAAATCTACTGCAGAGTAAAAAGGCAAACTTTGTGTTTTGCAAATGTCTGTCTTGTTTAGGACATGTTATATTGGAGATAATCTTTTCACAAATTTTAAATTGATTTGTTTTCAGAACTATGGGCTATCAACTGTTACATTTGTTACTTGTCTTCAATGTCTTTGACCATGCAGTCGCAAAATCGGTAGGTGAAGTGTTTTAACTTTTTTTTTAAAATTGATACTTAATGTATCGTGGTAAAACAAGCCTTTGCTGAATGGGTCAGTGTTGTAATGTGTTACATATTTCTGCAACTTTGCAAGTGAGAAATTCAGATTTTTAATACTTTAATGCTTTCGACTTTATTTTGTACACATGCCCATTAACAGAAGGCAATTCCAGGCAAGTTCTCATTTTTCTTAAATCAGATAAAAGCTTCTTTTGCTGGATGCGATGTTCTTTGAAATACTCAGTAAAGCTATTTGTACAGATGGTTAACTCATCTCCTGAATATAATCAATAATGCAATCTTATATTCTACAGTTTTGGCACTAAATCATCTTTCCCAAAAATGAAATAGATATACCAAAACAAAACAAACAAACAAAAATAGATCACCAAACTTTAAACATTTACGCCATGCTATTAAAATAACTGTATTGTTTACACGGAAAAATCATTCAAACATAATGTAGTTCAAGGACATTTAGGGATTTTCCACTCTTCTTTCGTTTTTCATTCAAATGTGCATTTAAACACTAGTACAATTGTACTAAAACAGTGATTATTCGACCTATTCGGGTCATTTGAAATACCAAAGATTAACATAGCAGTTGTAAGATACTGCACATGTATCCGGATGCCTTTATACAGTGTATTTTGAAGACTAGTAGCCGGTAGACTCTATTTCTGACATATTTTCTTGCTTTTCTTTTTTCTTCATTTTGAACTTCTCACTACATCAGTATTAATTTAAATACACTTATCGTAGGTAGGGTATTTTAGGTAGGGTCAGCCCACGTTTTAGTACAACTATCAACGACATCAACTTGGTTGCTAATTGATTTTCTCTCTATCAGATCTAAACTTAGCCCCCTTACTAAAACGTCATTGCAGATAAACAATAACAAACTCTATATGTTTTCTGGTGCACTTTGCCAGTTGAGTTAACCCTGAGCAAGAGATATCGATCATATTTTTATCAATAACTATATGAAGATGCCATCTCGTTGCAAACTATGAGTGGGTTCGATGTTTTGATCAGATAAAGAAAGATCACGAACATAATTCAACTATAAAAAATCTATTGGAACAACACTTATTTGAAACAAAGTAATCATGGAACTACAAAAACAGTTAGGATTACGCCCGGAAGAAAAATTAGGAACCAGCCTATTGGGCACTTATACTTATATGAAAGAATTAAATAATGTTGGGAACCTTACTCTAAACATCTTTTGTACAACATCGCTTATTATAACGTTTCCTTTTCGAAGTATATGGCAGTATCATTATAGCATTCTGGTCCCTTGTGGTTCCTTATTACGTAACATATCATCAACACATTTTTCGGTCACCTGAGCTTACCAAGGTGACCAACATATCATCAACACATATCAACAACACATTTGTTGGTCACCTTAGTAAACTCAGGTGACCTGTTGCTAACCGTTTTCGTCCGTCGTCGTGCGTCGTCCGTTAACAATTTTACATTTTTTACTTCTTCTTGAAAACTTCTTGTCCAATTGTTACCATTTTTATGTGAGCCATCTCTGTGGTAAGAGGAATCTATATTGTGATATTCAAGGCCCTTAGGCAAAATATGTAAAAAAAAAAAAAAAAACACCAAATTTTCAAAATCTTCTTCTCTACTCCCACACATGTGAGGAAGAAACTGGTTGCATGGTTATGATTTCCATGAAGCCCACTACTTAAATTGTGAAATTCATGGCCCCTGGGTCAGGGGTTCAGGCTCTTAGGCGATATGGCCATATAGTAAAAATGCACCTAATCTTTGAAAATCTTCTACTTTACTCCCATATATATGTGTATTTGTTTAAATCTAAATACATGATAATGATGTCCATGAAGCCCTCCACCAAATTGTAAAATTCATGATTCCTGGGTCAGGGGGTTGGGCCAATATAACCATAAAGTTAAATGTATCTAATCTTAATTTTTTTTTTCTCTTCTCCCATATATATTTGTTAAAAACTAAATGCATGATGATGATGTCCATGAGGCCCTCAACCAAAATTGTGAAATTCATGGCCCCTGTGCCAGGGGTTTAGGCTCTAGTGTAGGGCCAATATGGCCATATAGTAAAATATATTAAATCTTAAAAAATCTTCTACTTTACTCTCACACAGGAGAGCAAAAACTGAATACATGGTTATGATGACCACTAACTCCTCTACCAAAATTTTGAAATTCATGTCGCCTGGAGTATGGCTTTTGACTCTAGGGCAGGGCCAAAATTGATGTATAGATGTTGATGCATATAATGTTTAAAAATTATCTTCTTTACTCCCACACACCTTCAAGGAAAACTGAATTCATGATTTTGTAGATCGGATCTTTAAGTTTTTTCACCAAAATTATAGGTTTCATAGTTCCTTTTGAAAGATATCAGGCAGGAAGGTGGTCGTCATTACAAATTTAAAAATGTTCTACTCCAGAATGAATCCTAATAACATGCATATATGAGACTCCTCGACAAGTTTGTGTATGGGTTATATGGTGACCGTTAAGGCCAATTGGCCTCTTGTAATCAAAAGCCTCGAATTGTTAGTAGGAGCAATTTTGCTAAAGTAATGTGTAATTAAATATTGATCCTTCAGGATTGAAAGATAAATGGTTTATTGCCACGCTACTCCACTAATTCTTATTACTTAAAATATAATGATTTAAATCTAATGATATATAGGTATAAATTGTTTAGATAGATTGGGTTACTTGTTTGGTTGGGCATATGTATATCCTTACCCATGCATGAATAGTATTTGTATGTGTTTACATGTATATGGGATTAAGATTTGTAAGGCATATGTATAACCTGGCAAATATTAATCCATTTTAAAATGTATAGGAATGCACTTTTCCACTTAAAATTTTCTCCCTCCCTCCTTGGGGTCTGAACTTGATTAATTACAATTAATCAAGTACATGGCGCTTTCAGACCACAAGGATTAGGTTTTGCATATATTATCTAATCAATCACATCATTGATTACATGAGTAATGGGAGTGGATTATTTTGGTTGTAAAATATTATGGCATAAAGAATCAAATATTCATAATTTTATTATTAATTTTATAAACTTAATTATTGTTATACACCCATCTATTGTCATTTTACTGATTATTTCAATGATAAAGTCACAAAAGTGACAGAGTGCAACATACCTATTTGTTATGTGATGTTTTACCGTACACAAATTTAAGGCTCAGGTGGCTCAATTTCTAGCAGATAGAGGTTACTTATTTCATGGGGAATATGCGTGAAAAAATACTATATACAGAGATGGTCTATTTTGAACATCATCAATTATGGATAAATAAATTTAATAATGTATAGTTATAGATTGTTTAGATAGATATTCTCGCGGTGGTATTTGATAACCAAAATTTTGTTTGTTAAATATCGTATTTCAGGTTCTTTGAAATTGCTGTTGAAGGCATTAACCCTATTTCTTGTAAAATAATTTTGCACAAATTTTGTTTAATATGTCTAAACAACGTACTCAATTTAAAGTATGTGATATACTTGTATAAAAATATTTTCATGTGAAATGTAGTGTCCTAAATGTTGACTTCTGTCGAGCTTGGAAACAAATATATTTTTTTAAGATTAAAAAACCCAACAGCAACGTTTACCACTCATGTTGGTAAATTCATATTTCGTAGCAATAATATTCTAACCTACTCTCCGATAGGAATTTAAAAAGGCTCATGTGCAACATCGCTAACCTGAGGAACAATGGGTAGATAAAATCAGCTTAATGGAGTTATAATATAATCTATCTGGACAATGTAGTATAGGTTCTCTATATAAAAAAAACCCACCCCTCCGGATATTGTTATGTTTATAATCAAGTCATATTTCTAACCGAATGATTTTATAGTCACATCAGATCTTGAGAATTGCAGTTCTCAAAAAGATCCTAAACAAGTGTGTATATAAAGTATCAACCTACATCAAACTCTGAACCCTTTATAAAGCTCAAGAATCGTCCAGGGGCCAAAGTCTAAACAATTTTAAAGAATCAGAAAATGTCAAAATGCTTGTATATAATTAAAACTATATATTATAACATTTCAATCATTTCGAATAATTAACATGTTTTTCTTTGTAAAATTGAATAAAAAATGTGGCCCCTTCATGGTCTTGAAGATTTGGATTTGAACAAATTTTAATCTACACAATCTAAGGTTTCTTTCAATAAAGGTTGGTTTATCTAGACAAATGGTTTAAAGAAGAATATTTTTAATGTATTTTCTGCCGCAACAAAAGTTTTAGGTTTTCAAGGCCAATGGATTCTGATGATAAAGTTTTAGAAGATTTTTTTTTCTATATATTTCCATATATAAAAATTCAACCTTTCATTGTGGCCCCACCCTACCATTGGGTATTATGATTTTAACAAACCTGAATCTACCCTACCTGAGAATGTTTCGACACAACTTTCAGCTACCCGGCTAATTAATATCCGAGAAGAAGAGTTTTTTAAGATTTACTCTATATATTTCTATGTAAAAGTTCGATCCCCAATTGTGGCCACACCCTACCCCGGGGATAATGATTTCCACAACTTTGAATTTAAACTACCTAAGGATGCTCCATCCAAGTTTAAGCTTTCCCAAACGATTATTTTCCAAGATGAAGGTTGTTAAATATTTACATTCATATTCCTCTGTAAAAACTCAGTTTCCGATTTAAACAATAACTTATTGCAAAAAAATATAAATAAAATCGAAGAGCATGCACGCCGTATTTATCCCCCCCCCCTTACAACAGATCACGATAACATTGTGAAAACAGATTAATAATACAAGTATGATCCATGAAAATAAATGATGTTTAAGCATAAAATGCATCTACAACAGGAATTAACGAAAAAAAGGAGGAATACCAAAAAAAAAAAAATATTCCAAAAAATTTAAAGAAGTAATAAAGTAAATCCGCTATATATATATATATATATATATATATATATATATATATATATATATATATATATATATATATATATATATATATATATATATATATATATATATATATATATATTAACAGTAAAAGTTATATTAATTGCTGCCATGTAATAAAATTTCTACAGATACTAGTGTGATAAATTTGTGTACAGTATGTAACATAATTTCATTTGTATGTCATATTTTGGACAAGAAAAGTGTTCAGTATATTCATATGAATTACCATTGGTCTTAATTTAAGAAATCTTCACATATGCATTTAAATTTTTTACTTTTTTTCTAAATTGACATTGCAGAATATTTTCTCCTCTGAGTCCATGGTCTTTCTTGTGAAGGTTTTTGTTGAGCTTTGATTTAAATGAAGCAACTGAAGAACAATCCTTAGCGTCTTGTGGTAATTCATTCCAAGCTTTGATAGTATATGATAAAAAGCAAGATGTTGTTTTTGAAATAGGAATTCTGTAAGTCATTCTACTTGTTTTCAAATTATAAATTATCTGAAAGTACATACTGGGTTCAACAATATTTCTAAGATACTGAGGTGCTTATCAAAAAAGTTAATGATTTCATAAAATAATTATGCTTTTTACGACGTTCAGTCAATAGTTCCCAACCCAGTTCTTTATACAATGTTGAGCTTAAAGAGTTTAACATCTCATTCCTGTACTAATTCTGTCAGCTTCAGTTTGGAATCTCCTGATAATTATCAACTTTGATCGGAACAATTATCCCATACAATGTCTCCATATTCAAAGACTGGTCTTATGAATGCAAGGTGAACAATTTGCTGTCGACTGAAAATTTAAGCATGCGTAAACTGTTAAGGCGCCTACAGTCTTTTTTTATTAATATCTTGTAAATGCATCGTCCATTTACCATCTGATTGAAATAAAATTTTCAAATGTGTATGTGAATGTTCATTACGAATCACAGGACCATTTATACCAAATTTTATACGGTATTAGGATAAATTATATTTTTCCCAGTAAAATAAACATTCACTGGGTTGCTTTGATTAAAATCCACAGCACTTCTTCGACCATTGATTAACTTTATCTAAGGCATTTACATAAGAAGATCAACACTGTTATCATTAACTATAAATAATGAAGTATCATCAGGAAATATATTAGAATCATTAATAATTTTTTAAGCAATGTATTGATCTATACACAAGTAGTAAGAATAAAAAAACAAAACAAAACCTAGCCTCTTGGGATACCTGCATTCAAGATTACTGTTCTTGAAATAAAACATCCAACATAACTGTACAAATTCGACACCCACCCTTCTCTCGGGGGTAATGATTTTAACCACTTTAAATCTAAACTAATAATATAAAGTTTGATGTAATACGAGAGGTTTGTCACACCCTTATTGCATCATTTAGCATTGGCAACGGATACAGGTTCACTTAACTTTGTTCCCGATTTTGCATTGTTTTTATTTGTAGGGTATTTTTTCTGACTGGCTATGGTGTTTTTTATAGAATGAATGTCATTTTGGCGTTATTAAAAAAAAACATTTTTTATATGTATGGGTATCATAATAAATAAACGTAAGGATAATCAGAGAACAGAGAACTACGCACAAATGTGAGCAAAATATATGTACAAGTAGAAAACAGAGGTAAGTTATATACATTTTTTTCAGCTAGTTATTTTCGAAGCCATAGCTCTATTTAAATAGGGGATTACACAACACAAAATGTTGCACACAATCAGATGACATCTTTCTTTTCATGTTCTTCTAATACTGTAGTTTTTTCTATGCCCCCAGATAAAATGTAAAACAATGTATCCTCATTAAGATGAGTTAATTCTAGCTATAAATGAACATCAAAACTATTAATAAGGCTGTCGTAGAATGAATTTCTTATATAACAAGTAAAAGAGCACCCAAAAACAACATGCTGAAACTGATTGATAAAGTTGATTAAACAGAGTGTACAGGTTTGCTCTAAAGGGGTAAGTGCAATAGTTCAGAGTTTGCTGAGGAATCTGATAAATTGGACTTCCTCAAAAGAAAAATTAAATTTCCAAATGCTGACAGGAGTAATCCTTGAGTGGAAGATTCGAAAAATTCCGAAGTCTGGGTCAGCTTGTGTTCCGGTTCTCCATTCCTCAGTTTGTTGGTGACAGCTTGTTTTACAACCGATTTCCACTTATTCCTTCGCGGGAAATGACATTTTTCAGTAAACGTACGTTAGTGCTGTAATTAATTATACTTGTTTAAAATTTCATACAGGTCCATAAGGAATCCATATAAAGGTCGTCCGTCATTATTTATAAAGTCGTATAGCCTTCAAAAGAACATGTTTTTCGTAAACTGTCAGTATCTAGAATACTAGCTTTCCAAAAAATAACATTTTTTTTTATCGATTTCTGAAATGA
Source organism: Magallana gigas (assembly GCF_963853765.1). Classification (NCBI taxonomy): domain Eukaryota; kingdom Metazoa; phylum Mollusca; class Bivalvia; order Ostreida; family Ostreidae; genus Magallana; species Magallana gigas. The sequence continues at coordinate 9,478,922 of NC_088856.1, forward strand.
TGGGATGAATGCCAAGCATACTTTCACACATGTCACATCTGGTTGAAATTGTCTTGAATATCTTTCATCACAACGTGAAATTTACTTAAAAGTTGGAGATCTGCTTGTTTCAAATTCTTCCAAATTTCACTCTCATAAAATAATGTTGGTATTACTATTTTGCTGATACAGGTTGACAATAGTAAGTGGATTTGTATTATTAGACAGATCGTTCCTTATTGCGAAGTAAGCCTTTCTTCCTTTATTGCAGCTGTTTGTTGGTCGGTCAATAGACTTGAATCGAAAATGTTAAATTATTCCTAATGCTTATAATTATCACAAGACGGAATGTTCTCTTTGCCTAATATCCAGGTTTGCTGTGTTAGGATTTTGCCTTTACCGAACTTACCAACTTTAGACTTTTGAACATAAAAGGTTAAACGCCATAAACATGAATACGTATATGTAAACTTTAACATTTTTATAACCCCACTGGGTTTAACTAATACAAGCTTTATCATCGGCTAACGCCGGGTTCGTAAATTTTACATTATGTACATCAAACCTAGTATCTACAATTCCTAGATAATTAAGTAAATAATTAATAACACAGTGAAAGAAACCAGATAATAGCCCTCCCTGTCAAACTCCCTGCTTGATTTCAAACCATTGGGAGGTTTACCGTTTATGGCTACTGTACTTTCACTGTTACAGTGACAATCATATATTATTTCCCATATTTTACCCTTTTATTCCTAATTTTTGAAGTTTTACCATAAGACCTTCTCTCCAAGTACCATATGCTTTCTTGCAGTATTAAATGCTACATAGACGGAGCTTCCTGATCATTGTAATGATAAATTGTTTCCTATAAATTAAAACCTGCAGTAATGCAACTTAGGTCCTTCTGAAACCCTTGATGCTGGGGATTGGGGAACTTTATTTCACTTGTTATAACATCTAATATTTTATACTGCAGTATTTTTTCGAACACTTTTAATAAGCATGATGATAAGGATACCAGTCGGAAGCTATCAGGGGATTTTTTTTTATCTTATTGTCTCCTTTGTATATGGGTACGATTATACCTTTTTTCATTTATTAGGATATTTGTTAATAATGAGTATAGTAAATACGACGTAAACCTATTGCAAGTGTAAAGGACAGCCCATATCAAACCGAAGAGATTACGTAGCTACTCCATAAGTTGTAAGAGAAGTTCCGGGAACCATACTTTTTTGCCAAAAAATAATTGTTGCCCATTGACCCCCGTGATGAAAAACATTTTGAAACGTGATCACACATTACAATGACACCTTTATCATATTCTAGTAGATCATATGCCTTCTGCATATAATGTTGACGGTTTTAAAACTAGACTTTGTATCAAAGAAAAACGCGCACAAAAAACCTCATTTTTTCAGCCACTAAATGACACCAGGACAAAACCGGCATTTCAGAATCCTTATTGCAAATCTATAGCACATCTTAAAACATATTCCAGGAGATGATTTATTTATTTTGTAGGAATACTTCGAGGAGTTAGTTTTCTGTTTTTGTGAAAAAAGTGATATTTTATAAACTATTTGACTCTTAGGAAACCAACAAAAACAACATGACATCCCAAATAAAACTCCAAGAGTTCAGTTTGCAGGTTTATTAGGTGTAAGAGCAGTTTGAAAAAGTAAAACGTGACAGCCGGACGGACGAATTGACGGACCGAGGTAACAACAATATTCCTGAACTTTCCTAGTAAGAAAGTGCGGGTATAATTATCGTTATACGGTTGTAAGATGTTTTAGTTTTAATAATTTTACTATTCTAATTATTTTCATGTGTATAAAAAATGAACCTTTTTATATATATATTTTTAAAGAATTACTCGTACCGATTTCCTGTATACCCTGTGGATAAATGTCCCACAAATGCAGCAGATTTTGAAAAAGCAGCAAGAAGACGAAATTGTCCGGAACACTCACGATACCTGTGCTCTCCTGATAAATACCTATCAAACTTGATAGAATTCTGCACGGATCGCAAAAAAGGGCTCTATGGAAAAGGTACATGATTATTATAACCATTTAATATGCATAAACAACTTATTTGAGGAGTATCTTTTAGGTCATGGGAATATATATATATATATATATATATATATATATATATATATATATATATATATATATATATATATATATATATATATATATATATATATATATATATATATATAGAAAATTTGAAAAACGAAAGACAACACAGAGTAAAACGTTAGCGCTTTCATTTCATATATATATATATATATATATATATATAATTTTCCGGAATCTTTTTTTTCTGTTTCTTATTAAGTCTTTTCCTGATTAATTTGCATTCATATATGATTTTCATTCTAAATTGCAATGAATGAAAGAAAAAATAATTCACCTTATCATAGCTGTAATAGTTAGCGTAAATTTTATCGCCATTTTGTTGATGGTGAAACAATGTACATTTATTGATTTTCATTACCTTGTACCAGTAAATATTTTGCATTTATTAAACACATTCCAAGCAAGCAGTTTTTAACAAAATTCCCCCCACTTGTTTAAAAAGGCACCTTTTTAATATATCCTTTATTAACTTTTTCTTGTCAAAATAACTCTTTTTGGTAAAGCAAAACCCTTTTCAGTAAGATGCAGCAGATTTCTGGCAGAGATGTACGCTATTTTATTCGTGGAAAAAACATGAGGAAACTAAATATATTGATAAGTGAAAAAATATTGACAGTCAAGTTCGAACAAAATATCTTCTAATAGGTAAAAGAGAAAACAATTTCCGTAACTTATTGTTTTAAAATATGACAGGTTTCTGTATCCTACTGGAGGGCACAGGCGACCTCAATCATTACAGCTGTATAGAGCGATTTAATAGCAGTTGTCCTGATCTGCCATATTACGATGATGAGCTCTATAAAAGTAAGAAAATTAATTTTCTTTCCATCCTTTAAATCAAACAAAACGAAAGAAAAATCGATTGATTTAAAAAATAATTTATTTTCATTATTTCAAAACACGTACGTAAGAAATGGCTAACTGAAGTCCCTCACAGAATTAACTTATGCTTTAAATATACTTGAAGTTTACTCAGAAGTAAACCCCAAGTACAGCTTTAAAGTATGCTTCAAATATACTTGAGGTAATTTGGATTTGAATGCAAATTAGGTTTTCAAAAATAACAAAGATATACCTGATAAAAGTAAAAGTGACTTATTCTTTTGCTGAGTATAGTTGACTTCTACTTGATAACCAAATTTGCATAGTAATCCAAAATACTTATTCTGTTATGTATTCTTGCGACAGGAAGAACCTCACATCGTCATTCCATATTCTACCTATAGATAGATCATTTCAGCATTCTGCATAAGTAATATTGTACATAATTTTAAATTGATACATTTACATTGTATTTTTCATATTATATAAATATTGATGATCTACTGAACCATTAAAAGTTGACAGTTTGTACATATAGCCTAAATAGAAAAAATACGAAACTTTCTGCAGCATTAAACCATACTTATTGAAGTGATTTTAAACAACATGCACACAACAATGGCTACTGTAATTTCAAACATTTCGCCAAAAACGTGTATGAATCCTTAAAAAGTGGAGCTGCTTATTAATTTACAGATAAATAACTTACTCCTCAAACATTGATGCTAGCTCTATAGTGTAAAATATACGATGTACCTGTGTGAAATATAAACTATCCAAATTCTTTATTTATATTCCCCATGCTATAAGATGTTTAAGTCCCCACCCCCTGTTTTAACTTCCTAGCAAGGCAAGTCCTGAATAATTATTTTTTACGTAATTTTAAAACAATTTTTACATTAATCTTTCTTTATTTTATAAGATTCGGTTCATTTGGTTTGCCTGACACTGTTTAAGCAATTATGATTTTTAATGCATTTTTATAGACAACAATCATAAAATAAAAATGTTGGGACTTTTTTTTTATGATCAGTGTTATCTAAAGTTGATTCTGATTAAAAAAGAAAACTACGTCCAAATTGATCTATGAAGTATAAAATTAAAATAAAAGTTAACATTAATTTTGGAGTATACTTAGTATATATTTAGTTTAAAAGTGGTTTAAACTTGGCTTACAGCTTTTATTATAGGTACACATATTTTATACTTTAAGTATTATCGTACTATAATTTCGCTTGATACGATATTTCAGTTAATTTGATCCACAGGACCTTATTCGCCCTTGACCAGACACCTGGGTTTGCCTGTGCCACTTTATATAACCCAGAATTATCTCCTCCTCTACCTGTGGAGTAGCCCTTTTCCCTGTACAAAAAGAGGAGGCTAAAGACAGTTTGCAAATGACTACTCTTTTATTAAAAGTATTTTAATTATAAAACATTCTGATTTAATTCCACAATAAAATATAATGTATTATAATAACAATAAACATTGATTACAAAAACTCTGAAAATAAAATATTATACTTACTTGAACCCTCTGAATCCTTTATGTTAACTTTTATTTAAACCGTGCAAGTATTTTAATATGATCTTACTTGTACAAAAAGAAGAGCAAAGGACAGCTTCCAGTTGATAACTGGAGGGCTGATTTCCCCGCACCTCCTTTTTTTACGCACGGACCCTGTACCTCAAATTTTGGAACCTTATAAGTATATGAGCTCAAGTCCATACCAATGTTCTGACGCACCGTGGCCATCGTAGCATTGTATTTATATATTCTGACCTGGAGCAGACAGGTTCATCACTGGACTTAATCACCCACTTTTCTATAAATATAACCAATTATTCGTTATCTGTCTAGCCAATGCACTTAAACCAATTTCTGTAGTATTTCGTTGTGATAGTATACTTACATATATTTACATATATAGTGTACTTGACTAAACCAAGTATAACTACTGTACTTGAAGTATAAGTTAAGTATAAATAAGTTATACTTTAAGTACAAGTTGTATATGTCAATTCCGTCAGGGATGTAATCGCATAGTCTATATATTTAGCTGCATAAACTTGTAATGGAGAAAAAAAACCACGGTACCTATGTAATAGTATAGTGGTTTTCATTAAACTCATTAAAGCTATCCCAATGTCATCTTATAAATTGTTACCTATTCAAAACATTTAGTTTTCTAAGTTGCAACAACAAATTGTAATAATGAAGATACTCTAGTTGAATAAACGTTTTAATTGTATCGACGATTTACCAATATTTCAAATCGACTGACTATTTATTTTTTCGTGAAAAAAGTTTCGCAATTAATTTATCCCTAGTTTTTGGTAATTAAAGAAATGCTAAGGATAAATATATTTATTATCGTGCATGAAATAAGTACAAAACTAAATAAATGTACAAAAAATTAAGTTATGCAAAATTTCCTTTACCACCATCTGTACCAGGTAAGCCTGCCTCATTAATATTGTCAACCAAGTAAACGAAACCTAGAGCCAACCCACTTACATGTAGCAAGGACTTAACACTGCAACTATTCTAACAAGTTTCACTAGTAAAAAAAAAAAGAACAATGAAAACAAAAGCGAGATATAACAATGAACGGATCATGCCATGAACTTAACAATTAACGAGACAGGAGAATAGGGTCTACCTATCTACATGTACCCTTCAACTGCTAGATTAAAGCTAACTCTGACACTTTATACACTCTCCGCTCTGGAGTTATGTTTTTTCAACCAATTTGAACGAGATTATGAACTGTCATCATAACGAAGAATGTACAAAATAAAAAAAATAGGCGAAAAAATACACAGATTTCTACAAAATTAAAGGACGGATCAGGTGCCATGAGTGAGCACCCTCTGCTGACCTTTCACACCTGTCGTGTGCTCTTTGTCGTAGTCGGGAAAACGGAAATATCTGCAGACAATTAGGTGATTAATGATGAGTTGAAATGGAAATATTCGCTCGGCAAGCCTCGCGAATATATACGCCATTTCAACTCGTTGGATAAAGCAAATATAAAATCACACAATTATAGATGTTCTATTTATCTCATACAATTTGATTTAAATTATGAAGCTTTTTAGACAGTCCCTTATATGACCCGAATTGATTTTTTTTCAAAGATTAAAAACGATGATGCAACGTTGTGTTATGCAGTTATTGTGACCTTGCACAATACAATTTAGTACGTAATTTCTGAGATAAATCTGTTTTAATGTGAAGTTTCACTGAAATAGACCTTGAAATAATTTTTTAGCCTGAAATAATTTTTCTTAGAGCTTATTTATTTGATTAATTAGAAATACTGATCAGAAAACTTGAATAATCAAGTTTGTTGACATACGCAAAGTTGGTATTGCTCGTTTGTTTGAATTGACTCGAACGAGAAACAGTTGTTGATGTTTTATAACACAAACACCAGCCTACTGATTTGGGATTGAAAATAGTGAATAAGGATGCTTACTGGTGGTTGATTCAAAGTCTTATGAAACATTGTTTCAGTAAGTTCTTGTATAAAAACACAACCGGTACGATCTGTTTCAATCGCGTCGTCAGGATGAACTCCTTGATATTAACGTAGTTTGTAGTTTTATAAAATACACAAATCAAATAGAAAGTTTGAAGGGGGCTAACCTTATCAAAAATCTTGACAAACAAGAAAAAAAGGTCTTTTGGTTACGGTTATGTATAACTTTGCAAAAAGAGTTGGGGGAGGCTACCCCCCCCCCCGCCCCTCAATAGCCCGGGTCCCAACGCCTTTGCTACGCAGTTATGTGTTTTCCTTCATATTTTTAAGTAATTCAAGTCTTTGACAAAACCCATTTTATATCACTTTTTATAGTAGATATGGTTATGTTGAAAGTACAAGCAAATCTTCGAAAATAGGTCACTGAAGCGTTGAAGCGAGGGGCTGTGTCAAAAATAGTTCAGATCGGAAGTATTTGATAAAGCATCACCCGTTTGATATAGCAAAGATTTATCACACGGGTAATATACACCACGCGTATGATATGAAAAGTATTACATATCAAAACTACTAGTTAATATATGTTTGACTGTGTTCTTTAGGAAAACTTGCATCTTTGCTTTTTCTTAGATCCAGCATGTCTAGAGATCAACAAAGACCTTCGTTGTTTTGTTGCTGACAGTGACTGCAAAGAGAAGTATAGTTTTTAGTCGATAAAAACTTTTTTATACTTATATTGGTACATTTTATATATACATTCCAAAATAATATGTGTTATCACTTTTTCAATTGAAGATCACCTTCTCCTCAAGTGAAGACTGTTAAATGGTTTCTAATTGTTGCTGTCTTACTGATTTGTTGTGCAATAGTGTTTGCAGTATGTTGTGGTCTGATACTTCACAACAAAAGAAAAAAAGGTACACAAACAAGTATTGGAATACTTGATTTATCAAACATGCTTAGTTGCCAAAAATTAATATTTTGACACTTTGCATTGTTTTGCAATTAATTGCCATTAAAACAAACTTTTAAAGTATATTAGTATACCTCTTCTTATTTTCACTATAAAAGAGTAACTTGATTCCCTGAAAAGTATCATAAATAGACTGGTTCCCCACAAAACAGACTGATTCCTTGCTAAAAAAAAAATTCGGAACACTTATTAATTTTTGTTAACAAAATAAAAAGTTTCGAAATATTACAAATGAAATTAAGAATATTCAAAACCATATGATATTACTCTAGTTGCATATTCCTTTTTGATTGGCTGTACTTATTCATCTTTATTGTATAGCATAAATTGCCTACGACACAACACGACGCGTGTACAATTCGATTTGATTTATTTTGACTTTTTAACTTTTAAGATACACCAAATATGAAAATTATGTTAATTTAAACTTTTTCTGAATTGTTGCATCGGTATAATTAAAAAAGTTTCCGACCAGTTACATGAAGCTAAATCATAATTAAAAATGTTTGGTAAGGAAAAGTATAATCATGTTCAAATTTTGCAGATAAAGAAAGTATAAATACCGATGAATTGAGAGACTTTCTGGGAAAGGGACTTCTTGACATTATACATATTAGGGGAATCATAGTGGGTTGCGCTGGAGCAGGGAAAACCACTCTGTTCAGGAGACTTCAGGATATGTTGTGGATAGATACGACGATAAATACAACAGAAATTGCAGATGTTCATGTGAACAGCTTCGAAATTTTGAAGAAGAAAAAGACTATTAGAGGTACATGTAATAGGTCAAAATTATCAATTAATACAAGCCATTAGATAAAAACCCACATTTTGTTTTAAACCATAAAAATAAAATATATTTAACTGATTCAACTAATATTCAAACACTCTAAAAGATTACAAAAAACCCCACGAATAAACATACTTTTGCTTAACAGCTATGTATAAAGTTCAAATGCTTTATTGCAGTTACGAAAGGCAGAAAGACCAACAGAAATCAAACAATTACTTTCTCCAAAAAAGATATGCTAGAATCTCCAAAGAAAAAGAAAGGCTTTACTAATCGTAAAAACAAAAAAGAACATGGGGATAAATGCAGTTCTGAAAAAGACATGAGCATACCACTTTTAGATAAAATCCAAGAAAAATCGACAACTTTGCAAGAAGTTGAATACGAACAACCCGCACAGCCTCAAGAACCACAGACGCAAACATGTAATAGGGAAACTCATGATGGTGCAGATATCATGGATATGTCTACAGGAAAATCTCCTATTACCAATGATGACCCAATGTCAGAAATTATGGATGCTGTTAAAAAGATACCAAAGGAAAATCAGAAACATCCAAGAATAACGTTTGTGGATTTTGGAGGACGTAGCATGTACTATGCATTCCATCAAATCTTTCTCAGTCCTAAAACATTTTATATTTTAGTTGTGGATATGAGAAAAAAACCAGATGAAAAAGTTCATGAAACAGAAGATAAATGCGGAAGCCGGTTTTTAACGTGGACGTACAAAGGTAACTTGATAAAATTATTTGTAAGTTTTTAGGGGAAACATTATTATTATTGAAATAATAAATATTAAAACTTTTATTGCATTTATAATTTGTAAAATATTTTAGATTACTACAAGTTCTGGTTGAGATCGATTGACAGTTTCAGTGATATCAATACACCAGTCATCGTTGTTGGCACCCATGCTGAAAAAAAATCAGAAGAAGTAAGACTTAAAAAGAAAACATTTATTTGTTTCTCCAAAAACCCATTTGCTGCTATATTACACCAAGAATGGGTGATGCATGCACCTCAAACTCTTTTTAAAAATGGTTAAATCATACCCAAAAACCATGATCAGATTATAAATCGATGAACAATTTTCTATAGAAATCTAAACTGTTTTTTATAATTAATGAATGCCTCTAATAGTCAGTGGCTAGGGATTATTATAAATAAATTTTTTATCAAATAAACCTTTTTAATTTCAGATATTCGACCAATATTAACTAGTTATTCTTGTACAACTTGTCGGAATCTTTCCTTAAAAAATGGTTTTATTATACAAAACTGATAAATGTGAAGACCTAACGTACATAAAGACCTAATATGAATTAATTTTTTAGAAGTTTAAACTATTCAACCAACAGGTAATACTCGATAGCTCAAAGTTCATGGGACTGAGAAAATATTTCGATTTTTTAAAAGTTCGAAATTTTCTAAGAAGACCGACGGGTTTTAAAATTAGTCTTATGTTATGATTATGTCATTTATTTAGTGTTTACCTTACGCATATTTGTAAACAACGTTTTCTTTTCAGTAAAATATACAGAACTGGATGTTTTTAAAACTAAATACAGACAACTTTTGAATAAATTCATAATAGTTATTTATTTTATGCATCATATTAAGACGAGATTGCTCAGTACTACTGGACTGCGAGAGTTGTCATAGATGTCATAGATGTGATAACTGAGTATCACCCATTGTTCCAACTGTACGGGCCCTTCACCAGCTGTAAGAACTTGTTCTTCAATAATCATAATAATGACAGAGATGCTGATAAGCAAAATGTTTACAAATTTAAAATTCTAAAATTTGACCATAGCTCAATAGCATCGTTTCGTCTCAATTATTTCCCCATTTTCATTCATCAAGAGTAAGAAACTATAGATTATGAACAACGGGACTGCAGTTTGACTTCGAGGGATCAAGGGTTTCGAAAGATTAAGAGTTCGAGAAATCAAGAGTAAATTTGCTTATTTATATAGGGAAAAAACTCAGGACCCTAGACACACTACGAGCGATCAAGAACTTCGAGCGATCAAAGTTCGAGCCATCGAGAGTTACCTGAATATGATTTATTGATTTTATAATATAGGTGCAGTCTTTATCTTGCGGTATGCATAACTATTTTTCATACCCTCAACTAGTTAAAAATGGTCTTGATTTGTTGCTGCAACCCAAGATCTTCACCTTTGCTGATTTTCATGAATAATTCAAGTTTGATTGATTTCCATAATATTTTTTATTCGATGGAAATATCGATACTCTTATAGCATAAAAATCAAATTAAAATAACTTTTTATACGGATTGTCAATATTCAAAACAATTTTTTGGATTGAATTAAACAGTAAATTTCAGGTTAGTACAACCTTTTGTAAGAATAATTAAGACACCGATATTCTAACGGCTCCGGGGTTTTTCCGCTTATTGATAGCTTGAACATTTTAAACGAGTTTTCTCGCTTGAGAATCCAACTCAAGTCAAATGTCAATCGCAAGAAATTGCCAAAAAAAAATACGAAGCACATGCTAAGAAACACTAATTTATGTTTTGAGGTTTCGTAACTGATTTCAATAAATATTGTGTTATTTTGTCTTTGCTATTTTGGAGAATTTATTGATTTAATCAAGGTGAACACTTAGACGTATTCCTGAACTAAAACCATTGAATAAAAAGATCTGATGCTGTCCAATTATATGGACTAATAGAATATATGTTTCCCAGGTTCACAGATATCTTCAAATTGGTTCTTTTCGTTGGACTCTCGTCCAATTTAAGCTAAAACTTTGCAATGTTTGAAAAAAAAAACAAGATTAAAACAGAGTTTGATGACATCTTTTGAAAATAAAATAGATTTATGAAACTGTTAATTCTTTGCAATAAAATTTTAAAAACCGATTAAGTTTTAAAATGACTTTAAAAGAAAATGTCTAGAATTAAAATACAATTCGATCATTTTCACTGCAAATGTCTTTGCCATTAAGGCTTATAAGGCAGTTATGTAAATAATTGTAGTGTTATATGTAACTTTTTTGTTGTCTTTGTATTTTATTATTTAAGTAAGATATATTAGTTAATGCTAGTTCTGAAGCAATTTTTATTATTATTGATTGTATCACCCGTCATTGTTTGTGTTCTTTATATCTTTCTACTTTTAACTGTAAGCCTTTTGGATCTGACACCTACCGATATGGGCTGTTGCTATTTTTATATGATTCTTGCCGAATAAGTATGCCGGTGCCAAAAAAGAACTAATGCACCCGGTTATCGTTTAGTTTCTAACATCAATCTCAATTGTGATACAATAGACCATTACAAATAGATTTCATTACTACTGTTAATTAAGTGTATGAAACAAAATATGGTGAAATGTTTATCTTTTACAAAAAAGAAAATTAACAAAAAAAACAAAAACAAAAAACTCACAGAGGGTATTGATAATTTCTACCAAACAAAAGTAGTACAGTGTGTAGAGAAATCTCTACCGGAATTTAAATGTTTTCTTTACAAAATAAAAACGGTAAAAGTTGAAAAGAAATTCAAATTGGTTGGAAAAAAAATGCAGATAATTATTAGTCCCCTACCGGTTTTCACCGGAGGGACTATAGCTTTCCTCTGCCTCCGTCAGATCGTCTGTCCGTGCGTCCGTCCGTCTGTCTGTCTCTCCGTCCGTCTGTCTGTCCCATTTCAGTTTTCCACACTTTTTTTCTTTATGCGTGTGAGGAATAATGTAAAATTTGCTGAACAGCTTCACAATGTCAAACTACAGATCAAGTTTACTCTTTTGTAGCGTCTGGTTGACGTATTTTTGAGAAAACTATTTTTTATATTCCAGTGTTTTAATGTTCGGGCTCGTTGTGTATTGAATAAACGAGGAAAGTATGTAGTCAGTAATAATATCGTGCATTACTTGGACCATTCCTTTCATTGTTTCTAACAAATAAGTTCTGTAAAATAGTGTCAAGCATTGTGTTGCAAATTTAATCGACAGGTTTTTTTGTATTATTACAATCGGCTTCGTTATCGGGTTGGTCTGTTGAAATGATATTCTGCATAAAAGTGAATTGTTTTCACAAATTTCTACAAACCGGTAGGGGATGTGTATTGTTTATGCAATACTCTCAGAATGCTTGTGTTGTATAGTAGTATATTGTTAGTCTTCTTTCCTCTTCTATTGTTTTCTTTTTCAAAATCGCTTGAAGAAGGATTTTGATTAGTTGAACTTTAGTTTAACAATAGTAAGTAACACAGTAAGAAAATATTTGGAGAGTATCACATATTAAGATAAACTCATTGTATAACAATAATATTTTTGTGTAATAACTTTCGTCTTAAATGCTTTTGAATTCCTTTAGTTCAGAAATACTAAAAATTACATAAATTGATGAAATGTTACGAAATCTTAACTATTGATGTGTTAAGTGAAATGGTACAGTAGAATCTGAACAATAACGCCCCGTCCTCATTTTTATCACTTTCATTTTAGAAACACAAATTGATTGTAGCCCTAACCCTACATGTATATTAAAAAAGATCCAAATATGAAAAAATATTACGAAAATACCTATTGATTAAAGGTAAAGTAAGTCAGACTTTATCGATAGGGATCATAATAAGGCCACACAGAAGTATGAAAAAAAATGAAAAGTAGATTATCCAACGTTTCAGTACTATCATGTGTGGTACAGAGACCAGACGTCATTTTCGATATTGTAAAAAAGACTCTCAATCAGTCCAAGGCCAATACAGTTACCATATTTATTATATTAGTGTAAGGTTGTTTTGTATTACTGTACACGGGGAAACATTTGCCCCCGGTTTGTTTTCACCCGCTAGCTTTTGCGTTTGTCAGCAGAAGAAATTAGGATTTGGTGCACACCAATGACTAATATTACCTATTTTAAAAACATTTTCTGTCTTGTCGAACGGAGCGTAAAAACATGTTTTGAGAGAGAGAGAGAGAGAGAGAGAGAGAGAGAGAGAGAGAGAGAGAGAGAGAGAGAGAGAGAGATATGAAGAAATTCAGCCTGAATGCCACGATCGGAAAGCATCCGACCGTAACTTTCTCAACCGGTATATATATATATATATATATATATATATATATATATATATATATATATATATATATATATATATATATATATATATCCCAGTGGCAGTAAAAGAGCGATCGAAACTAATATGGTGACCAAATGCTTTTATGAATTTATGTCAGCTTTAATTAAATGTACATATGAGATTCCTTAACAGGTCTAAGTATGGACAATGGTACTCGGATGACCGTTATGGCATGTGTCCTCTTTGTTTTCTATTTTGCGTCACAAAAATTTTACGTACTTTAATTAATAAGTTAAACTGTATATGAGATGTTTGGTTATAATGGATCTCCACTCAATATTTAAATTAAGAAAAGTTCTCGCATTTGCCTAGGTAGCAACCATTGTAAAGAACTTTTATTGTAACATTAAGATAGTGATAGATACCTTGTGTAGTTGCCATGAATCTTTGACGAACCTTGGGTGATTGTATCCCTTGTTATATCGTGATGTAACATTATTACTGCAAATTAAACCGTGTCAGTGGGCATTGGTCTTGGTTATTCATATAACTAAAGAACTAAAGAACTTCTCGAACTCTTTGATTTTCGGGTCAGTTAGCTCCCCTTTTCATACTTGTTTCTGTTTACTTATTATGTCGATTTTCTCGATATGCTGTAGAAATAAGAAGTTGTGTCACACCATATCAGCAAATGAAATGAACCAAGTGCTAATTCAAAGTTCTATAAAAGGGGAATATTTTCTTTTCAACAACATTGACAATGATGTTTATCCGTTTTAAAGAGGTTCATACGCCCATCAGCAAACTTAGTTGTAAAGATATATGTTGCAAATTAACACTGGCATGGTCCAGCATAAACAAGCCTCAACGTTTCCTCTAAATATGGATACGCATTACTATACTTTCCTCAGCACATTTGGCAAAACACATGTTAACAATTTTGCAAGAGGTTCTTTTATCTTTAACGAAGACAACGGCAGCTCGATTCCTTAAACAATATATAAATTGTCACTGGTAATGTTAAAAAAGAGTAAAATTCTTTGGGTTGCCCAAAACATATTGCGCATACTTATCACTATATATAAAGCTGGACGATAAGTTGATCTTGGCTCATTTTGAATCACGAGCTTTTCAAGTGTATATGATGATATATTAGTAAGATTTATTTGCTAGAAAGGTATTAAAGGAAGAGACAGACATATACTAGAACAGTTCTTCATGTCGTACACTGTTCCGAAGTACCTGATTGTATCTCTGTTATCATATAAGCTTATGACATCGATGTCTTTAATGCCTAAAACACTAGTTTTATAGAGCAGAAATATTTCTCCTCTCTCAAACTTTGCTTTGAAAGCATTTGTTGTATTTCAACATAATTTTTTAACTGTTGTATTTCAACTTAATTTTTTAACTGTATTTTGAACTTAATAAAACTTAGATAATTAAATAAAACCCAGAAAGGTTTAGGAACAAGACGGATATTGAAAAGCATGAACACAGAATGTTTAAAAAAGATACCGGTATACGCCTTATTAAGACAAAACGGAAAAAAATAAGAATTTTTAGTAAAATATGAAAATGTTCTTTTTCTTCATTAAATTGTTCCAATCAAATTTTTCATGTGCATATTTGTATAATGTTATACTTACACATTTCATTTCTGTGAAGGGCTTTAAAAGAGAACTAGAAGACTAATTGTTCTCGAACAAATAGAGGTCTTTCCATCTTATTGTGTTTTATGTTTGAAATAATATTGCTTCAATAGAATAAAGTATTTTTTAATCTGCGTTACTTCATAAAAAAGTGTCAAAAGATTAAGAATGCAATTTTTTATTGCTTGACCTTGACTTTTGACCTTTATGCCATTTTGATTTGACAAGGTAGACGCTTCAATACCAAGTGATCCGATATATCTATGATTATTGATTCAATAGTTATTTGTATTTTTATGGAATGTTCGAAACTTTTAGGGGCAATAACTGCTAGAAAGGCACTTCGGACCCTTTCGGTATGAATATATTGAAGGAGGTCTAAGTGTACTGAATACATAAGTAAAAGTTTCAAGTCTCTATATCTAACCGTTAATGAGGAGTAGCGATAACAAGCATTTTGTACAATAGGGGCAATAACTCTTTAATTAACACAGGATGAATCTCTGCCATTCAGTCAATTGAAAGGTGACTGAAAGGTAACTGAAATGTGACTGAATGGCATAAGTGTGCCATTCAGTCACCTTTCCAGACCATTCAGTTATCATTCAGTTGACTGAATGGCAGAAATTCATCCTGTGATTGTTACATGGTAAGGGTCAAAGGGTTATATTTTGAAATGTCTTAAGATGTCCTACTACATCCATGAAAAAAATTTCTCTTCCACCCTGAACAACAGAGATTTAAAAACTCATTAATTAGGAGATTTCCAAATGACCTTGACCTTTGACCTTTATATCATTTTGTTTGGCCAATGTAGACGCTTCCATCTCAAGTGGTCCAAAGTCTCTATGATAAGTAATAAAAATGTTGGAAGTGATTTTATAGAAATGTCAACACTTTCAGGGGCAATAACTACTAGAAGGGGACCTCAGATCCTTTCGGTATGAATAGATTGAAGAATCCTCTAAGTGTATTGAAGACATTGGTAAAAGTTCCAAGTTTCCATCTCACATGGTTTCAGAGGAGTAGCAATAACAAGCTTATCGTAAAAAGGAGCAATAACTCTGTAACTATTCAAAAGAAGGAGCCAAGGGGATATATTTTAAAATGTCTTAAGATGTCCTATTACATCCTTGAAAAAGTTTTTCTTTACTATACTAATCAAAGAAGATCTAAAAACTCATTAATTAAGAGATTTTCAGATGACCTTGACCTTTATGTCATTTTGTTCAGCCAAGGTAGACGCTTCCATCCCAAGTAGTCCGAAGTCTCTATGACAAATAATAAAAAAGTTGGAAGTGATTTGATAGATATGTAAATACTTTCAGGGGCAATAACTACTAGAAGGGGGGCTCAGATCCTCTCAGTATGAATAGATTGAAGAATCCTCTAAGTGTACTGAAGACATTGGTAAAAGTTCCAAGTTTTTATCTCTAATGGTTTCAGAGGAGTAGCGATAACAAGCTTTTCGTACACAAGGGCAATAACTTTGTAAAGTAATCGAGCAAAGGGTCATTTGGTACCATAACTTTTAATGGCCAATAACATAAAGAAAAAATTGTTTCAATATCTCTTGAAATAAAAAAGCTGTCCCTGGAAAAAAAGAGAAGAAAAAAAAATAATAATAGTAATAATTATAAAAAACATAAGAAATACAAAAGGTCTTTCACCTGAAAGGTGGAAAGACCTAAAAACAAGAAATACAGAAGGTCTTTCACCTGAAAGGTGGAAAGACCTAATAAAAAACAGAAGAAATACAAAAGGTCTTTCACCTGAACGGTGGAGAAATCTAAAAACATAAGAAATACAAGAGGTCTTTCACCTGAAAAGTGGAAAGACCTAATTATGGATTCTGGCTGTCAGCCATTTTGAAACGCCATATCGACCAAAATAACGCCATTTTTTGTAAAAGTAAAATTATATTGTCAAACTCTGTACACCCTAATTATAAATAAATACTTGTTGTTGGACCAGACTATAATAGTTTAAATGCTTTGTAAAAAACTTCAATAGAGAGTGATGAAATCTGGCTGTAGGCCATTTTAAATCGCCATTTTGACCTATTTTACGGACGTTCCGTCATAGCTTGCATATTTGTTAGGACTCATCGTGACTTAGCTATATTGATAAACTTTGCTGAACCAAATTCAACTTGTTGGTCTCATGCTTTTTTTCGTTTTAAGAAACTTTAAAGAGAAAAATATGAAATCTGGCTGTCCGCCATTTTGACATAAAAACATCGCTTTGGTGGAAACCAACCTAATTCCCTAGACTTAAATTTGAAATTTATTTTAAAAATTATAATTGTTTGTTTCTCGCTATTTCACCATTTAAGAAACTAAACGCAAAAAATATAAAATCTAGATGCCCACCGTTATGAATCATCATTTCTTAAAAAATAATTAACGACATTTTCTTGAAAATGGCATATTATTCCTGACTATCCGCACCTAAGTTATAATTAAAAACTTAGCTGGACTGAAAACTCATTGTTTGTCTCAAGTTTTATGTCCAAATAATAATTATTTGCCGTTAAAAGGTATTTCTAGAGCTCTTTTTTAGAAATTAGGACTACACTATAATTGTAAAGACTGGTTCTCAATCTTGATTTTAACTTGACCTTTGATTTTGAACAAGCAGTAGAAATTATAAAACTTTATTTTAATAAGAAGAAATGTGACAAACTTTTATATCATTAATAATGAAAATCCCTATTTTACTCTTAATCGAAATAAACTTGACGATACAATATGCTCAGAAGAGGTATCATTCACATTTTAGTGAAATAAAAATGAAGTAATCGATTATTAATCAATTACTTGTTATAAAGAAATCAATTACAATTGATTACAGACCTAAAGTCAGTGTAATCGATTTATAGTGGAAAAAAAACTCAATTTAAAAACTTAATCGATTATTAATCAATTACGTTTTAAAGTAATAAGCCCATGCCTGTTCAGGTTATTTTGGATTTGAAACATAAGGTAATCTTCAGAATCAAAGCCCTATCTCCATTATCAGGGATCCTTAGAAAAAAATCATCCTACCTTATTCATGCTTGATAGATGTGTTTGTTGCTGTATAGTACATTATGTTACAGTTTTATTGAAATGTGTGATATAAAGCAATATGGTTTAATATGATACAATTTTATATCATATGATATATTGCTGTAAAATATTATACGATATGATAAAACTTCAAAATGTTTGTATAATTTCCTAGACATTTTATATTGTACCTGATAGTATTGTAATATAAAATATTGTATGATATCATACTATATTGTTAAAATGAAGTAGTATAAAATGATATTGAATTATATGATAGTGTATCGTATGATATTGTACATGTAATGTATGATATGGTTATATATGGTATTGTATTATATCATGCTATATTTTACTAGGTGTTTTCTTTTCTTGAGGACGTTCATGTGAGACATTTATTCACAAAAAACGATAAACTACGTCAATTTGTAAATGTTGCCTTACAGTTTGGCTATTATTCACAATTAAACCTTTAAGAATTATCCTTCTCACCATTTGAATACGCTTTGCAGATCTTCAATGCACCAATGTTTACTGCAATGTCTTGTTGCTTTTCAGTTATTATGGTTTTTCCCTTTCTTCAGCATAGGTTTGAGCATATCTCAATATGCTGTCATTTTGTACTGATCGAGACACAACAATGTGACGTCAATGTAAAGGGCAACTATTCTCATTTAAAAGTAATACCAAAGGGCAACAACTCCAAATATTAAAAAACTTAAAAAAAAATAACCCGCTGTTTTTGTATTGAATAATGAAAATGTTGAGATGAGTTGGCGAAATGACGCCACTAATTCTCACTAGACTGATATATTAATATATCAGGCAGTCACGTGTCGCGTATAAACCAAAAGAAATAGAACATTAACGTCCAAGGGAAAACAATAAATGATATAGTAAAATATTGTATAAAACGTAACTGTTTAATAAAACATGATGAGAATTCATACCATTACGATTACGACAAAGAGCATACGGCGGGTATGACTTTTTTTTTCATCATATAATATGATATTGTATCTTGTGGAATGCCAATATACATCATTGTATAATGTAACACATTATCATATTTTAATGCAATGTCCTATCATAACAAAATTGTATGCGCCAATATTGTATCATACAATATAGTATGAAATTTACTTATAATATGGTTATTATACAATTTTGATTTTATATGGTATTGTGTAAAACCACAATTCAGTATTTAGTATTTTATCAAAAATCATTAACTATGATTTTCGTAATTTATAATAATATGTGTTTTCGTGAGGGTGATGCCTCGTCACGATGAGCTTTAATTAATGTTTTATCTTAGTCTCACTTCCACTAACCTATATGTTCCACTTGAAAAGGGATTGCATGAAAAGGATCAAAAGTAAGCTCTTCTTTTTATGGCCCGGGGCCAGTAAGAGGTGTTTTGAGATTAACCACAGGGGAAATTGAGTGCTGCCGGTAAAATGTTTTGAATATGGCATATACACTGTAACAGATACTGTTGCACGGTTTGATTAAAAGTATGTTATTTGTTGTAATTAGACATTTATATATGGTTTTATTAGATAACTCGATAATATGTTTACTACTTGTAGGAATGCCAAGCTTTCTTTGACGAGTTCTTTGCAATATTTGAGGGAAAAGAATATCTTCAAAGACATTTGCATACTAAGAGAAGATTTGCCATCAAGTTTCCAAGTAAAGGGCTAAAATTGGAGAAGCTAACTGGGATCAAAAACTGCATTGCTCGACTTGTCGAGAAATCACTTTCGAAACAATGGAAGGAGACAATTCGACCTGCCTGCGCAATACTTGAATATATCTTACTTAAGCAAAAACATTTTAAGATAATATCGAGAGAAACACTGTCAAAAAAAAATAAAAGTTTAGATGCTGAATTTAGGTTAACTGAGAAAGAAATTACAGAAATGCTAATTTTCCTTAATAGAGTTGGTTCTTTGTTGTACATCGATGAAGATGAACTAAGACATACTGTTATTCTTGATGTTCATTGGTTTGTTGGTGCTTTTAAATGTGTGATTGCCGACTCAATAGAGATCGAAGAAACTACCAACAAGGAATCAACTATTTTTCACGAGACCGGTGAACTAAACGATCATGATTTGGACAACATTTGGAGCAAACATGATAACAAAAAAGAAAAATATCTTGATCACAAGGATAAAATTTTGTCATACATGGAACACATGGGATTGCTAACAATCTGCAATACTGAAAATTCCGGTATCGATCAGGGAAACATTAGTAAAACAGCAGTTCATGGAGTTTGGTATTATTTTCCTAGCATGAACAAACGAAAACTCGGGAATGATCTTGAAAAGTTTAAAGAATACGAATCTTCATCTATTCTTTGTCTTCAGTTTTCTGAAAAGGGACAGCTTCCTATGTTAGTTTTTTATAAACTTGTTTCTAAATGTATTGGAATGAGTGGGTGGTCCATATTAAAAGAAGGAGACAGGAAAAGTATTTTTGAAAATGTAGCTTGCCTTTTGTTAAAAAATCACATTGTGGTCATCTGTATTTGCCAATTTCAGATCCAGGTACAGGTTTGTTTACCTAAAGACAACATTTTGCCAGATATTCTTCATGAAGTACAGACAACGATTGTACAAGAAATAAAAAAATTCAAGAAATATGAATTTAAAATAGGATACAAATGCGAACGAGGTGTGTTCTGTTCTGAGGAAGATAATTCGTTTATTGCTGTGGAAGATTTCCCTATCAAACAATTACTATGTACAATGTGCAAAGTCGGCGAAAAACACTTTGTCAGCAACAGAATTTGTTGGGTAAGAAATACTTATTTAGTGGTTATTATTGATTCATTATGCAATGCAATTTTTTGATCCAAAAGTATTATAACATAAGCCATACAGTCCTAACAACTCGATGTAAAGCAACGAAACGTTGCACTTCGAACGATCTACATACTCTAATTCAATCTAAAAAAAATCATTGAAAAAGTGTCTAAAGTTATTACATCATTTTTTTTAAATAAGATGAGATAAGAAAGACCTGTACCGACTACAATATTTTTTGATAAATAATTTTGGACTCATAAAGTTTCTTTTTAAATCTCTGATCCATACCTTACAAAAACAATTTACTGAACGGCTCTTTTGACTTGATTATTTGTAACATTTGTCAATAGAGTAGGATGTTGGATTGATTTTACTGACCAATCCATTCAATCGATGCTCTCACCA
Organism: Magallana gigas; assembly: GCF_963853765.1. Taxonomy (NCBI): domain Eukaryota; kingdom Metazoa; phylum Mollusca; class Bivalvia; order Ostreida; family Ostreidae; genus Magallana; species Magallana gigas. The sequence continues at coordinate 9,500,111 of NC_088856.1, forward strand.
ATTTATTAAATAGTCAAAACGGTGCTATGTTAAGAGAATCCGCTATATTTGGTTATCTTTTAAGCTGCGGTATTTTATAGAACTGTTTAATTTCAATCAAGAAAATTGTTATATTAAAACACATGTAAGGCATGCTGTTTACTCCTCTCCCTTTTTATTTGATAAATCAATGTATGTACCCTTTCTGGTCATTTCAGTCGAATAATTTTTTAAAACCTGTTGAATCTCTATAGATATATCCTGCCTTTTTTTTTTTTATTAAGATTGACATTCAAAATTGGGAATAACATAATCAACATCTTTATTCTTCAAAGAAAAAGGTTGAACTACACTAGTTTAAAATCAGTGATTGAAGCGCATTTAAACTGTTAAATGTGTAAATTGTTTCGAAATAGAACCTGAATGCTACCGTAGGACGTAATGTCATGTGTAAACAATTCTTAATATTTTGATATTACAACAAAATAAATACAGTGATCAATTCGAATAATAAAAATTAATTGTAAAAATACTATTATATTCTACAACATGATATGCTGGAAAAGCCCGATGCATTCCTTTTGGATCAACCCATGAATGCCGATGACAATATTATCAAAGTGTCACTATAACAAATACGTTTTCTTTTTTACAGTTTGCACAAACCCACCCAGAACCATTAAGTGAGTACTAGAAAAATAATTGTGTTTCACTTAGCAACTGTGTTTTTATTAATGAACAATTGGTAATGTCGAACTACTAGTACTTTAACTACTTCACAGTATTACAAGTTATCAATCAAATAGTAGCTTCAACACTACTTTGAATCATAAAACATGTATTCATTCATGTTTATTTTTAAAGTTATACAGTTCATACATTTTAGAAAAGCAAATTTCATCGATGCTTTAAAAGATTACATGATTATCTTAGTAAAACTGCATTTAGACTCTAAGGCAGAATTTCAAAAGCTCACAATTAAGTAAGAATTAGTCGTCCTCGTTCCTGCGACAAAGTCACGCAAGTGCAAGAAAATCTTAATACCCTACGACAGCGTAAAACATTAGCTTGCGGCATCTCAGTGAAATTCTTCAATAACTAACGTTACATGTATTTTTATCAAGATGTACTCTCATTGACTAAGGACTTCAAATTACCTCAATTTTTTCTTCTTTTTTCAATGAGACTGTGTCTAAATAAGGCATCAATCCCGATCAATCCCGAATCAATGTTCAAGAACAACTTGGGTTTGTTTACATTTGTGGTGTGATTCCGGATGAGTTCTAAGTACTTGTTAGCTGCTAGGTGATGGCTCAGAATAAATGAAACATTTAGTGTTTAAAAAAACATTTATATTTCTGCCTATTTCCACTGTTATTCTCATGTTCATACTCTTTAAAAGTATTTGTATACTGATTAAAACATTATCAAACCAATTCTTTGTACATTATGCTACATAGTCCTTTAATTTATATTAAAGTTCGCACTAAATAATCATAATTTTAACCGTCTAGATTTTGAATGAAGTGATGTTTCCTGGACAATTTTTCCCCACTGTCTGTCCATCTGTCCGGATGTAAACATTTTCATTAGGATCAATCAACGAATTTAAAGCAAATTTGTATATTTGTTGACGGTTTTTAGGTTTGCTCAAAAATGAAGGAAAGTAGATATAATAAATTAAGATGGGGAGTAAAATGTAATATGGTTTTTTTTTGGTAACAATGTAGAATGTGCAATCTGTAAGATAGAATATGTATTCATGCAACATGCGTACATGTAGCTTACAGGATTGCAAGTTTTTGAACATCATATTTCCTTGTGTAGGGGAGGGGAGTGTTGTTAAAATTCAAAAATCATGACAATATTAAGGTGCCTCACTACACCTTGAAATAGTTTTTCAAATCAAATTATTTGATTATGATAGAAAGCATGATGGATAAAAAGTATATATATGTCAAATAGGCGAAAAAATTGCAATTTTAGATAAAAAGAGATATTTTCAAAAATTTCATTCAGTAAACATAAACAAAAGCCCCAGGTGGATTTAAACTCATGACTTGCGGTTCACAATCCTGATACTTTAACCACTGAGCTATGACGATATACATCTGAGTCGATTGATACAAACAGTTTAACAAAACATTTAAATCGCCATCTTGTGACGTCGTGTCTTAAAAAGTATAAGTCTTGGTGTAGTAAAGTACCTTAAAGGGGCATGGTCAGGATTTTGGTCAGAAATTATTTTTCTGAATTTATTATTCACAATGCTTAAGTAAGTCATTTTTAGTAGGCAACTAAAATTTGAGTGTCATTCGTTGAGTTATAAGCAAATTACAGAGTTAGAAATGTAACCATGATAGATGATTCAAAGCAATCGATTCTTTGACAGGTAGACAAGGCTTGTGCCCTGTTTTTGTTAACATTTGTTCAATTAAGCATTAAAAGTTTTTTTCAAGCTGATTTGTTTTTCTCTTTATGCGTTATAAGCATAAATATACAGTTCCTATTGTTCTTACATTCATTAAAGGTCTTCAATTAGAATTTTCACTTTAACATTTAAAATGTAAACAAGGCATGACGTAAGCTTTGTTTACATAGCAAAGAATTGTAAGCTCTGTGTCTGGCTTATAATTCTACGAATGACACCCAAGTTTTGGTTGACTGTTTAGAGGGACCAGGAAGAAGTTACAGTTTTAAATTATCTGTCAATGATTTTGTTTGCAATACATCAATATTACGATGTCCTGTACTTTATATACAATTTTAGTGGCCACTTTCTTGCTCCATGCATGGGAATGTCTTTTCTTTTTTCTTTTTGTTGACTTTTTTGATTTTCTGAATTAATTGATTTAATGGAATTTATTTCCAATTTACACTCAGTAATATTAAGATAAAGTAGCCTTTTTACATAGTAATATTATAATATTATAATATCATTTTACTTTTAAAAAATGCTGAATGCAACACTTTAAATTCATTAAAATACTCATTAAAAAACTGAGTAAAGTTTTCTTAATTAATTCTTAATACAGTTAATTTGCTCAACAGCCTTTGCTTTTTAAGTTGAAAGTTTTGTGGCCGCTTTCTTGGCATCTATATGAGATAGTATAATAGGATATATATTATAATATATACATATTTGTATATATAACATAATATTATTTAGAACATATTTGGATTTAAGATTTTTTGTCACAAAAAATGATATCTTTTGTTTTAGATATTAAGGAAACATTGAAAAATTTCCACGAAGAAACTGACGAAGGACTTACTTCCATACTTCATATTATCCAGGCTTCCCAGGACGGAAACGTAGATAGTTTCTTGTTTCATCTAGAACATGAAATTAGTAACAGAAAACATTTACTCTCAAAACCAGATCAAAATGGTTGGAATGTAATGCACTTCGCTGCAAAGGGCGGAAATCTGAGAATTTTTCAAACTTTTAAATCTGAAGATTTAAACTTGTGTCAAAAAACACATGATCAAATGACAGTTTTACATATCGCATCCCTATGTGGTCAGTTTGACCTTTGTAAATATATCTTAGAAAATAGAGATTTTCAAAGCATTTTGGAAACAAAGTCGGTGTCTGGTAAAAACGCGTGTCATTACGCAGCAGAAGCTGGGTCAGTAAGCATATTTAAACTACTAGCAATAAAATGTATCGACCCAAAAGCAACAACTAATAATGGACAAAACACGTTCCATATTGCATGCATATACAATCAGTTTGAAATGTGTGAATATATTTCCAAACACTACCATGATTTAATATCTGCAGAATGTAAAGAAGGATGGAACGCCACTCTTTATGCCGCAAAGAATGGCAATACAAAAATTTTGAAATTTCTTCAAAAAGAAAATGTCAGTTTTGAGCACAAATCTGAAAGCTCCAGGAACGCGTTACACATTGCTTGTGACAACGGACATTTCGAAGCAAGTAAATATTTGTCTGATACGTTCCCGTATTTATTGAATGCCGGTGATAGTCAAGGTAGATATGCTTTTCACTTTGCTGCAAGGAGCGGTTGCGTTGAAATTTTAAAAGATCTTGAACTTAAGACTGATGTGACTCGAGCAACGTCTAGCGGAATGAACATACTTCATATGGCTTGCTTACATGACCACGTGGGTATGTGTAGATATATTTTAAACAAATATCCTGATCTAAACCTTAAATTTTCAGAAAAACATTGGACAACTGCTCATTTCGTCGCCGGGGAAGGCAACAGTATGGGGAACGAAATCGAAATATTTGAAATGCTTTTGAATGCAAAAAAGCCTGTAGATTTTCGTGAACTTACCAGAAAGAACAACTCAGTTCTAACAATGGCAATTAAGTGCAACAAGTATGACTTTGCTGAATTTCTTTTTGAAAGATATCGTAGTTTGTTAGATATTCCAAATGCAAATAATCCGATGGAGACAGGAAACGAAGATCCGAGCATGAGAGAACTCCTAAAAAGACATTTAGAATGTTAAAACTGCTGCTTTTTAAAGAACAATATTGAAAAATCATATCAAGGATGGTTTTCTTTTTGTAGGTAAATCTTTTTTGTGTTACATTATTTCATATAAAACGAACAAACATTAGCTGTGATTAGGTGCAGTAGCATCAGGAAAGCTATAAGAAAAAAATTTAATTTTTTTTCTTTGCTGCTGTCGATGTTTGATTTTAGCCCATTTTTTCTTGTTTTGCCTTAACAGTATTTTGAGAATTACAAAACTTCAAATTGAAAAAAAACATGTTATACAAAGGGCATTGTTTCATAATTTTATAATCTTTAAATTTAAATAAGGTTCAGTATTTCAATTACTTCAACCACAAATATGGTTGAATAAAAACTCACTTTAAGCTATACAAATGTTAAGCTGTTTTGTTTACATAAGATACATGTATGAAACAAGTGATTTCAAGAGAAGAGCATTTATCTTACATAAAATTGCTGAGTTGATTGTCACTTAAAAACACCGTATATATATTTGCAGTGTTTATTCATTTCATTCCATTTGGGTGTTTTTATGCTTACATTATTGTACAAAATAATGTCTGAAGCAACACGCTTTCATTTATGAATGTTTCGAATATATTGATATATATGCAGTGTAATCTCTATATAATATGTACATTTGAAGGCGGCTCTAAGTGTTTTTATATAATTTTTGTTTGATTTTTGAAACCAAATATAATCAATTCAAGTACATATTTATTTAGGATGTGTTTTGACAATTGCTCATGTTTATATTATTACAGTTTTGCCAACAATTCTTCCGGGTCCTTTAAAAAACATAAATGGCAATGAATGTACCTCTTCAAGTAGGTACATAAGAACAAGGTTGAAAATTGTAATGATTCTCAATTTTCTAAGTGGGTAAAGTATAACGATTGCATTACATTTATAAGTGAATAATTGCGTAACATTTTATACTACTGACACTAAAAATTATCAAAATTCTCATATATATCAACTGTTAATTAATGATCTGTAATTAACAGCTGGTAATGCCTGTTTGTATAATAAATGTGCTTTTACATTACACTTATTTTTCTAAGACACTGGTAATTCTTCATATTGGATGTTTCCAAAATGCATGCCAACATTCTGATAAAACATGTCAAAGAGAGAGATAGTAAGAAAAAACCTAAGCATTGAAACAATTATGTTTACTTGTTTGTTCTTGCCTGGAAACATATGTTAATACACATAAAAAAGTTGAATTCCAAAGGTTATAATTGGTTTTTTTACTTTGCTATTCCTATGAATGTATTTTGAATGTTATCTTAATAGAAGTTAAATTGCAAATACTTGTCTATACTGTAAAATATTGATATTAATGTTGATATTATTGGCCAAATTTTGTTATTTAGCTATTCCTTTTTTTACAATTATACTAATAAGTTTATCTTGTTTGCAGCACGCGGGCTTTATATGTTTGTAAATCTTGTTTTTTTAATAAATGAATAACAATGCTGGTTGTTTATGGCTCAGCTTTTTTATTGTCAACATGATATAATCAATCAAAGGGATAAACCAATAAATAAGTAGATCGGGGGGATAGATGGCCGTGCCAAATATATTAAAACATGAAACATTAAGTATAATTTAAGATAATATAAAGAATAAACAATAAACATCAACATTCGAATAAACCGTAATGCATTTTTATATTAATACACTATAATTAATACAATTATAATTCACCATAAATTTGCATATAAATTTGATTCAAAGTGATAAATGCTGAACCTATTTATGATATATTTATTTAAAAATATTTATATATCAACATTATCTTACAAAAATTATGAAAATTAAGCGCTGCTTTAATGCAAGGTTTTCAAACTTCAGATTAAGGCCAGGAAGGTGCATTCCTGTCATAAATTGATTAAGCAAGCAAGTTGTTAAATATTAATTTGCAATAATCAAACCCAAATCTTAATGACTGAAAAAAGGAAATGGAAACTATAAAAACTAAAACCAAACAATCCAGATCTTGAATTAATTTCCTCTAACAAATAATTATCCCACGTTCCCCTTCCTGGACCCCAAGTACACTAAACAAACCTTTAAAGTAGAACAAGTCAATCAACTCGGTCATTTTACATATATAACACCAACTTTTCTAAGTAGTGCAAGAGTTTTCATAAGTTACAAAAAGATGCTTGAGTTTCTGATTTTCAATTTTTTTTTCAAATCAAGTGTTCCAACAATCTGTTGGAATCCCCATGAGTACCAATTGTGCCCCATTGTTAGCAGGCCTATTTTTGTATTCTTATGAAGCAGAATTTATTAAAAAAAAACTTGTACGTGAAAAAAATAAATTACTCCCTGTGGCCTTCAACTCAACATTCAGGTATATCGACAACGAAATATCAACTAGCAATATTATTTCCATTTTTACGCCTTATCTATATATCCCAGTGAACTTGAAATAAAAGATACCACAGAGTATGTGTCATCTGTTTCATATTTGGATATTTTACTGGAAATGGACATTGATGAAACCTGACAACAAGACTTCATAAAAAATGAGATGACTTCAATTTTTTTTTTTGTCAAATGTCCTTACTAATGTAGAACAAAGCTTCATCACCTGTATATGGTGTTTTTGTCTCTCGGTTAATTCGATACGCAAGGGCATGCTCTTCGTATAAACAGTTTGTAAGGCGAGGCAAGGTACTGACAAAAAAGTTGATAAACCATGATTATCAACAGTCTCGTTTGAAGTCATCTTTTCGTAAGTTCTATTTGGTTGATACAACCACCTTGTCAACAAATACAATCTTCCCCTGGGTCGCATGCTGACTGGCGTTTTTCATACTAATTGTATTGACAAAGAGCATGAGGCGGGTGTGACCGGTCAGCAGAGGATGCTCACTCCTCCTTGGCACCTGATCCTACCTCTATCTTTTTGGAGGTTCGTGTTGCTCTGCTTTGAATTTGTATTTGGAAATAACGATTGTTAATTGATAATACGTCGTTGATATACCTGAATGTTGAGTTGAAGGCCACAGCGAATGATTTATTTTTTTTCACGTAGAGGTTTTTGAATGAGTTCTGCTTCATAAGAATACAAAAATATTTCAAAAGAGTTTAATAGATTCATTCTCTTTTACAAACAATCAAACGATTTAATGGACTCGTTAAATTATAATATATACGATTTCCTTCCTTTAAATGTCGAAGTTCATGCATAATAGTGCGTGCTGATTTTGAATTAATATAATCAAGATTTCACTATCTTGATATTTTGCAAAAAACGTTTAGATTGTCCAGTGCTCAAACAAGTTTTTAAATAGCGATTTTTAGATTCAGTTGTACAATTAAAATAAACAAAAGTAACTAACCTTTTAATATATTCAAGAGCCTCCATTTCATTTAATATAATTTAATTATACTGTTACATTTCCCTCAAAATAGTAGCAGCGAGAAGTAAAAAAAAAAGATAAATTATGTTTAGAAGGAAAATAGAAATAAAAAAAATAAACTCTAAAGGTTCAGCATTATTTTTGCGATAAAGATATGTGCAAAATTGTTTGAATCGACCACATGAGAGGGCAGACGGTATTTTGATTTATTTGCAAAATTTCTTGTGAAATTGAGGAAACATTGACTGAGAATATAGATAAAGATAGTGTTTGCATTAGGTTTTATATTTCATCATCGTGGTTAACTCCAATACAGTTCTACCAGCAGTTTTTCATGTAATGTAAGAGAGGCTGCAACAAGCAAGTGAAGGATGTTGTAGCACAATAAGATTGACTGTAGAAAAATTGCTTGCATATGATTTAAGGCGACAAATTTTGTTGGCATTGAAAGAATTTGAGTGCATGGATTTACACAATAGACATTGACATCGAACATTACAAAATCAGGGCCCGTCCATTAGCTTGGATACCGTTGTTGATGCAACAATCTGTTTACAGTCGATCGTACGTATGATGTGGTACAATTGTGTTTCAATATAGTTTTTAAATGAAAGAAACATTGAGTTACATAAATTTATGGGCTAAACTACTGAATGATTCTGAAAACGTTGAGAATAAAGCATTTTAGGATCTATGAAAATACGACTAAGTTTAAAAGATGGTAGAGTCAATCCTGAATTTGAAGATTAATCATCTTTAAAGAAAGGCATGCGCTGCTAATGAAATGGTATTTATTAGGCCCCCTCCCCACTTCGATGAAGGGAGGGCATATTGCTTTGCTGCCGTCTGTCGGTCAGTCGGTCGGTCGGTCCACAAATAATTCCCGTTCATATTCTTTGCAGAGAATGCACATATTGAAATAAAATTTGGTATACAGGCTAATCATAACAATATCAAGGTCAATTTTTCTTGGGGGCGGGTACGATTGAGCAATTTTAGACAGAATTATGCCCATTGGACGTAGAAAAATTCCAATTATTTGCAGTTTCCGTTTATTTTCTTGGCGGAGGATGCACTTAGTGTAAAGAAATTTGATAATCAGGCTTATCATTATAATATCTAGGTCAAGTTCGATTTGGGTACAATCGAGCAATTTTCGACAGATTTCTGCCCCTTGGACGTAGACAAGTTCAAATCATTGCAGTTTCCGGTCATTTTCTTCGTAAAGGATGCACATATTGAAATGAAATTCGGTATACAGGCTTATCATAATAATACATGTATCAAGGTAAAGTTTTTTTCTGGCATGATCGAGCAATTTTCGACAGAGTTATACATGTCCCCCTTTGACTTTCAAAAATTCCAATTATTTGCAGTTTCCGTTCATGAAGTTGTACAAATAGCATGAGGTTTCCTAAATATTTATAAAAATAACTCACAGTTGTAAAGCAAGACAACACTTAATAAGCATTAAAACGATATGAAACAGATATTGCTCACTGACACATTTATTGTGATGATGGTGAATTTATGAACCAATAATACTAAAACTTACCGCTGACTACCACGCTACTTCTCACTTCTTTGAAATCGTAAATTATCCCAATCCTTTCGACTACTTTTTTCTGCTGTTAATAATACTTATAATAGACGTTCGGTTGGCTTAAGATGGCTCCATGGTCACGATCATGTTTTATTATTAATCCCCTTTAAAACAGGGACTCTTTGAAAAAATTAAAGAAAACAGCCTTAAAAGGTGAAATATGTTGAATTTTTCATTACTATAAAAACTTTATGGCAAAAGAACTCATCTCTTACTAAATCTTTTTATTTCATGCAGTACCTGCAAACGTCCTTTTTTAGCAATCCTATTTTATCGTATTGTATACCATTTATATCGGATCGTTCATGTACGCTGTTCAAATATGCGTTATTCCATCGTGTCTGAATTCCGCCGGGTTATATTTTTAATATATTCGTTTTTTCGTTTATCGTATCGTGTTAGTCGTATCGTGCCTTTCAATAAGTAGGTGATCTTATTTTCATTTGAGTTTAAAAGTCGTTTAGTTGCCAGTAAACAAAAATTTACCGAACAAATAAAAAAAAAATGAAAAATTCTATCTAGCAATATATCAAACAAAACAAAACCGTGTACCAATCCTATATCCTGTTCTATCGTGCGATAAACATGTCATGCGTGAATCCTATCCTGTCCTTTTTTGTTAAAAATAAAGTTGCAAGTGTGAAAATGAAACTAATTAGCAATATATTGGTGTTGAGTCCCCTTAATAGCAGCGTGCCTGGTTACGTGGGTTGATCTACAGGAAATAGGAGTTGCATCAAAACTTAACACAATGAAGAACTATTTCATTTTAAAAATATACAAAAAGGAAGCGTACTGCTAAGTTTTTTTTCAATTTATGTTATTTCATACTTAGTTGAAGTAATATGGTGTACCTCTGAAACTAATTCGTATGAACGACGTGATACATGTAAGTTGAATTTGAGTTGACGTTTTTATAACACATTTATATTAAGTACCTACGATAGAAGATTAGTCCTATGTACGACAAATGTATCCATTATTACGAGATTGTCATCCGTAACAACGATATATTGAACCGAACATACTAGAGGATAAGTCGAACATACCAAATACAGTACCGATCAGACCCAACCTAACACCATTGTACATGTAAACCCCAACTAAACCCTATGCTTACTTTCTGGGTTTACTTTGGGTTTACTCCGGGTTTACTTTTTGAAAATTTCCCCTTTAAAAGGGTCAACTCGGTGTTTTTTTTGGGTTTACTCATGGTTTACTTTTGGATTACACGAGAATTGCTTCTGGGGATCAACTGTACGCACTGAAGTTAGAAGCAGTCCTAAATTTTATCCAACCATCTTACTGCTTGTTATTTTTGTCCCTTGTATATTCTGAATACACATGAAGCGTCTGCTTTCAGTGGTATACTTCTGATCGGGTTTTACTTTACTTTGGGTTTACTCTTTGTCCACTCTAGTAAACCCGGAGTAAACCCAGAGTAAACCCACGGTTTAGTTGGGGTTTACCTTCTGTTAGATTGGGTCTGATCGGTACTGTACTAGTATGTCGTTATGACGTAATAAAACCAAGCAATACAAGATTCTTTGATATACAGAAATGTGTCAAGGGTTACGGCTTATCTCTTGTTTTACACTTAGTGTTATAACATTTAATTATATCAAATCAAAAAATAGATTGAAAATATTAACAGACGTCTATAACAATAATTAATATTGTTTTTTTCTTGCCTTTCACATTTTATAAATGAGGTCACGGCGCATGGTCAAAATTTGTGTTATGTCAACAATAAACCATATAATGTTGAAAGTTATATCAATAAATTGGGCTTAAAACCAAATAATATTGAAACCCCAAATAAAATATAGTCATGGTATTCTTTGTATTAAATACTGACGAGATATATTGTTTTGTCGAACAGATATTAGTCACTAAAGACAAATAGTCCTCTTTAGAATTGACTAAAAACATCGACGTCGCCGGACGTCACGGCGCAACGAGAAGTACCAATAGAATGGATTAAACTTGGAAAAAAGCCGATACAAGCTGTGAAAATGCTCAATGGTGCCAAAAATCAATTCTACTATTATTTTAAAGTTGTTGTTTAACGGCAATACATTTTGTGTGTGTGATGGTAATTGTATTTTGAATATAATACAGTCCGAAAGAGAGTAGAATGTCTGTAAATATTTTGTCAAAAAATAAGTAAAGTCAACCGACGTTCAGGGTTAACCTTACTGTAAACAAGATTACAGACGGTTACAAAATGAAAACTTTGATAAACTAGCTTATGATACTCGAATAAATATGTGCAAATAAGATGTTAAGTTGTTCAGTGCCATTTTAAAATGTAAGGAGAAAGGCACAAGAGACTAAGCGTGTTGTAAAGATGAGGTATATCTATAAACTGTGCGTGGTTTATCTTGACGTCATGTTTTGAATGTTACCGTGCGCCGTGGTGACAAAATCAGTTGTTTTTCAAAAGTGTACTCAATCTGACACAGAACACACAAACATATATTCTTAAAAAAATGACTCTCCTCTCACCTTAAAATCTATCCTACTACCCAGATACTATCTTTCTAACTAAACCTTTATTTTTATTACATTTTAAACAGTGAGATAATGTTATTGATCCATTGAAAAAAGAGATATTCTCGTGGGTATGATAAGGCAACTCTTAGCGATCGTTTGAGGAAAAAATCTTCTGATCAATATGACGTCACAATAAGCAGCATGATGTCATATTTTAATCAGAAACATGTCAATATTTACTTTTTCTCTGGGTTAAATTTTTAAAAACTACAGGTGTAAATTGTCACTAGAAACTCTTCTAACTGAATATATCTTTGGTTTCTCTGTATTACGTATAATTATCGTTGATGACGTCACATGCATGTTCAATAGAGAAGATCAATGTCGGGAGACAAATCGTCGGAATGCAGAGTAAACAGTGTCGAAATAAGACTTATTTGATACAGATATTCAAAATTTAGATGAATAGCAGTTAGGATATAATCAGGATCATACAGGCATGGATGTTTTGTTTCATCAGCGAGTTCTATGAGGTAAGCAGATAGACATTTATATGGCTTGACCTGCCTTTTCTCTGTCAATGGGTACAAAAAGGCATAAGTGTAACACTACGCCGAAAATTACGAAAGTTGAATTTGGTAAATAGCAAAAGCACAAAACATAATATACTTGAAAAGTGCTGCTAGAATCCTGTGTTTTGTTGTTGTAAATAAAAAATACGAAGTATTTTCAATTAATCTGAAGAAGTGAAGAAGGTTTCCGATAAATAATGACAATATTTATTTTATGCGAATAAATATAGGATTCCAGCAGTAATACTTATAAACATGAACTAATTGCCTATTGAATTGTTGTATAATACTTACAAATGAACTTGGGGGTAGTAGTTACACTTTTTGATTTTTTGTTAAGGTTAAAAGGTTATCTTTTTTTAACTGTCATATGATACCATGGCAAGACAGCTTCAACGATTGACTTGATTCCGAAGTAGAAAAAATAATATCATGTCGAACACATTTACTTGATATTAATATTCAGCACTGTTTTCATAAAAAATAACAATTTTCAAATTGATCATAATATCGACGGTCATTAAACTCTGAGTTGCCTTAACCTACCCGCGCTTTTACATTCTGGAGGTATGAAAAAGTATACACTGTGAAAGTATAAGAAATTTGTATCCAATCATAGTAGGACAGAATGTCATCCGCACATAGATGATGACATGTGAGAGCAAAAACAACTCGACAGCCCAAAAAATGACCATCGATCTCTAAAATTTATACGACTCTAACCTTTATAGAATAACAGAGATTCAATATTCCTGAATTTCATTTACTTATTAGCCAAAACAAAAAAATCTTCTTATGATTTTCTTAATTTAAAAATCCCCACTTTGATTTGTCTTCAAAAGTAGTCCGTCCCTGAAAATTAATGCGCGATCTATTAATCATTTTAAAAAAAACCACACATTTTTTGGTAAATTCAACATTTAAACAATGAATTGTTTAAGATGATGTTATATTAAAGTTGTTCAAATATTCAAATCCGTTGTGTTGATCATTTGTGTATATTTCTGATGGCCTACATTCACCACGTAATATGTGCTTTGTACTTTTGAAAATGTAAAATAAAAATCGTTTCTCACGAGGAACATAACATCCGTATCTAACTACAAAGCAAAGGTATCCTCTATTTTCCTTCATATTTATAAGTTCTGTCATTACTAGACCCCGTAACACTTTTGCTTTTCTTTCTCCTGTCAACCTTCTGCTTCCTTTTTCTGTTCAACATATATATTTCCAATAGTTACATAATGACAAAAAGAAAACAATTCGAATAAATTATGTACAAAATAACATAATACGACATAAATGGACATACATCAGCATTACTAGGGGAATATTTACACATAAAATTATAAGGTAATCATAAAACATTTCAGCTTTTGTTTCTCAGAGAGAAACATGTTACATGTAACAAAGAGGAGAAATATCCATATCGATATCTAATACTTTAAATTTACAAATGCAATTCACTCAGTCTTCTGGTGTGTGATTAAAAGTGCTTGAATGAAATTTTTCTATTGAAGCTAAAAAAAAAACCCAGAAAGAATAAGGTTATTTTTTTTTTCGATTTTATAGTATACTACACGCAAATGGATAAATAAGAAAAACTCACAGAACTCTTGACTGAACGTCAGGTTTATAGATATCAACAAAATTCGCCAACCTGGTTAAAAAGTGAACATATATTTAAAGATTAGAGGAATGGTAAAAAAAACCGTATTTTGTTCTTAACTTTAATTAAAAAAATTAAAATATAGTGTAAAAAACATTTTAAATAAGATTATTTCACTCTTACCAGGTGTGATCCCTTTTCTTGTATGTTTTTCTTTTGAAACTATAAGTGAAAACGGATATGATAATCAGACTCAGCATCACAAAAGTTGAAATGATCAGAGCAAGTTTCCACTCTATAAGATTACAATGGTATTCATTGATCCGATCTTCACAATCAAACAGAAATATGCATGGCCCAGGTTTACACTCATTTATATCTACAAAAAACGTTAAACCCATAACATTGTTATGTTTTTTAAAAATGGGTTGATTTTTTTAATTATCATTTTGTGATTGATATTTTATCAAGCAGAAAATGCTCCCAATGATATTGAATCATAGATTTATCAATACCAAAGCTATTCAAGTTTCTTAACTTTTTGTTTTTCATACCTATTTGACACCGGTCACCTGTGAACCCAGGGAGACAGGTACAGTTGAAGAAGTTGACAAAATCAATACATGTAGCCTGGTTCTCACATGGGTTGCTGGCGCATTCATTAATGTCTGAAATTGATGCAATTTTTAACATTTATTATTCTATTTCACAGTGCTTGCATTAATTTATATCGGCAAGTTGTTATAATCAAAAAAAATATGTACACCAAAATCATCTAACACCAGACTTGGGGCGAATTAAATTGTAAAGTAATGCATTACATTACCATTACTTCATGAATTTGGGCTTTAATTTACCATTACTATTACTTAATTTTCTTAAAGCAGTGCATCACATTACCATTACATGAGTAAAGTAATGCATTACCATTACCATTACTTTGTGAAAAGTCAATAAGTTTCAAACAAATAATTTTAAATCCGAATAATGGTTTGTTTCAAATGATTCATTTATAAAAACACGCTTACACATATTTACAGGTTCATGTTCACACACACAGAGAGAGAGAGAGAGAGAGAGAGAGAGAGAGAGAGAGAGAGAGAGAGAGAGAGAGAGAGAGAGAGAGAGAGAGAGAGAGAGAGAGAGAGAGTATATTATTAAAATTATTTTTAATGGATTATAATACTGAAAGTAATTTTTAAGCTCCCGGAGATCATTGTTGGACAGTGCATTTTTTTATTGTATTCCTTTTTTGGTTTTAAGGGTGTATGTCTGTTCTCTATTTTAATTAAACACAGTTTAGAGAATGTGGAGATTAGGGTGTTTAGCACCTCTTAAAACAGTTTTAGATCATTTTGATACTTGATTATCATTTGGGCATTGTATGTTGTTGACATATTCTTCACAGTAAAGAATTCTTTGAATGCACAACTAGTAGGAGTAAATTTTTCAAATGGTATGGAATTCTTAATATTAAAAACAATCTTAAATGTTTTGAAATTGTGTTGTTATAGCTTATTATAATGACAATTTAAGAATGGATTTTTAAATTTTTTTAATCATTCAACTTAACTATTTTTATCTTAAGAATTATTTTTCTTCTTCAAAACAATTTTAATCAAAATTTTACATACAATTCAGTTATTTAGTTCATCACAATCTTTAAAAAATGAACAGACATATAAAAGTAATGCAAAGTAATGCCATGTTATGCCAGCATTACGCTAGACTACTACATTTTAAGTTTTTTATTGATGAATCTAGCAATGCCTTGATACCTTTTTGACATTGGTCACCTGTGAACCCAGGGACACAGGTACAGTTAAAGAAGTTGACAAAATCATTACAGGCTGCATGGTTTTCACATGGGTTGCTGGCGCATTCATTTATGTCTGAAATTGATGCAATTTTAAACATTTACAATTTTATTTTATAGTGTTTGCACTCATTGATATCTGCAACAACTTTTATTTTTAGATTCTTAACGCTTAAGTATGGCTAATTTATCAAACATATTTAAATTCATTTACAATAATCTATTACATTTAAAGTTATTTACTGAGGTACATGAAGCTAGCAATGCCTTGATACCTATTTGACACCGGTCACCTGTGAACCCAGAGACACAAGTACAGTTGAAGAAGTTGGTAAAATCATTACATGTAGCCTGGTTCTCACATGGGTTGCTGGCGCATTCGTTTATATCTGAAATTGGTGCAATTTTTAACTTTTACAATTTTATTTCCTATTTTTCGCACTCATTGATAAAACGTATAGTGTTTATTCTAAACGCATTTGTATGCCTAATTTATCAAACATATTTAAATTTATTATTTTAAATAACCTCTTAATATGTTTTTTATCATTTATAAAAAAAAGTTTATTGTATTTATTTTCAAGGGGAGATATGAGTAAGCTACAATAATTTATTACATTTAAAGTTACTTACTGAGGTATCTAGCAATGTTTTTATACCTATTTGACACCGGTCACCTGTGAACCCAGGGAGACAGGTACAGTTGAAGAAGTTAACAAAATCAATACATGTAGCCTGGTTCTCACATGGGTTGCTGGTGCATTCACTTATGTCTGAAATTGATGCAAATTTTAACATTTAAAATATATCTCAAAGTGTTTGCACTCATTGATATCTACAGAAAACGTATATTGTTATATTCTAAACGCATAAGTATGCCTTTATCAGACATATCTTAGTGACCAAAAAATATTTTTGATTATCTCTTAATTAATAAGTTTTTTTATCATTTATATAAAAAGGTTTTATCAAATTTATTTTCGAGGGGAGATTTAATACAGTACAACAATCTATTACTTTTAAATTTATTTACTGAGGTACATGAATCTAGCAATGCCTTGATACCTATTTGACACCGGTCACCGGTGAACCCGGGGACACAGGTACAGTTGAAGAAGTTGACAAAATCATTACATGTAGCTTGGTTCTCACATGGGTTGCTTGCGCATTCATTTATGTCTGAAATTGATGCAATTTTTAACATTTACAATTTTATCTCCTTTTTTTCACACTCATTGATAAAACGTATATTGTTATATTCTAAACGCATAAGTATTCCTAATTTATCTAACGCATTTAATTACAGTAGATTACAGTACAATAATCTATTACATTTTAAGTTATTTATTGATCTATCCAGCAATGTTTTTCATACCTATTTGACACCGGTCATCTGTGAACCCAGGAAGACAGGTACAGTTGAAGAAGTTGACAAGATCATTACAGGTTGCATGGTTTTTACATGGATTGCTGGTGCATTCATTAACATCTACAAATGACGCAATTTCTTCATTTTTACATTTTATTTTATATAGAAAGAACAGCTTTATTAGATTTTGACAAATTTGGTCAACGAGGATCGAACTCAGGGGTGAGAAGCTAGTGCATTGTCCATAACGCTACTTGGACACCTAATATAATTTAAGATAATGTCCCTCCTTAAAAAATAAAAAAAAATGATCAACAATGAAATAACACATTTTTGTTTATAACCAGGATACTGTACCCTAGTGATATCGATTGTTTCTTATTTTAAAGTATAACGATAACAACGATAAAATAATATCAAAATAATAATTTACGTTTGATGATCACTGAATGTTGGTAAAGACTATGAATCCATATTTCACAATTATAAAATTCACTGTAGGTCGATATTTGGTTACATGGATCAATGTCGAGTGATTTCTTGACTAAAGACACAAAAGGAAATATCAACCGAGCTGGCAAGTTACAAGATGTACTTTTTGCAAATATCAGTGGATTTTGTATGGTTTTTTAATTCTGTTAACGAGTAAAAACATATTACCAATTTCACATTGAGTTCCCGTATACCCAGGCACACACCGACATTGAAATTTGTTGATCAGGTCAAGGCATGTCCCATTATTTTGACAAGGTCCACTTGAACATTCATTTTTATCTGTTTCATAATCATAAAAAGTTATACGATTAATTTTTTTTTTTTTTTGCTAATATTTTAAAAAGCGAAAAACTTGTTTCTTTGATTTCTTTTAATTTCAAATTCTAAATCGATGAAAAGATATACCTATTTCACAAATCCGGCCTGTGAATCCGGGGACACATATACATGTGTAGTTCTGTGTCAAGCCGTTTCTATCACATGTTCCATTGTTTTTGCAAGGACCACTCAAACAAGGACTTACGTCTTTAAACCATCAAAATAACATCAATAAAATGTGACATCTTATTCATTTATTATGATAACAAATTGCATTAAATAAGAAATCAAGCGTATAACTCTTGTTGCTTTGTAAGAATCATTCGTAAAGCTTAAAACCAGCACAAGTTAGAAATGCAAAAGATAGAAAATATAAAAATGATTAAATGAAATGAATATATCATTATCCATTCAGGCTTTGTTGGAATTGATACCACCACGACCAAAATAATCACCTCTTAGTTCTCAAAGAGTTCCTTATTCCTTGTAGTAGTTACCGTATTAGTTTTTATTAGTTTTCTTCAGATAACCTATAGAAAGGTTAAGAGGTCACGAGAAGGCGCAGCCTTCGAGTGACCTCTTAACCTCTCTATAGGTTATCTGAAGAAAAACCAATAAAAAACTAATACGGCAAATCACATGTACCATAGTTGCACGAAATTCCTAATTTGGCAAGCTAAACTATCGGATCGCCTCACCCTTTCCCTTGATTTCTAAAGGTGACAGAAATAGATACGAATGGCGTGATGCTGATCAGAAATCCTATTCTAATATGGCTTGTCACATTACATATGAACACGCGCGAATTGGACTTTCTCTTTTTGTCCTCATTTGCACACTTGCAGTCTACAGAGAAAGATGGCTGAAATGAACGTCGATTTTCTCGAGATAGAAAAAAGTGAATGGCATACATATACATCTATAGACGACAACACACTGTCGCAGCTCTAAGAGTGCTCTTAGAGGACCAAAACGACGTTTTTAACGGTATTACTAAATTATCTTTGACACAAACTGCAGAACTGTATGACTTTAATTTAACACAGGAACCTGTTACAGCCGAAAATGTTCCTAGAACAATTGAATCTGAACGATAGATTTGGGAAGGTTTGGGATGACACTGACATTGGTAACCTAATTAAATCCACCGAGAGTAAAAATACCCGAAAAAATAAAAGCTGGAGCGTGAAAACGTTCAAGGAATGGCGATCCGCCCGCATATACAGTACAGGTCGTGAATTTCCCGAGCTCGAGAATTTGACCGAACCAGCAGAAATTAACAAATGGTTGAGTAAATTTGTCGTCGAAGCCCGCAGAAAGGATGGCCAGCCGTACCCTTCAAAATCACTGTACATGCTATGTGTCGGATTACTAAGATATCTTCGGGAATGTGGCATTCACGAGAATTTTCTTGATGAAAAAGACTCGAGTATTATGAATTTCGTCACATTCTGAGCGCCCGAATGAGCGAATTGACAACGGCAGGAGTGGGAATTCGGCCCAAACAAGCATAACCGATAAGCGGCGAAACTGAAAACAAACTCTGGGAAAAAGGTTTACTAGGCAATGGGACCGAAAAATCGCTTCTGAATACGATGTTCTTCTATAATTGTAAGCTGTTTGGCTTCCGTGGCGTGGATGAACATAGAGGGATGGAGATCGACCTGATAGATCTTGGAGTTGATCAACATGGACACTTTGTTAAATTCAAAAGGAGATCAAGCAAGACATACAAAGGTAAGATTTTTATTTTTTATTAATTTTTTGTAAGCTGTTCATAAATATTGCTGAAACTTAAATACTCCACTTCAACCCACCTCCTTCTCGAGTCCTTCACGGGGAGGGGGGATGAAGTAGATTTAAAGGGTTTTTGAATACGGTTATAATTAATACACTTGTATTTTTATAGGAGGGCTAGCGCAACGCCACGTGGAAGCCAAAGAAATAGTGCACCATTTCCAGAACTCAAAGTTATACAACATGTACAAAGATTACATCGAGATCCGTGGCAACTGTGGTGAAAGCCCACCGTTTTACCGCCGACCTCTGGAAAATGGTCCGGACAATGAACTGCGTTTTAGCCAGCAGCCGATCGGTCTTAATAAACTAGCTTCTATTATGAAAACCATGTTTTCAGAAGCAGGAATTCCGGGATATTATACCAACCATTCAGGAAAGCGCACACTTGCGAAAACACTATATCAAGCAGGCGTCCCCGAACAAGAAATTATGGAAAGGACGGGCCATCGTTCGATGGAAAGTGTGAGAAAATACAAACGCCCGTCGTCAGAAATGTTGAAGGACATTTCAAATTTGTTAGAGCCCAAACTAGAAATTTTAGGGAAGAGCCACCGGAAAAGCGAGTCAAAATCGAGAAAAACCAGCAGTGTGATCCCTTACCAAGTTCAGCAAGTCATTTTTTCAAAACTGTAATGTTTATTTTCAAAACCAAAATTCAAGTTTCTTAGTTTCTGTCAACGTGGATTGTTGTGTGAATAACTGTTTCTTTTTAATGTTAAAAGGTTAACCTCAAATTTGTAATTGGTTTCAGTTTGTTGCTTTAATATTAAAGCTGTTCTACAACAATTTTGTTTCTGTGTGTCGTATGCAAATGATCTATATATATCCAAGCTCCGCCCATGAGTTATGATGTAGATAATCCATAGTTAAAACAATAGAATAATGGTGAACTATGGTACATTAATCAAAGTCATCGGGGTATGTTATTGAAATAAAATAAGAGTTTGTTCAAGAGTTTGTTCAATATTATTTAATTAATACTCACGGTTAACGTTTACATTGATGCACCGTGCTTCATTTGTTTTCCTTCAAAAAGAAGAGTTGTTTACGCATATGGTATATCTTACATTTAATTTGAAAGGTAAAATGATCTTATTTTAAGAAAAATAATTGAATACATATGAAATCTTTAAAAGTTTACCTTAGAAATTATACATAGACAACTCATTGTTTAACAAAAGTCTGACTACCCTATGGAGTCCTCTGCCAAAGCGCAAACAATGTGGATTCCTATTTGGTTTTGCTGTGGCGTCCATGATGTAGTGACAAAGACACTCCTGGGATGCAAAGGAAAAGGTTGAAGTGAGGTATAAGTCATACCAGCCGGTGAGGTTATATCAATCCTTGTAATTCTGTTTGAAAAACAGGTACATGTATGTAGGTATACACAGGGCGAAAAACCATCTTTAAGCAAGTCCTTAAAGGTGGCTTAAAGGTGACTTAAAGGAGCTTAAAGGCCATACAACCTTTAAGCCGCCTTTAAGTCACCTTTAAGCAAGTGCTTATAGGTCCTTAATGTCCAAACTTCTTTAAGTTACCTTTAAGCCACCTTTAAGCCACCTTTAAGCATCTTTAAGTGGCATTTACGCTCTCTTTACACTGCCTTTACACTGTCTTTAAGTGGCCTTTAAGTCAATATTGATCAAGCTGAACAATAAAAACATATATTAAATGCAAAAGCTCTTTTATAGAGATGGGAGGGGGTCATCCGAGTGATAATATAATTTCCAAGGAAGGGGGGGGTGTTATTGTAGGTATGTGCGCAGTCTCTGTATCTTAATATGTGCATAAAACTAATTAAAGTATGTTTGTTTCCTATTATAAATTAATCGGTGAAAAAAATCTCTCTCTCTCTCTCTCTCTCTCTCTCTCTCTCTCTCTCTCTCAGTTCATCTGGTTATTAAACAAAATAAAGATAATGAACCAAAAATGCATGATTTAATTTGTTAATCGGTTTAAAGTTTGTAATTTTTTTTTTAATTTTCATTATTTCTAACTCTAGATCTGCTAGATACATGTTAAAGATGAAAAGACTCTCAACTGCCTTTGTTATATCGGGCAGGATATTACTGCTTTGTTTGTCTAGACATAGTTTTGTTCGTTTGTGTATATCTAATTAGAGTCTATTGTTTGTCCAACTTAAGAAAACCCCTGGAACTAACACAGAATATACAAGATATACACAGCAGTTGTGTCGTGTGCCCAGGTGCATGTTTGTGTATATCTAATTAAAGTCTATTGTTTGTCCAACTTAAGAAAACCCCTGGAACTAACACAGAGTATACAAGATATACACAACAGGTGTGCCGTGTGCCCAGGTGCACGTCAGGGTTTCTAAAGGCGTTGAATCTTAGTATGTACGAGTATACGATAAGTCTAGTGAATAAAAGTTAATTTACATTTGTAATTCATCTTCAAAGTATTATTTCCTAGCTCTGGGTTTCAAAGATGTTACGTCTACAAATTAACGATACATGTATGTAAGAGTAAAATCTTGAGGCTAATTAATTAATGTACCGGTGATCATAAATAGGGGTTGATTATTTAAATATATGTATAAGGGTAAATATGTCAAATATACCCGGCCTGGCACATCAATTGTATGTACAAGTCATTTGCAATTGCCACATGCAGTAAATACGTCACCGGTAATTGGTAATTTTGTTTGTTATAGAATTGATAGTTTAAAAATCATGTACATGTACATACAATTACATGTAAATATTTAAACATATTGGAACGGCGCCGCGATCATGAAAACCGGGAAAGTGCGGGAAATTGAACAAATACCCTAATAGTATCAATGCATTTAATAAAAGAAATGATTTCATTTTCTTTCTTACATTTTTATAGCTATAAATTAGATGAACGTATATCTACTCGGTTAAAATTTATTAACTAAGAAAGCCTACTATAGTGAACCTAACGGTTTCCATTTAGGTATAATATATTTTTGTTCACTGAAGACCAAGTTCCGTATTTCATTCTAAATACATGCATGCATGTAATTTATAAATTAGATATAATTGATTGTTACAAACTGAATGGTTTGTCAAAATCTTTTCAAGTAAACACATTCAATACAGTGATTCAATATCCACTGATATATAGGATATAAAGACGCTCATCTATATGTAAGTTGCCGTGGCGCAGAGGATGTGTGGTGAAGCTAGTAAACAAAGGGTTCCAGGTTCAATTCTCGCCGTGGCCGGTTTTTTTTTTGTGTTTTTTTTTCATTTTTCTTTCTAGAACAAAAACCGTTTTAATACCTTTTCTTTCATAAAGTTAATACATTTTGTTGGAAATTAAGCACAATATTGAATTAAATTTTTTTTAATGGCTTAAAGGTGGCTTAAAGGTAGCTTAAAGGTGGCTTAAAGAAGTTTGGACATTAAGGACCTATAAGTTGTCCTTAAAGGTGGCTTAAAGGTGGCTTAAAGATAGTCTTTAAGCTGCCTTTAAGCCATCTTTACACTTTCTTTAAGCCACCTTTAAGCAATACTTATAGCTTAAAGGTAGCTTAAAGGTGGCTTAAAGATCGTCTTTAAGCTACCTTTAAACACCTTTAAGCTATCTTTAAGGAGGACTTAAAGATGGTCATTCATCCTGTGATAATTGATACCAGTACATCTATCGGGTACATGAAACTACAAAAACGACACCGAACCAGTTTTTAATCTACGTTCAAGCTATTCAAATTAGGAAGATGTTGTTACCTTCTGGTATTAGTGACGTAGAATGAGAGATGGAAGATCTGCAAAATGTGTTTTTGAATGGTTGAACCTTGCGCTGGTGTTGGACTTATAAAACGAGGCTTCTCGTTACAATTTCCTGATCCAGATGGTGTTTTTACTTAAAACTACAAATGCAACTATTTCTCAACATAGTAAATATCAAATTCAAAATTTTCTTTAAAATATGATTTCAAGTGTATTTCAAAAGGAACAATATTCAAACAAAAAGATCGTTTCTTTGCATTTGAACTATACCTGTAAATTAACTGTTGACATTTTAGTACTTGAGGTATAAACGTGGGCCCCAATATGTATGGTGGACTTCGGATAGTCCTCTACAGATATTGCGACAGCATAGGTCCCATTTGATGCGTGATTTGCGGGAAATGATATTGTGCAGGTATTCTGCATTAAACGAAATTAGTTACAAACAATTTAATCACTAACTAAAGTAAAAGTCGATTAGTACGAACATGAATAGAGCAAAATCTCGGATATAGCGAAGTTTTTTTTAATTCCCCGATAAAATTTTTAACAAAAGTTTGTAAAATTTTACGGTTATAACGAATTCTGATATAACGAATTTACGGAAATAGCGATCTGATGTTAAGTCCCATAGAGTGGAATATAAACGAAATCTAACTCTTTTTTAACGAATTTCTTCACAGTTCAAAAAGTTTGCTATACCATTAAACATAATAGTTTGAATGAATTTATTTTCACAGAAATTCTTCACATCACAATACCATTACTAAAGGCATCAAAAGAATGTATTTTCATTCTATGCATCATTAAGCCAAAATTGATGTCTGGTAAAAGAAAATATGTATATAGTGTATTCGCTATGGTTGTCATTACGAACTCGTTATACGGATATAACAAAATACGGATACAGCAAAGTGAATCTATAGGTCCCTTGGACTTCGCTATAACCGAGTTT
The DNA here is from genome assembly GCF_963853765.1 of Magallana gigas. NCBI lineage: Eukaryota > Metazoa > Mollusca > Bivalvia > Ostreida > Ostreidae > Magallana > Magallana gigas. The sequence goes on from NC_088856.1 coordinate 9,524,718, forward strand.
TACAAGTTTATTTTAAACTAAGTATGTGACATGAGGAATTATGAAAAAAAAAACGTATTACCAATTATTTTTTTTCACGTATTTCTAAGAATGTCTTTAATGTCTGATATTATTGATTTTAATTATAAATCATCTTTGTCGACATCATTTTTAGTATTATGTATATATTTTGTTCATTGTGTTCTTAAATGCTAATATTTTTTGTTTTGAAAAATTATTATAAATTCAAAAACCTGTTTTTATCCGTATGATTGTTATTCTATTTGGATCAAGTAAATGAAAGGTGTCTATAGGTTTATGAAATTCATGATAAAAATATTCTTTTAATGATGATTCATAATAATATCTGTTTTATAGGGTGAACCTGGGCTTAAATTTTTGGTAAACACAATGAACAATCATTAAACAACCGTTCTTTAATGAAATTTGAATGATAAAAGTAAATCTTGGACTAATGAAATATATCTAGATTGCCTACAGTCTCTACAAAACAGCCTTAAACAAGCTCTTGACCGCCTCTTTGAAATGATGTCAAATTGAATATAGGTACATGAATTACTTTTCCCGTGATTAAATATGAAATGTCAAAACATTGTTTTATTTTCTACATTATTCTTTTAAAGCCGTAAAATACAGAACAAGTCTCAACAAATCAATCATGACGTCATAATGGTTCTATCATCAAAAAGAAACTTTGTAATCATTTACAATATCTTGACAAAATAAACATGCAATTTGTGTCGATGGCATATTTTGTATACTCTTGACGACTAATTTATTTAAAGAATTTCCGCATTATATTTTATTTTTCTGAAGGCACGACACAGTACTTAAATAAAATTTAATGGGCAATTGCTATCATCAACATAATAATGTGTGGCTATTAAACTGCTAAACAGCAGATCTTGATTTTGTACACCACACGTAATTCCCTCTCACGCATATTTTCCAGTCATTTCGAACAATACACGTACAATTTAATATTTCCCTTTAAATACTCACTAGTATGAACTCGTTGTGAATATCTCTCTCTTAAGGCATATATAACCCTTAACACTAGATTTATTTTTGAATTCACATTACTTACACTATCAATCTTCGCTGACGGTAGTGCATTACAGATAGAGACGACCTCTGACCCTGTCGACCAGCGACATCTAATGGTGTCCCCATCGTCATCAACAACCGGGATACGTATCGTGGCATAACAACTATACTGAATTCTGAGCCAAAAACACAAAAATAACGCATTCAATTGCTACATTTCTAAATAAAGAGTATTTTTGTAAGTATTGTTCAACACTTAGATCGAATTTACAAGACAAAATGCGTTTTAATAGATAGATATTAAATCAAATTTTTGATATCTGAAACCAACTAACTATTTCATTGCAAATTATAAAAAAAGAAATAGCAAATATTATTTGTAAGGAAATTACTCTCTGTATTCAAAAATGGTCAGAAATATTTGAAGTAGAAATTCCAGTCTCTGATTATAAAAAGATATTTAATTTACCTTTTCAGTGTTTCACACAAACTAACGCACAATCTCTTCAGCTCAAAATATTACACAGAATCATAGTACACAACAAGTCGCTTTTTAATATGAAATTGATTCCAAGTCCGAACTGTAACACAGACAACTGTAATGAAATTGACAGTATACATCATAGATATTTCCAATGTAAAAGCATACAAATTTTCTGGAAAGATCTAATTTATTGGTGGCAACAACATATAGAAAATGTCAATCACTTAACAATGCAAGATGTCATATTTGGTATTTACAAAGTAAAAAATGTTCCACTAAATTATTGTATTTTACTTGGAAAATGCTTTATACATCTAATTCATTCAAAATCTCCTGGCAAACAAATTGAGTTCATTGCTTTTAAAAATTTTCTAAGAAACAAACTTCATGCGAAAGAAAATTATCTTTGTTCGAAGAATCAAATGCTCATTTTTTACGAATTATGGCAGCCAATATTAGTTAACTTATAAACTGTAGTCTTTCAGTATTATATGGATTGTCTTGATTGTTTGAAGATTGCTGATCAATGCTTTCTACCATGTTAAAAATTAAGATACATGTATATTTTAGATCCATGTTAATATTTTAGCTCCATGTCCAAAGTACTCGTATATTGATCTGTTTCCATGCTATTTATCATTTATTCTATTGTGAAACTTTTTGAATTATGTTCAAAAAATATATGTACCATAATTGTTGAGCCAATAAAATATTCACTCACAAAAAAAAAAAAAAAAAAAAAAAAAAAAAAAAAAATATTATTTGTACCCTCTAAAAACTTAAAACTAAAGCGTGGATTAATTTGTGTTGCAAAAATATAACTCTCTACAAAAAACATTCCATCTTCACCTAAAGAACGGAAAATTTTACAGTATAATATGAAAAGACCATAGGCAAAGTCAATATGAGTTCAACAGTTGAGTATCTTAAACATATAAATAGCATACACAATTTTAAATTGTATTCTTTAAGCGTATTTTTAGAAAAAACACACTGTTCTAATAAATCACCAAAAAGACTGGATATTAAGATTTAAAAATAAGTGAATATTTAAAAAAAAAATTCTCGTTGATAAGTTTGTTATCCAACGAAATGTGCAAGTCGTACAAATTCATAAAAGAAACCGTTTTATTGGAATAATACATTGTTTCAAAAAAGTAAATAAAGGTATAGTTTTAAATAAATGATGGTATAAACTTTGCTAACATACGTATACATTGGTTTCCCAGTTGTGACTGGACTTCTGTTCTTGGTATGAGTATCACTACGATTTGCTAAATAAACTACAGTTCCCACAGACCATCTCCCCGCACGTCCAAAAGTCAACGAAACCCAATTACCTCAAGTAATCCTAAACAAAACACGTTAAATATTTTGAATTAAATTGTATCAGATGGAAATGTAGCAAAAACATCAACTGATGATATTATAGAAAAATTCAATGTTCTAAAAGAATGTCTACTTACTCAACAGTGTAGGGCCCAATTCCAGGAAATGTATACGTAAAGGTATTTTCTCCTTGTTCCCAATCATCGCTCACACTTGCCCCTGTACATATATAATTGGTGTTTGCAAGTTTCACAGTCCCAATACACCCATTGGTACATTTCCAATACGATGAATTTTGTCCAGTAACAAGCTGGCCAACTTTACTTGGGGTACAACCCGGACCCATACCGTAAGTCCATCCTAGTTTAAAGGTAAAACGTACCTATAAAGATGATCACAAAAGTTTTAAATGAAATCTTGTATTATATTTAATTTCATAAATAGAGTTCGTTTTGGCTAGATTATTTCGATGAACAAGAAATTGCCTCTGAAAATTAGAATTTACACATAAAGAGCATGATTAAAAAATGTTTTGTTTTTGTCTGATTTCAAAATAGTCGAGTTTATCAACCTCATTTCCATTTCCAGTAGGTTTCCAGCTTATTGTACCACCTCTAAAATGACTAGCTTCTATCGGGAGTTCTAAAATCGCTAATGTAATACACAATTAATTACTGATCAAAAAAATCTTCGAACATGGCACCGTCCGCGTGGCCGGCGCATATCGACTGATAGGCGATGACTGAAGATGGTAGACGGTCGTCCATCAGCCGATTTGTCTAAATCGTCCGATTGACCAGTCGACAATTGGTCGATTTCGGTCGTCAATCGGTGTGCATGTTTGCTGGCCGCCATTTACAAACTTCCAAATGCCTAAATGTTGACCAACCCTCAACAGATATAATAAACTGTCAGCCGATGGTTGGAATATGATCGAAGGTTGCTCGAAGGACTATTCAACGACTCTTTCAATTGAAGAAATTTGCCCCGACCTTGAAAAATATTCATAACTTGGCCCGACGGACACAAGATAACGGCTGATGAACTGCCAACTGTCACCTGTGAAAATTCACTTTTGCGTCCACATCCGTCGGCCATTGGTCGAATTTGGAAAAGTGACTGGGGAATGATACTAATAGTCTTAAAAGTTTGATGTTTAAACATTGTTTAAGAGAGTAGAAGAGCGCATGTTGAGCTTTAAACAATATAAAGATTTTGATATTTTGATATTATACCTAAAAAAAACAGTGCTCAAAACGTTTTTGAATAGCAATTTTCAGTACTCATTCAAATGTAATATAAAGATGGACAAACGTATATTACTGTTTAAATATGTTCATTTCAACAAACAGGAAATAGGATAAAATCGCACTTTTAGATTTCGTCAAGGGTATATACTACCAATTCGAGTTTCCGTACCTTTGGTCAATGTTGACATGGCCCTTTAAAAACTTTCAATAAATCCAAAGAACTTGTCACATTTCGTTTATCAAGCTTTGTCTCTATTATTTAAAATGGAATATGTTAGTTTGCTGAACATGAGTTTGGCTTCAAAGTAATTCCTTTTTGTTGCACTTTTAAGACTATAAAAAAATCAAGAAGTCCCAGGGATTCTTCGTTTAAATAAGATTATTATATTTTTACACATGTACTTAAAATATAAGTGAAACTAGACACGATCTCGTTGCGAGCAACGAGTGGGTCTTCAGTCCGATTTTTAAGTAAATAAGATTAAAACATTCACATTAAAGACAAAATTGTTATTCTATGCAAAAGTTACGGAACAAAATTTCGGCACCTGGGGCTTGAACTACTCAGACTCTCGCTTCAGAACTTTGATGCCTAATATCTCGAGGAAACGTTGATCAATTTCAAAACAAATTACATATTCTGAATCAGTGAAAGAATCACTATCAAATGTTAAAATTTCCACAAAAAAAAAATTAAAACAAAAAAGGCAAAAATTCAATTTTTCAAATATCCTTCCGGTGACAACCGAGAGTGACGGTGGACATTTTCTAGACCAGAAAAACGGTAGATATATCATCTCTGAAAATTTAAGCCCTTTTTTCTCTTTTTTGAGAAAACTGACAGACAAAATTGACTTTTTAAAATCGTAAACAGACGATAACATCCGACTGGAAGTAAATCTAAAAAACAAATTATCACGGCAGTACAAATTTAGCGAGGCATAATCACTGAAAGTTTCAAGGAAATCAAAAGATCCATCTCTGAGAAGTCGCCTACACAAAATTTGTAAGGAAAAGAAAGAATTATAAAAAGAAAAGTGAAAAAGAAACAATGGAAAAATAGAAGGGTTTTCCGCTGAAGACGGAAGACCCTAATAAAATTGCTTCAGTTTGTAAAGCGGGGGCCTCAATTAAACACCAAGGATGTACACAACCGAAACAATTATCACATAAAATATTAAATAATACTGTAATTATATTTGTGTTTTGATATTCAGTATGTGTAAGAATCGTTTTGAAATTATTTTCCTGGTAAGCTTCAATAAGATAAGAAAGCTTGACAATAACTAACAGTATGTGTATGTGAGGGACCAGCCCCCTTTTCTTGATATCAAATAAAAGGTCTTTTAAATTTCAACTCATTTTGTTCAACAAGTGTTTAGGGACCGATCCCTTATCTTCTTATAGGGGTCGTTTAACGAAATTTTGAAGATTGCATATTATTTAGTACGTCATTTTGAGCATTTTTTTTTCTATACTGCATGTCAAAATATTTTTCCTTTCTGAAATATAGGTGATCAAAATTCTCGACTTCTGGCCCCAAAACCCCCCTAATTACGTAAAACATGATATAATGATTACAATGCTTGCAAAAATAATTGTAAGATAAACTTATTAGCTTCTATTAATTTTCACAAAATATCCCTCGGTAAAGGGCTACAGATGAAAGATTTAGAGCCCTTTAGTCCCCTAATTTTAGGGGCCAGCCCCCTTTTCTTGATATTCAATGAAAGGTCTTGTAAACATAAACTTTTTTTTTACATTAGATGTGTTAACAAAATGTTTTTCAGAAAAGAGATAAACAAAGAAAACCATGACAAATTACCACGTTTTTTTAGTCTAAACTTTCTGGACCAGGCGTATTTATAATAATTGAGCATAACAATTATGAATGCCAAACAGCACATCTACAATCTCTTGTCTACAATCCCTTAAAGTTTGAACTCAATATCTTTTACCGTTTAGGAGGAGATCCCTGGACAAGCCGACCCTCTGAAAATCGCTTAAACGTCATTATCTTAAAAACGAAAGTGACGTCATCAAAATTTTTAAAAAAAATATGCCGTCTCCGAGAAATCACCTGCACAAAAATGCGTAAGAAAAAAAAACAAGAATAAATAATAATAGGGAAAAAGAAACAAAGCAATAACAATAAGGTCTTCCGTTGGAAACGGAAGACCTTAATAAAAGGCATTGCAAGCATTTTATTTGTATTTTGAACCTTAGGATATCAACTTAATTTAGTTTATCTCGAAATTGGAGCGCCTATTGAAAACCCTCCATTTCGTAAACATACATAATCGATGTTTCAATAATGTTCTTCTTGAATACAATTGCTACTGATTTGTTATCTGACATTGTAAATAAAACAGGCATACTTCAATTTGACGAGATATATCCGACAATATCCTTCGTATCTAAGTGCATTAAGTTCGATAAGATAGCTGATCTTAACCCATCCGACCGTTCAATACAGCACTGGAACATAAATTCTGCAATTATTAGTAGTGGATGAACCACAATTCCTGTGAGACAATTTTGTGTAGGAAATTTTAAATAAAAGTAAGATTAAAAGAGGTTTCATCTTTCATTACTTTTTCACGGTCAACATTAAAAAATATTAGTTTGACATGTATTAAGTTTAGGGGATCAGCAAATGGATAGGTCATTTTGGTATTGTGAAAATAGCCTGGCGTCTGATTGCCTATTTGCTACAGTTATTTTTCATTATTTGCAAAAACATAGCTGCGGTGAGTTTGTGCAGCATGAGAAAAAATAAAAGAGTTTATTGGTAAAAAAACCCACAACAAAACAAAACAAATCAGAACATCGTATTTGCTTTCTAGTAAGAAAAAGTTTACACTATGATTGGTCAAGGCGTGTGGTAGGTGTAAGTTTTGATCTTTTTATTGTATACTAGAATGCTTTCGACTTGCTCACAAAATACATGTATTTTACAGAAAGCATCGTCGATTTCAAGGATCACTCAATATAGTAATTCAATCGCCGTTGTTCTTACAAAACGTGAAAAACAGTTTTCTAATTCTCTCTACTGTCCAGCGATGTTGTAGTTTCTTATGAGGTATCTTTGTTCTGAAACTATAAACATGTTTAAGGCTAAATAACTTCAAAATATAATAATAAGCAAAATGAGCAAAACAGTGAGAAACAGAGAGAGAGAGAGAGAGAGAGAGAGAGAGAGAGAGAGAGAGAGAGAGAGATCCAACACCGTAATTTTACACAAGTTTTGGTTGACTGTCCGGTTTACGAATGTCCTGAAAATTTGCCAGCCTATAGTAAGTAAAACGTAACAAATTATCAAATATATTTAGATTCTTATATAATTTGAATAGGAACCATTTTAGAAATTCACTAATTTTGTTTAATCTTGTATGATCAAAACTATGATCAACATTAAATTATTTGTCTTTATAGCAATGTCATTGTTCGCATTATATTATGATAGATATGAGATATATAACCTGTACTGACCATGTATGATCGACGTCTTTATATCGTCTTCTCTTTGCCAGCAAAAACAGGAAAGTCAAAACTCCTGCTATTAACATTAAACTCATCAAAATAGCCATCAGTTTCCCTGTATTCAGTGTACAAGAGAACTGGTTTACGAGGTCTTGGCAATCGAACAGTGAGGAGCACGGATGGTCGACACACTCATCAGTATCTGTTAAAGAGGTATTCAGTTAAATTAAAAATATTGAGTTTTAGGCTAAAAGTGTTAAGAGCAATATCAATTTTATTTATGCACGCAATAGAGTTGCCCGAGGCCAACGGCCGAGGGCAATAGATCATACTGTGCTGTTCCCTGCACCAAGGGAAAAAAATTCGGGTCTATTGACTGTTCAGGCATTAAATAATTGTTTTATTACCTAATTCTGCGTTTAGTATTTTGTGTTTACAATTATAAATTACAGAAGGTTTTCACACCATGAAGAAAAATTTTAAGAAAAATAGTAAAATAAACACAATAAAGTTATATTTTAATCTTGTAGACATTTCAATTTTCTAAAATACGTTGCCGGTCCAATGGATCGCAGTCTATTGACCAGCGGTCCAATAGATCACAGTCTATTGACCGGCAGTCTAATAGATCGAAGTCTATTGACCGGCAGTTCAATTGATCACTTTCAAATCTGAATACACATACAAAATAGACGAAAATATTTAATTTATAATAATACAACAAAATCCCTTTGATTAGGTATGAATATTGTTTATATCATTTAAAAAATAGAATTGAGAACAGTCTGATAGAATGTTATTGTATTTAAAATCAATTTCGGTGATGGCAATAAAATATGTATTTGATAAACAAGTATGGAAATATATTGCGACTATTTAGCGGTATCATTTTACTAAGCATTGAATGGATATTGTAAGTCCTATGACACAACAGGCCTTGCAAACAAATTGATGATTTAGCATAATAAAGAGTACCGATCAGACCCAACCTAACACCAGAGTAAACCCCAACTAAACCCCGGGTTTACTTTCTGGATTTACTCTGGGTTTACTTTTTGAAAATTTGGGTCCACTCAGGGTTTACTTGGGGTTTACTATGGGTTTACTCGAGAATTGCTTTTGGAGTCAATTATACGCACTAAAGTGTGAAGCAGACCTGTATTTTATCTTATCATCCTACTGCCTGTGAGTCTTGCCCCTTGTATATTCCGAATACACATGTAGCGTCTGCTATCAGGGTATACTACTGATCGTGGTTTACTCTCTGTGTCCACTCTGTGTCCACTCTGGGTTTACTTGGGGTTTACTCTGGGTCCACTCAAGTAAACCCAGAGTAAACCCAGAGTAAACCCAGAGAGTAAACCCAGGGTTTAGTTGGGGTTTACTTTCTGTTCGGTTGGGTCTGATCGGTACTGTACATGACAATATATAAATTGGAAGATAATTAACATACATGCAATAAAACATTATACAATTATTCATTTATTTGTACACTTATCATAAACACAATATATAAATATATATTTACCCGTCTGACATTGATATCCGCTGTATCCTGCCATACAGGTACAATTGTACTGATTGACAAGGTCATTACATGTCCCTTGATTCTGACAGGGGCTACTGGCACACTCGTCAATGTCTGTAAATTACATGTAAAACATACAATAATTTCATGGTAAAAGTTAATGTATCAATATCTCAGCATCTTGTATGGACTTTTTAAAATGTATGTAAAATAAAGCTAACTGACATCTTTAATTTTCAACGATTGTACCATGATTACTTTGTAGTAAAAATGATCATCTTATTTGCCCATCACAGGGTGATGTAAGAAGGTCAACCTTATGCACATACTTTTGTTGCAAAGTTGTTGCTTATTACATAAGATAGGTTCTCATTTTCACATTTTACACAAAGTGTTATATATATATATATATATATATATATATATATATATATATATATATATATATATATATATATATATATAGCGTCTCTTATGATTTTCGATGGTATGTGAATTTTATCCAACGAGTTTTGTGGGTTTTTATCCCTGATCCTTGGCGAGGGGATAGAAAACATACAATGAGTTGGATAAAAATCATATACCATCGCAAATCATGATAGATTTTTTCATCATATGTTTTACTGCGTTTTTGTTAAACCTAAATCTTTTCTATTAAAATCATAATTGTGAGCCGCACAATACATTTACTAAAATACGTTAACAATGTTATGTTAAGATTCTTTCAAGATTAACAAACAAACATTCCTTTTCGAGCAGCATGCTTTTATCGATTCATAAATAAAACGGCGTTAAATGCTTCACATTTAAAATTTAAACGTTTCACTTTTCAACTGAATGGTTTCGTTACTGTAGCATTCTACGTCAGTCATCCACCTACAGCTACGAACAATTTATTTATGACGTCACTGGCGTAAGAACACAGTAGAATATTTAAAAGTTATCCCATGAGTGATATCCACCGTATTTTGAGATAAGCATGTAATAAAACCATTTTGAAATTGAAATACATTTATATTTGATCGGCATACATATTTGATTAAAGTGTATTCAATTATATTTACATATTTTTTTTCGCATTCCAAAAGCCTTCGTACACTTGTTTTTACCTGTTTGACACATCCGCCCAGTAAAACCAGGAGAACAGAAGCAGGAAAACATGTTAACACCATCCCTGCACGTACCGCCATGGTGACAAGGGTAGCTAGAACACTCATCTATGTCTGCGTTAAAAAAAAGAAGAAAAATGACAAATTAACAATAACAATTGTATTAGAATTCAGATGATGATGATGACATTAACCTTCCGTAAAACTGATATTTTTAAAGAAAGGTATTACATACCCATAAACTTGTACAATTCATGAAAGTTTGTGATTATGATAAGGAAATACACATCTTATATAAATTAGAATACATGTTTCACTGTATTTTTAGTATGCTACATGTAAAGTAAAGTTTAAAATTATATCTAATGCAATCAAAATTATGTGTAAAATTTTCATATAATTAATTTTCATCATTAACCTTAATATAAATTACTAATACATATGTATATCAAGGAAATATAAAAATGTTTGTAAAAGTGTTCAGTGTCTTTTTAAATTTTAAAACTTATAAAGAATTCTTTACCCACCAGTTTGACAGAGGCTTCCAGTGTAACCCGATACACAATTACACACATAATTCTGTGTTATTCCTTGTCTTATACACGATCCTCCATGCTCACATGGAGAGCTGTCGCATGGACTAATATCTAAAAAATATGAATATTTCTTGCAATTGATATCCACACAGGCATATAAATGTTTCAAAAGTGCACGTATTATTATTTTACAGGCGATGGGGGATACGGTCGCTTATTCAGCTGTTCGACCCTGTACCGGCTTTGAAATTATTTGACATGCATATATTATACTTTTGTTTATATATGGTGTTTACGTACCTTTTACAAGTATCTTTATGCATCTTGATTCACTGGTTTTTCTATATAACATATTGATAATATATTATTTAAATTAATAATAAAAAATTGAAAACATGGGGAAAAAATACGTGTTGCGGTACGCCGTACACGAAAATAATAATATTATTTTTTTTCTTATTTGCTACATACTTTTTTAATTTGATTTTTTTAGGCATTAATTGTAAATAACAACTTAACAAGCAAAAAAGAAAATTGATAAAAGTTTATACCCCAAAACGTCTTCAGCAAGAGCACACAAAATATGAGACCCCACTTGGTTCTGTTGTGGCCTCCACATTGATCTGACGAACACCGTTTTATTACGTGAATGATCAACTTGAAGAGGTGTATAAGTCATACCTGCTGGTGTTGTCAAACCAATTCCCGTGATGCTAGGCATGGTCAAGTAAGCAATGATATTACAAAAATAATATAATATTACACAAATAAATTCAGTACATTTTAGATAAAAAAAAAATCAGAAATGTCCAGCTATCAAATAAACTGTTAACAAGAATAATAGATAATGATTTACCTAACATTCGATGTAAAAAAAATATATTTGAAACATTACGTTATCCAAGATAAAAAACGTGTAAATACTATAATTATATATATCAATCACATCACTTTTGAGGTAAAACTTATTTGTATTTATTTACCGTCTGCTGCCAGAAACGTAAAATGATACGTTCAATGCTTTAAGGATATCCACATGGACGGCGAATCCTTGCGCTAATGTTGGGCTGACAAAAACAGGTTTGTCATTACAATTTACTGTTAGTGGAGGTGTCTTCACAAGAAACTGTCAAGTACATAATAAAGGAAGGAATGTCAACAGTCTGTTTATTTTAAAGATAGAAGAAAAAATAAAACAAAACCTCTTTGACATTTTAAAGAGACAAGTTTGATGTTTTATTAATCGATCGATGCATTTCAACTTTGCTTTAATTAAACCTGAATTTAGTATGTATTAGAGTAATGTATTACCCAAAAACCTCATATATATCGTATTCGATCTTGATAACATTTACTTATAAGATTTAATGTAGACCTAATTTACCTGTAACGTGACAGTGGAAAGAGGACTGGAGGTAGAGTATACATGACCCCCAATAGATATGTTAGATTTTGAAAAATCTTCCACTGTCACCGCAACCGCAAAAGTTCCGTTAGATGTGTGCGTTGCTGAAAACCTTATTGTGCAAGTGTTCTGCAAAATTGCATCATTAAGTGAAATTATTTAAAAGGTTATTTACGTATCGTTTTTTTTTTCTCTGTGTAATCTTTTAACACAATTGATAAATAGAGACTACTTTAATTTTGGCAATGTACTTTGTTATAAAATTAGATTTTAAGTCAAGGTATGAAAAAGAGTACATGTATATTCTATATTTCACAAAATTTGAACAATTTAGATTTTCTAAATTTAATGCATTTTTCTTTTGTTCAATTTTGTAAATTGATGACATCTTTTATATCTAAAAGATGATATTTCTTTAACTAAACTTACACTGTCAATAACAGCATTAGGCAGTGCATCACAGATAGACACACACTCCGTACCGTTGGACCAACGACATCTTACATCATCACCATCAGCGTCAACAACCGGGATAAGAATCTCATTTCGACAACCATATTGCACTCTGTGTTAAAATGATTCAATTCTGTTCTACGTTCAGAGAGAGAGAGGGAGAGAGAGAGAGAGAGAGATCCAATTCAAAAATCAATTTTAATAAGACTGAAATAGTAAAAGATAATGAGAGACGATGTATCTTCTAATTAAGCAGATTTGGTTTTATATGGTTCAAATTTATTGAACGTTGACAGAGCAAACAAATCGATATTATAAAATACAAAAAAGAAGAAGAAGAATCAAAGACAGTAGATGGACCACTGATATCAGAACCTGTATGTTGGCTTGCCGGTTGTAACAGGGCTCGTATTTGGTAGATTTGTGTCGTTTCTTTTTGCTAGGTAAACAACAGTGCCTATGGACCAACTTCCTGGGGAACCATAGCTCAGAGTCACCCAATCACCTCCCGTAAATCTCAAAGATATATAAAAAGAAATGTGACACAGCAATATTGTTTTAGCTGGTTTATAAAAAAAACAGTGTATTACAGTATATTGTTCTCAAAACATAGATTCTATTGGTTTCATCTAAAATGCGCTGTAAATTTCAAAACCTGTTTTCAATGCGCACTTACTCCACCTTGTAGGGGCCGATTCCTGCAAAAGTGTATGTAAATACGTTCTCCCCTTGCTCCCAATTTTCAGACTGACTGGCACCAGTGCATATATAGTTAACGTTAGCGATGTTTAGAGTTGAACCACATCCACTTGTACATTGCCAGTAGGAGCTGTTCATATTAGTCACAAGTTGTCCAATTGTTGCTGCTGTGCATCCTGGTCCTCGCCCATAAGCCCAACCGAGTTTAAACGAAAATTGTACCTGTCAATGAAAATAAGGTAATAAATATATTTCAAAGAAGATGCATTGATTTATTGCATTAAAGCATGGCCATCTGTTTTGTAGACTGTTTTATTTAAGGTATTTCCTATGTTTATTTATACATTTTCCCAAGTATGCAAAAGGTAGTCATGGAAGGTTTTACCTCGTTCCCATTGCCAGTAGCTTTCCAACTTATTGTCCCTCCTCTAAAGTGAGCTGTGTTTACAAAAGTGAACAAAAGAAGGAATATACTACAAAATTCCAAATTGTTCTGCAACATCATTCATGTATTTCGATGAGAGGTGGACTGTTTAATGTTTCGGAAAGCGACGGCTTTTATATAATTATTGACGCTCTTTTAATAAGATATAAAGATTTCAAAAACGAATTTATTAAGAGAAATGGACGTTCGTAAAAGAAAATTATTAAGGAAACACTTGATTCATTCTTTTTTTACGGTATCGAATTCTGATTTCGTGTTTAGAATACAAGACGCTTATCGATTTGCTGAAGACAGCAATACTAGTTTAACATATACTAATCTAATTAATCAAAGTTTATAGAGTTAAAACACTTACACTTATTGCCAAAATAACCCATTGTTTTATATATATGTTATCAAACTGACAAAACTGGGGCATAAAATTTGTAAGGCATGTTAAAATCAAAGTGAACTCAAATCCCATTTAATGCGTTACCACTTGGATCATTAACTGAAGCCTTTGATGTAGAAGTTATTTGGATTTAAAGGGGAAGGAAACTAAAAATATGTTGTACAATAAATCAACTAATTGTCATCTACTATAATTGTAAATCGTATTTATTTTCATTAAAAACCCCGGAACAATGAATAAATCAAGAAAATCGATCGCTTAATTTCAATTTCCCGCCGCCATAAGGGCTGCCATTGAACTTTAATCTATGACGTCACACCATCTATTCCGGTTTGTCTTATCAACATAACATCAGTATTAGTAAATCATGATATTGGCTCCAAATGACAAGTTCTGGAAAATTTGAAACAGTATTGATTTGAGACCGTTCTTTTACCTTTGCAAACTACAAACTAACGTCAAATGGAGCATGATCGTTGAAATCTAAAAGCGGAGGTTAGTGTGAGAGAAATCTCCGCGTAAATGTGGAAATTGTCAACAGATGCCAAATATCATAGAAAATGTCTGCCGTCGTTATTTCGACATGGTAATTCCGACTTTAAAGAATGAATTTTAAACATCCCGATTACAATTATAACATTTATTCAGTTAGCGAAGAACTTGACTTGGAATAAAAAAATTAATCGAGGTCGTTTTTAACTTTGAATGATAGCAGATTAACAGCTGTATATTTATGCATACAATGATACATGTATAATTATTTATTCTTTAGATTAACATGTGAACTCAAACATTATCAATTTTGTTTAGTCGATTATTTGAGTAACAGAAAGGCATAATCAGAACACTGTGTAATTCATTTGTATATGTAAACCAAACCGGAATAGAGGGTGTGACGTCAAAATAATTAATTTTCTTTGTTTTTAATACAAAAGAGTTCTACATCATGTCAGCCTCCAGTAAATACGATTTCTCCAACTTCAAACGTTCATTAAAGCTTAATTACGTATTTTTTTTCAAAACAGCATGACCACATGTGATAATATACACCACTTTATTAAAATAAATAAATTATGTTTTTGACTTTCCTTCCCCTTTAAGCCAAAAGAATATACGAATTTCATAAAATCGATGTGGATTTATATATGTGATGTAGACTTTTGTTCGTGTAAGATAAAGATTCCACAACTTAGATTAGCGCACTGGAGAATTGATATGATTCTGACTGTTGCATAATGAAAGCATGAAATAAATTCACATTATATGATCAAAATCCAAATGTTATCCATAAAATTCTTTCAACCTTTAGTAACAGCAAGGCATCAGCACTAAGAAACATTTGTAATAAAATTATTGACCCAGCAGCAGTTGTTAACAAATATAAAATAAAGCTTTTATTAGAGACTGTGTTGGCGATTGATACCTATGAACTGTGCTTGCATTCCACGATCAAGGTTGTTTACGTTAAACTTAAAAAAAATGAATATAACTGAAGTGTATAAATATAAAAAAAATATCATTTGGACTAAAGTTTCTTTATTGTAAATATTATTTTAAAGCCTCTTAGATATTTAAATATGATCTTAGTTATTGCATTAAGGTCAGGGTCTCGGTAACAACCCATGCCTACATGTCTATGAAATTCAAGATATACATTGTATGAATGGTGCTTTATAGCAAAAGCTTTGTTTGATAGAGCGTAAAAGGGATTTTTAGTTTTGTCCATTTTTGACAAATGGAATAGATCTAGAATGCCTATAGTCTCTCCAAAAGAACATTTAACAGGTATTTAACCTCTTCGATAAATATTGTTTATTCAAATTAGATAAATTTGAAAAAAGAATCATGTTATGGGTGTTAAACTAAATAAGATGCAATGTATGACTGTTTGACGAGGATTTTACTATCTTTTAAAATCAAGCGCAACACGTAGTGGTATCATAGTTTAAAAAAAATATGAATAAACAAACTCTGATCATCTTAAATTATATACGAGAACGACTATAAAAGTGCTTATTTAATAAAAACCGGTTTTGTGTTTTATATTTTATTCAAAATACAGGTGCAACAACCGATCAAAATCATTCAAACAATCGATTTACGCGGCTAATTCTCTTTAATGCCTCTAGTTAGATCAATGAAACACTTTTTTCATTATGAATTTCTAAATGAAAATCTAAAATACGAAAACACTGTGTGGTACTTGTAATGAAAGCTTACGATATATTATGACTTTACTAAGAAATAATAAGCCATAAAATGAAATACTTCGTTATGCAAGGACTTTCACGGGTTACGACTTATCACTTGTTCTCAAGTTATAATTGATGATATTACTCTATATATTTGATCAACAATTAAAAAATCTCAACAAACGACTGTCACAATAACAATTATGCAAAACATAATTTTCTTTAATAAGTTACATGTACATAAAACAACAGGTAAATATCTTAAAAATTATACTTTATTTCAGCTGTTTATCCATATGGCATTTTAAATTATTTTTTAGCGTATTGATTCCATGTACTTCAAAAAGTGCATTTTAGTCAGTGTGTTGTGGTGTGCTCAGAACCTCCTGAATGGAATTTTTCGATTAAAGCTGAAAATAAACAGTATAGAACAAAGTTATTTTTTTCGATTTAAAAATAATAATTTCTCATTTATAGTTCAATATTAAAAAATACGTAAACAAAAAAAAAAAAACAAAACAAAAACACTCACAGAGCTTTAGACTGCATATCAGATTGCTGGATATCAACAAAATTCGCCAACCTGGTTTAAAAATTAATATACATTTGAATATAATGGTTTTTGTAAGGCTATTTCTGCTAATAGTGTTTGAATTGAATAGATAAAAGATAATGTTATAAGATAAGAAAAGGCGTGTTTTACTTACCAACTGTGATCTATATCTTTGTATGTTTTTCTTTTGAAAATATAGGTAAAAACGCATATGACAAACAGACTCAACATTACAAAAGTTAAAATAATCAGAGCAAGTTTCCACTCTATCAGGTTACAATGGTACTCATTGATACGATCTTCACAATCAAACAGAAATATGCATGGGCCGGGTTCGCACTCATTTATATCTACAAACAACGTAAACTATGTATGACTTCAAAATTGAACGTATAAATTTGTTTTGATTTTAAATTGATTGTTTTCTTAATAATTTATCATTGTTTGATTGATACTTTATCTAGCAAAAACGTGTGGTTATTTCCCCAATGTCAGGAACTCACAATGATATTAAATCACAGATTTATCATTTTCAAATTTTTAAAGCTATTTAAGTTTCTTAACTTTTTGTTTTTCATACCTATTTGACAACGGTCACCTGTGAACCCAGGAAGACAGGTGCAGTTGAAGAAGTTGACAAGATCATTACATGTAGCTTGGTTCTCACATGGGTTGCTGGCGCATTCATTTATGTCTGAAATTGATGCATTTCTTAAACTTTTCGTATTATACATAAGTATGGAATTTTAACCTAGCATTGACTTACTGAGTCAATGTAAGACATACTTAGAACTAACTACCATGTAAATATTATCCGTAAAATATGAAAATGTTCATTTATATAAGCATAAATGTACATGTACATAATAAGTTCATACTATCATCTGAATCTAAATAAATATATTAGAACAATGTCTATTAATTCCGTAATCATTTTAACCGTTATTTTTCCATGCTTCATTAATTACATTGACCAATGTTGTTTTCTTCTTCAAAATCTTATTAAACGGATGAATGTTAAATACTGAAGCACTGTTAAGGAGAAAGATCGATCAACGTAAATAATGACAATGCTTTCAGAGATAGTCTTTGCTAAAAATAGTACCAATTTCACATTGTGTTCCAGTATATCCAGGCACACATTGACATTCAAATCTGTTGATCAGGTCAAGGCACGTTCCGCCATTTTGACAAGGCCTACTTGAACATTCATTAATATCTGTTTTATCAAAATAAGATAACGACTATTATTTTCTTTTAGGCAAAATAATACAATTTTAACAAAGCGAAAATCAACAAATTCGACCGTTTTATTTCTTTTGATTCTAAATTCTTTATGGATGGAAAGATATACCTATTTCACAAAATCGGCCCGTGAATCCGGGGACACATGTACACGTGTAGTTCTGTGTCATACCATTTCTAACACACGTTCCATTGTTCTGACAAGGCCCACTCAAACAAGGACTTACGTCTAAAAACGATTCATGTATCATTATAAGTAATAAATTACATTGAATAAAAAATAATTCATTGTAAAATGTTATTCTGTTTATTGATTAGAAAGTTTCGTGAAGTTTGAAATCAACACAAATATGAAGTACAAGTCATTATATAAGGAAAACATATAAAGAAAGGTTATTTTTGTGCGTTAATTTTTTTTATATCTTATTAAAAAAAGTAATGCTGGTTTTATAACTTTCATTTATTATTAAATAAATACACACCGTTTACATTAATGTTGATGCATCGTGATTCACTTGTTTTCCTGTAAAAAATGTTTCTTGAGCACATGATGTACCTTACATTTATTTTAGAAGGTAGAAGGTTTTTATGTTACAATAAAAAATGTATTCATATGAAATATTTTAAAGTTAACTTAATACTTTTTACATATCCAGTTCACTGTTAAACATAAGAGTAAATACCCTATGGAGTCCTCTGCCAAAGCGCAAACAATGTGGATTCCTACTTGGTTTTGCTGTGGCGTCCATGTTGTAGTGACAAACACACTCCCAGGTTGAGAAGGTACAGATTGGAGTGAGGTATACGTCATTCCAGCAGGTGAGGTGATATCTACCTTTGTAATACTGTTCGGAACACAGGTGTGTATATACGATATATATATCAAGCACATGAAACTACAGATTCGATACCAAAATTTTAAAATCCATAGTGATATTATTGAAATTAAAAAGAATGAATTTGTTACCTTCTGGTATTGGTGACGTAGAAAGAGAGATGGAAGATCTGCAAAATGTTTGTTTGAATGGTTGAACTTTGCGCTGGTGTTGGACTTATAAAACGAGGCTTGTCGTTACAATTTCCTGATACAGATGGTGTCTGTACTAAAAACTACAAATACAACTTTTCTTCAACAAAAATCAATACCGAAATCAAACGTATCGTATAAACATGAAAGTATATTCTTTCGAAAAGTGCAATTATACAAACAGAAATTGTAATTGATCGATACCTGCAAATTAACTGTCGACATCTTAGTACTTGTGGTATAAACCTGGGATCCAATAGTAATGGTGGACTTTGGATAGTCCTCTACAGAAACTGCGACCGCATATTTCCCATTTGATGTGTGATTTGCTGGAAATGATACTGTGCAGGTATTCTGCATTGATAGAAAATAGAAAGAACCAATATAATCAAAGCGAATAATGCATATGTTATACGATGAAAGATGAGATTTTTCAAACAGTATTTGCATATACACAAAAAATAAAACGATAACGAAAGACTTTATTTATGGAAAACCACTTGTGGCAAAGCATTGTCAATGAAGAAAAATTAGTTTTACCTATCAAATGATTTTGAACATCTCTACTTTTTTAATTTTTTTTTTAAAATGTATTCCTGATTGGAAATTGATAATTTTTTCGATTATCAATATATAGAATTGATTTTTTTTTTTGATTTTTTTTACAACTAATTCAATATATGAGTTTCAAAAAAGGTATTTTAACCCGTTTATTATTTTAAAATACTTTATGACAGCACGTCACAATATAAAGATTGAATTGCATTTGGAAGTTTTTTTTATTGACACAGTTTTATGTGGTCGTCCATCTACAACATGTTCATGAAACCATTAGATCCTAAGTTCGAATACGACACGGAATTCCCCTTTTAGGCATATATGTCCAATCTTGCAAATAAAAGATTATCATTTCGTTTTAAAATACTTATATTTCTAGTGTGCGCTTGTTCGAGGAGGTTTTCTAAAATACATGGATAGCTGAGTTCTCTTCATTAACAATACTTACGCTATCAATCGTCGCCGACGGAAGTGCATTACAGATAGAGACACACTCTGACCCCGTTGACCAGCGACATCTAACGGTGTCCCCATCGTCATCAACAACCGGAATACGTATCGTGGCCTGGCATCCATATTGAATTCTGATTGACAATGGAAAACAAAATATAATGCATCTAATTTTTTTAATAATAAATGTTCCTGATCGTTTCGTTTAAAATTAAGAGACAGCCTAAAAAACCTTTGTTTTATTTCTCAATTCAGAAGACAATGTACAAAAACATCATATTTTTCATGACGTCACATCTTAAAACATGATTGATAGGTTTATGTTTCGAATATAAAGAAATATGTTAGAAGGATTAATCGTTTACAGCTAGGTTAACGAATTTATTCATGTATTTGATTGGTGTGTACGAATATATCAAAAACAATATCATGACAATAATTCAACCATCACATTCTGTTCCCGTAGCAATGAATAATTCTAAATCGAAAAATTATTGCGTTTGTCTTATTGACAGATTATTGACACAACTTATCAAAAACGTTTGTTAGAGATACTTAGATAGTTCCAAAGAAATATTTTTTTTTTGGTTCAATAGAACAAAGTGCATTGGTCGCAAGTGTCGTGTTTATAAACAATATTTAATAAGAGCCTATAATGACAGAGTATTAAGTTTGTATACATACGTATACATTGGTTTCCCGGTTGTGACTGGACTTCTGTTCTTTGTATGAGTATCACTACGATTTGCTAAGTAAACTACAGTTCCCACGGACCAACTTCCGGCGCTTCCAAAATCCAACGAAACCCAAGCACCACCGGTGAATCTAAACATATTAAAATAATTTGTATTAGATGTAAAGATCACATATAAGCCAATTGGTAATAAGAAACATTTTCTATATTCTGAAAGAATATCTACTCACTCAACAGTGTAAGGCCCAATTCCAGGAAATGTGTACGTAAAAGTATTTTCTCCTTGCTCCCAGTTATCGCTTACACTTGCACCTGTACAAATATAGTTTATGTTCGCGAGATTTACAGTTCCACTACAACCACTGGTGCATTGCCAGTACTGTGAACTCTGTCCAGTAACAAGCTGTCCAACTTTACTTGGGGTACAGCCCGGACCACTTCCATATGTCCATCCTAGTTTAAAGGAAAAACGTACCTACAAAAATGATAAAAAGATTATTGAAAATGTGATTTTAATCTATTTTTATTTGATTAACATAAAATGAGTTGTTGAAATCGTGTTTTTTTTTTTTTTCATGCTCAAAACTTTAGGAAACAATCGAATGTTAAGTGCTTTAAAAATATTCTTTTTATGTCTCGACATTGCAGAAATTAGAAATAAAGTTTACGAATTAAGAAAAATCATTTTATCAAACCTTAAAACAAAAATAATTTTAAACCTCATTTCCATTGCCAGTAGGTTTCCAGCTAATAGTGCCGCCTCTAAAATGATTAGCTTCTATCGGAAATTCTAAAAGTGATAATGAAATAAACAATAATAATTTTCGTCCTGACATACTCATATGAAAACCAAACTTAAAACATATAAGTTTTATGTAAGTAGAACTGTCTTTATTGCTATCTAATAATTTTGAGTATACTGCAGTCGGTTTTTATATAGGTAGTAAACCAGGAAGAATTCAAACAAAAAAATCTAAAATTGTACCAATTGTTTAGACAACGTTAAATAAATCTACGATGCGACAAGTATTTGGCAGGTTCCGTGTACCCTGCTCTTTTATACCAATTTATTATTTGAATAATCAAGTATGTCTTCGTTAGTGAGGAAAAATCGAAATAATATTCAAGCCTTATCAAAAGACAAACGTCGTCCTATTCTCTCCTATTCTTTAAATTAAACCTTGTCATTAAGTCAACTGTATTTAGCATACATGTTTAAAAAAGTGACGAATGATAGACCTATATCATATTTTAAATGTTTAGTTACTTCATGATGACTTTATAATCGTATTAATAACTCATTATTACAAACTTTTTGGGAGATGTAACAAAGAGTTTGGTTTGAATATTGTTAATACATGTCTAAAAATCAATACCTTATATACTTAGATCGATTTTTAAAGAGTGTTTATTTTTCAATTGGATTGATTTGTATGGTTTATTCTTAAACCGACAACTCTTTAAAAGAAAACTATATATACATGTATACGGTCATGAGTAATTATTCTTAGATTTGAACGACCGACCACTCCTTTTAACTTACTTAAGTATGTGTTACAAAAACAAGCACTGTGTGACTGAATCCTCAATTTTGTTGAATGAGGAAATGTGTATTTATGAGACAAGTAATTCTCAACTGACGTCTTTTTGAAAGTTTATTTTTTTTTCATTTATGCCCGAATAATGATATAGGAATTGGTCTTCATTGTTTTTTAAATTTTGAAAGACCGATTATTGTATTGGATGGCAATGTAAATAATGCAAATACAATTAAGTAGGGGTGCTATAACATATTTATCTACATTCACTTAGTATTCTCTGTACTATTTCTAAACCAAACCTATTTTAATTCGCAGCGATATCGAAATTGGCAGGACTGAAATCTACACGATTTAATTTCAACTTGTTTATAGATATGTCGCAACCTTCTGCAACATTACAAAATTCATGGATTGCCCGATTTATCCATGACGATATTAATATCATTCTCAAACGTCTATTTATGAAGACATGGCTATTTGTTTTACATTTACAATGTATCTAACTACTGATGTTTGTTGGTATTTTGTTTTATGATAAATCCATTTGAAAACCAGTAAATCAAACATACCTCTCCTGTTCAGGTGACTTTTTGCGAATTACACGTCTCTCAAACAAACATGGAT
Source organism: Magallana gigas (assembly GCF_963853765.1). Lineage (NCBI taxonomy): Eukaryota > Metazoa > Mollusca > Bivalvia > Ostreida > Ostreidae > Magallana > Magallana gigas. Next base: position 9,547,761 of record NC_088856.1, read on the forward strand.
TTGTCCAAACAAGGAAGCATTAATCTTCTCCAATCGCAATACTTCAGCTAAATTTCAACTTTCATGTAGAGGAAACGATTTGTAAAAATCTTTCACAACTTTGACAATTTCAAATGAATAATGAGATCTTAAGAGGGATCTCTCGGGTATTTATAAACTTTGAAGTGTGGTTACAGGTATTCGGGCTTTTAAATACCTCTCTGTCTTTTTCTTTTTCAAGAGGGGGGAAATGATTATTCAATAAACTTTACACAACTTTACTAAAATATTAAAAGTAAACACCTCTAATGAATCAGTTTGCAATGTATAGAAACACAATACATTGAACTGATCTTAATAAATTACAGAATCTTTGATAAATCTCGTGAAAATGTTTCAACTATTTATACTTTTAAACTGTTCTTGTTTAAGTCTTCGGTAATAGAGGACCATGTAATGTTACAATAAAAAATTCAGTTTTTAAAACGAACAGATTTTAATCAAACTGACATGGTGACTCATTAAAGATGATTTTGTTGGGATTTTGACAACAGAATAAAGATAAAAATACACGAAATTTCATCAAACAAAAGGATTCACGCATTTTAAGCCATCACCAATCTGTTGGCTAGCCGTTAAAAATGAGCTGTTTCGGACATTAATTTGAGTGTCACGTGGTTGTGATTGCCCTCTTTGAATAGTCGTAGTGAAAAACTGAAAAAGGAATTTACAAAGCTTTTTATGTCTTTATTAAGAAATATGCATTCATAGAAAGTGCATCTTAATGCATATAGTTCTTGAAGGCATCAGTCTTCGCTGAAAGGTCGCTAGTTTATAATATATGCAACGCTGTGGTATTTACATTAATCTCCCTACGATTCCGTGGCTATGAAACGGAAGGGAAATTCAATATTTATGTGTTTGTCCAACGCTTTATTCTATTAACCTCTTTTAAATTTGATTTATTTACGTTTGAACATCGTAATTTTCCAAAGGTCATATTCAGGTATGATATATAAAATGTATGAAAATCGAAGCAAAATTTTGACAATTGGTAAGTCATGGGTTTGTGTGTCATTTTGTTTCTTTACTTTAGAATCGACAGTATCCCGTTGCTATTTCATTTTTGACTTAATATTAAAATTTTGTTTCCTCTTGGTTTTCACTTGGATAATTTAATTTCTCCTACAAAGATAAGATAAGCTTATTTATATAGACATGATAGCAGAGAAAAACCTTATTGAAAGAGACTGTCAAATGTACATGTAAGTATACTGTTTGAACGATTCAGATAAAATTTAAGTTGCCGATATCAAAATTTGCGTTTTTTTCGGAGTGGAGCAAAAAAGGTTGTTATCAACGATAATATTTTAGACATCATTATCCCAAAAAATTCGTTTTTTAATGTTCAAGTTAAGGTGGTTTCGGACACTGTTGTGACGTATTGTTTATCTAAATAAACAATCCAATGAAGTGAAATAATGTAAGTGGTTACTTTCTACCTAATCTTAATTAATTCACATTTGCTTCTTTGGGGTAGTGACAATTTTTCTTATAATACAAACTGCTTATATTTTTTGAGCAGTTAAAAACTTTATTAAAGAGTCTTGGAAGAATTAATAACAAATTTCTCTTGTTAATGCTATTTTTTACTGTATATCAACGCTATTTATTATTTATTTGCAAATACTTCGTAAATGCATATTTATGAATATTATAAATTGTAAAGTTAATAACTATAAGAAACATGTAATATTACTATGACATTCGTATATTGTATGTATTATCATTAGGAGTGCAACACGTCAGGTGAAAGAACTTGTTTCCAATCCTTTTGTGTATTTTACACAAAAAATATATGTTAAAATCAAATCAAATCAATCAAATCAAGTAGTTTCTGTACCTTTCTGCGTAGTGAAAAGATATTAAAAATAAAATTTAAAAGAATTAAATATATAGGAATTGAAATGAAAAAGAAACATGTACATTGTAAACTATTTGAAACAAACTAACATGTTTAACATATCGGACAGTATCAGGTTAATCATTGAAATTATTTAACGTGATTATATGTTTCTGCAGAAAATTGTATATCATTTTAAATCGTTTATCAATCACATATCTTGTTCTATGGTGCGTTATATCTATCATGCGTGTATTGTGTCCTATCGTTTATTTTGTAAATCAAAATTTTTGCCTGCACTGTATGCATTTTGAAAATGAAAGGTAATTAACAATATATGTGTGTCGGGACCCCTTAATTGCAGCATGCTTTGTTAATATATATAGGTTAAACATTCTGGCAGATCTAAAGCAAAAGGGAGTTGTATTAAATTTTAATACTGTAAAACACTATTTCATCATTATTCTATATTTAAAAAAGGAAGAGTACTGCTAAGTACTTCCTTTAGATATGATTTCTTACTAAGTCGAGTGTACTTGTTATTGAGTTGTACATCACAAAGTCACAGGTACCAGATGATATGGTGCACCATTGATACTAAGTCATATGAACGACTAGAGAAATTAGAACTTTAAGATGAAGTACAGACGACATAAGATTAATCCTATGTACGACTTACCAATTCGTTATAAAAATATTATGATCCGAAATTACGAAATAGTGCATCATTTGCACATACCAGGGGATTTGTTGAACGTAAGATATACTATTATAATATTTATAGGACTCAACAATAACCCGCAAAACATAATACTTTTTTATAAAGGTGAAAGAACTGCCAGTGGTTACGGCTTACAAATGTTTCACTTGCTTTGAAGATAAAAGGATGATATAACACTGATTGCTTTTAATTCAACCATACGGAAATATCAGCAAACGTCAATAATAATAATGACAAACAGAAATTTGATAAAGAAAACATAAAAAAACCCAGATTATTATCAATAAATAATAAATGATTGAATTCAATTTTTATTCATTAAGCTTATTAATCTTATAGCAAGCGTTTCTTAAACTAATTCCTTTTCTGAATGAAAACTCCATAGATAATTGTAAATCAACAATACAACACAATAAATGTATTACACGAAAATTAAGTTATACATTAATAACCTACCACACTAATACGAAAAAATCCACACTCCACACACAACACATTTAAACCAATACTCGTACATGCAGACAAACGCTCACATTGAACTTAATGTGACACAAAAAACAAGAGGCCCATGGGCCACATCGCTCACCTGAACAGCAGTTCCTTGTAACATTACATTTCGTAGCATATGCTTTTTCTATTTTAAACATTGAACCCCTTTCTGGGGACCCAGTTATGGTCCGAGGTTTATGGTTGGCTTGAACAACATAAATAGTAACATAGGAATGAAAATGTGAAGCACTGCGGTGGGACCGCACGTACACAACCTGAAAAACTGAACATAGCAGAGTTCCACTTCAAGAGGAATAACTCTCAGACTGTACAGAACACAAGAAAGATAACTCTTGGTTCCACTACATTAGAGTTTACACAATTTGAGGATCCTTGCATAGTAATCTCACAAACTGTAGCATTATAGTTCTCGAGAAAAACTTTTTAAAAACATTTTCAATATATCTTTCTATGTTAAACTTTGAACCCCTCTTGGGGCCACAGTATTAGTCCAGTGCTAAAGTTTTAATTATTTGGAATCTACATTATTTAAGGATGCTTGCCTAGTTATCTCACAAGCTGAAGCATTATAGTTCCCTAGAAAAAGATTTTTCAACATTTTCCCTCTATATTTCTATGCTAAACTTTGAACACCTCTTGGGGCCCCAGTATTAGATTGAGATCACGGCTTTTATAATTTCGAATCTACACTATTTGAGGGTGCTGACGTAGTTATCTGACAAATTGATGCATTGTAGTTCTCGAAAAGAAGATTTTTAAACATTTTCCATATATACCGGTACTTCTACATTTAACTTTAAACCCATCTTGGGTCTCTAGTATTAGTCCAGGGGTCACTATTTTAAAACTGTCGAACCTTCATTATCCAAGGTTGTATGCATGATAGTAATCTCACAAATTGAAGCATTGTAGTTCTCGAGAAGAAGACTTTTTTAACATGTTACCTTTATATTTCTTTAATAAATTTTGACCCCATCTTGGGGCCCCAGTATTGGTCCGGGGGTCACGATTTTACCAATTAGGAATCTACATAAGCGAAGGATGCATGCATAGAAATTCCACAGACTAAAACATTGTAGTTCTTGAGAAGAAAATTTTTAAACTTTTCCTTTATGTTTTTTAAAATGTTTAAATTTTGAACCCCTCTTGGTGCCCATCAATTGTCCGGGAGTTACAATTTTTTGAATCTACATTATTTAAGGATGTACATGTATGCATAGTAATATCCCAAACAGTTGCACTATAGTTCTTGAGAAGAAGATTTTAAAACATTTTCCTACATATGTTAAAATCTAAACCCCTACTGGGGCCCCACTTTTTGTTCGGGGGTCACGATTTTTACAATCTTCACTATGTATACAACCTTTTGTGTATGTATTGGCATTTTTGGTGAAGTGGTTCTTGAGAAGAAAATTTTTAAACATTTTTCATATGTAGTTCTATGTTAAACTTTGAACCACGCCTGGGGCCCCAGTCTTGGTCCGAGGGTCACGATTTCTACAATTTAGAATCTTCATTATGTATACAAGCTTTTGTGTAAATATTGGCATTTCTGGTGCAGTGGTTCTTGAGAAGAAGATTTTTTAAACATTTTCCTAAGGTATTTCTATGTTAAACTTTGAACCCCGCCTGGGGCCCCAGTCTTGGTCCGAGGGGCACGATTTTTACAATTTAGAATCTTCACTATATATACAAGCTTTTGTGTAAATATTGGCATTTCTGGTGCAGTGGTTCTTGAGAAGAAGATTTTTAAACATTTTCCTATGTATTTCTATGTTAAACTTTGAACCCCGCCTGGGGCCCCAGTTTTGGTCCGAGGGTCACGATTTTTACAATTTAGAATCTTCACTATGTATACAAGCTTTTGTGTAAATATTGGCATTTCTGGTGCAGTGGTTCTTGAGAAGAACATTTTTAAAAAATTTTCCTATGTATTTCTATGTTAAACTTTGAACCCCGCCTGGGGCCCCAGTTTTGGTCCGAGGGTCACGATTTTTACAATTTAGAATCTTCACAATATATACAAGTTTTTGTGTAAATATTGGCATTTCTGGTGCAGTGGTTCTTGAGAAGAACATTTTTTAGACATTTTCCATATGTTGTTCTATGTTAAACTTTGAACCCCGCCTGGGGCCCCAGTTTTGGTCCGAGGGTCACGATTTTTACAATTTAGAATCTTCACAATATATAAAAGCTTTTGTGTAAATATTGGCATTTCTGGTGCAGTGGTTCTTGAGAAGAAGATTTTTTAAACATTAGCCTATGTATTTCTATGTTAAACTTTGAACCCCGCCTGGGGCCCCAGTTTTGGTCCGAGGGTCACGATTTTTACAATTTAGAATCTTCACTATATATACAAGCTTTTGTGTAAATATTGGCATTTCTGGGGCCGTGGTTCTTGAGAAGAAGATTTTTAAAGACATGCACCCTAAACATACTGTTTCGCAATTATCTCCCTTTTGAAAAGGGCTGTGCCCTTTATTTTAACAATTTATAACCCCCTTTCCATAAGGATGCTTTGTACCAAATTTGGTTAAATTTGGCCCAGTGGTTTTTGAGAAGAAGTTGAAAATGTGAAAAGTTTACAGACGGACGGACAGACGGACGACCGGACGGACGGACGGACGACGGACAACGGGTGATCAGAAAAGCTCACTTGAACCTTCGGTTCAGGTGAGCTAAAAACAGAAAACAAAAAACTTAAATCTTAACAATGAACTACTCTTTTCTCACAGTAAAATCAACTCCATTATCCTGATACTAACGTCCCAACTAAACATACACTCTTTGTTCCATAAACTCCTACATGTAAGTCATATCCTTACTACGCTTTTGTTTCTCTACTGTCTACTCTCTGTTTCTTAACAGGCTCCTATCCGACATTTGTTATGTAATGACAAAGAGTAAACAACCCAATAAAAATTGTAAAAAAATAGTCACAAACAAAATACCATTATCTGATAATTGCTGATGTACATACAGTCATTTCATGCATATCTTTTACAATTTAATGTCATGCAATGGTATGCGATTTTAATGATATTCTATGAGATTTCTATGCAACACTGAGAGATTTGTTTGCTATGCTATGAGAAATTGGAATGAGATTTCAATGCTATGCTATGAGATGCTGTGGTGTATGTTTTAAAGGATATGCTTGAACTGACCATAAGCAGCACTAGGAAATAGACTTAACGTATGACACTGTAAGATAATTATGCATTAGTTTAGCTTTATATTCATATATTCCTGTATTAGTTAAAAATGAATTTTCATTCTTCTGTTATATGTTTAAAACCCCCTGACTTGAATTTTCTGGTAAAGCTGAAAAAAAGCAATAAAAAGATTATGATTTTGGTCTTTATGGTTTTGTTTTTATAGTACACGAAAATGGATAAAAAGAAAACTCACAGAACTCTCGGTTGCACATCAGCTTGATCAATACCAACAAAATTCGCCAACCTGGTTTAAAAATAAAAAGATATTTTAAGATTATAAGCAATATAAAAAAGGTAGTATTTTATTAAAAACTTTTACTTAATAGATTGGGAATATTGTTAACGAAATGTTAAACAATAGGTCCATGGGCAACATCACTCATCTGAGCAACAATAGCCAGATTAAACCAACTTAATGAAGTCATACAAAATATATGGATACTTTCAAAAAGATCCTTTATAAGGGGATTTTCAAATTTTTCCTGATATTTATTTATGTTACATATGTAGATATTAAACTTCCTTTTGTAACTGAATGATTTCATAGTTATATCACATATTGATAAGGGAAATGCTCAAGAATCTCAAGAAAAACAACTGTTCATATAAATATTAACCTACATCAAACGTTAAGCCATTTATGTGGCCCAAAAATTGTTCAGACCCAAAGTCTAAACAATTGAGAATCAACAAAATGTCAAGATGCTTGCATGATAGTTAAATCATCAATTACAACAATTTATTTTTTAAATAAATGTTTTACTATGTAAAAAAAATTTGACCCCCTCCCCTCCCGTTGTGGCCCCACTTTACCTCCAGCGATCATTATTCGAACGAACTTGAATTTACACCACCTAGGGATGATCCACAAAAGATAAAGTTTTTTTGCTGTCCAAAAGTTTTCTAAGAAAACGAACATTTCGCTCTATATTTCTACTTTAAAATTCAACCCCTCTTCCCCAATGTAGCCCAATCCCTAAATTCACACAACATTAAAATTATTACACACAGGAGCTTTTCTGGCAATTTGGGTTTTTACAAGATTTTTTTCTATATATGCATGAAAAAATTAACACCCCTCCTAATTGTGGCGCCACCTTATCCCCAAAAATCATGATTTGAATAAACTTGAATCTACACTGTCTAAGGATGATCCTACACAAAAAAGTGGGTTTTTTTATCAATTGCTTTTTGAGAAGAGGAATATATATTTCTAGTTAAAAAATTGACCCCCTCTCCTCCAATCTAGCCCAAGATCATGTATGATTTGACCAAACTTGAATCTACAATACATCAACACTATCTAAGGATGATCCTACACAAAAAAAGGTTTTTTTGTCAATTGCTTTATAAGAAGAGGAATATATATTTCTAGTTTAAATTTTGACCCCCTCTCCTCCGTTGTAGCCTAAGATCATGATTTGACCAAACTTGAATCTACGATAAATCAAGATGCTTCTACACAAGTTACAGATTTATCGGTAAAACGGTTTTATAATGAATTGTTTAAAAGAGTTTACTCCAATGTAAAGATTTGTCCTTTATTGTGGCCCAACTTTACCTCAGGCAATCATAATTTGAACAAACCCTACCTGAGGATACTTCCAAACACGTACCGCATATTTAGGCGACATGGCTTTTCAAAAGAAGACAAAATTTTCCTCTAAATATAATGCTATATTCCCCTGCACCCAAATTGAGACCCAACCCTACCCCTGGGTATTATGATTTGAACAAACATGACAAGATCCTTTCATACAAGTTACAGATTTTCTAATGTATTGGTGTTTGAGAAGAAGATATTTAAAGGCTTTACTCTCTACATATTCCCATGTAAAAATTTGACCTTACCCCTCCTCCATTGTATCTTCAACCTACCTACGACAGTCATGATTTAAACAAACCTAAATGTACCTTTCAAGAGGAATTTTCGACACAAGTTACAGCTTTTCTTGATTGATAATTTGGAAGAAGATTTCTGGCGATTTGTTCTTTAATTTCTTATGCAAAAATTAAATTTTTCAGTGTTGCCCAATCCTGTCCCTTGGGGTACATATTTGAATCGAATTTAATCTACTTTACCAGAGTATGATTCAATATAATTGCAGCTTTTCTTGCGGTATAGTTTTTGAGATGTTTAAAGGTATTTCTGTATACATTTCTATGTAGAAATTTGACTTTGACTGCAGTTTGGACTCATTAAACTTCAATCTTCACTATTTGACGATGCGTCCATACACGTTTTAGCTTTTCTAGCAAATTGGGTTTTGAGAACAAGATTTTTGAAAAACTCGCAAACACAATTTTATATAAATTCTAAAGGGGTTAAGTCCTTCATTTTAAAAAAAAAATGAATTCCCTTCATCCATAAAAAACCTTTCTGCCAAGTTTGATTGTAATTGGTCCAGTGGTTCTGTAGAAGAGGACGAAAAATAATGTGAAACGTTTATAGACAGACGGACAGACGGATGAACTGACAAAACGTGATCAGAAAAGCTCACACGAACTTTCATCTCTGGTGAGCTAAAGAAGCGATTACATCATTCTTACCAGTTGTCTTTCATATTTTTGTATTTTTTCCTCTTGAAAATATAGGTAAAACCGCATATGGCAATCAGACTCAGCATAACAAAACTTAAAATAATCAAAGCCAGCTTCCACTCTAACAGGTTACACTGGTGTCCATTTATGCGATTTTCACATTCAAACAGAAATATGCATGGATTGGGATCGCACTCATTTATATCTACAAAAAATACGTATGCTATTATCTTTTAAACGCATATCTATACTCAATATATGCAACATGTAATATTCCTAAATAATCCGACATTTTATGATCAAATAATTATGCCGATAAATGGATGTACTTCTATTCAATTACAAGAGGAGTCATCATGACACTCTACAATATTCTATAACAAAAAAGATATATTCAAAGTAATTTAACTGAGGTATCTAGCAATGTCTTTATACCTATTTGACACCGGTCACCTGTGAACCCAGGGAGACAGGTACAGTTGAAGAAATTAACAAGATCATTACAGGTAGCCTGGTTTTCACATAGATTGCTTGCACATTCGTTGATGTCTGAATTTTTTTTAAATTAACGTTTTATTTTATATTGTTAATAATAAGTTTGATCAGGCAATGACTACTTGAGTCAATTTCAAAAATTGAATAGTTAGCGCTTCCCAAGATTTTATCGTTAAATTATTAAGACTATTATTGATACAGGCAGGTGTATTTAGTTAATCCTGCTAATTGGATCTTAACGAATAAGTGTAATGATTGTCACAATTATTTTTTGAATATGATAATCGACTTTGTCCATATCTGTGCTATGTTTATTATCCAACATTTGAATTAGCCGCACATTGTGTTCTTCTGCATCCTTGATACTTAGAAGCTAAACGATTGGATACTAAACATAAATGAGTCTTCTAAAATTCCTATACAAATCTGAGTTTTTCAAAAATATCCAGTGGAACAAAGCTAAAATAAATTATACAATAAAGGCTGTTTTATTAATATCTGTTTCCTGAAAAATTATTCACATTTTTTGGCAAATATCGGTAAATATCAAACTTGTTTTATTTGGTTTCTTTTTGTTTTAAATTAATAATGGAGGAATACATTACCAATTTCACATTGAGTACCGGTATATCCAGGCACACATTGACATTCAAATCTATTAATCAGGTCAAGGCATGTTCCGCCATTATGACAAGGTCCACTTGTACATTCATTAATATCTGTGGAAAAAAAAATAACTATAAAAATACACTTCTTTTTGTAGAATTTAAGACATGTAGATCTAAAAACAATGAAAATCAAAACATGTTTTTTTGGTTACAGTTGATTTTGAATTCTTAATGGATAAAAATATACTACCAATTTCACATTGATTTCCGGTAAATCCGGGAACACACTGACATTCAAACATGTTAATCAGGTCAAGGCACGTCCCGCCATTCTGACAAGGTCCACTTTTACATTCATTAATACCTGTTAATGAAATTAAAAGTAAGATTATTTAACATTTTTTCCAAGTATCAATAAAATAAAAAACAGCGCAAATCAAAACATATGCGATTGGTTTAATTTGTTAACTATTCATAATAATTTATAAATAAATATTTATTACCAATTTCACATTCAGTTCCGGTATATCCAGCTACACACTGACATTCAAATCTGTTGATCAGGTCAAGGCACGTCCCTCTATTCTGACAAGGTCCACTGGAACATTCATTTATGTCTGTTGCAGAAATATAAAATAATGATTATTTTTCATTTTAAGCAAATTTTCAGTATATCAATTAAGAGCGAAGCACAGAAAATGTTTGTTTGGTTTCATTTACAATAAATTTTAATAGGTAAAAATATAATACCAGTTTCACATTGATGTCCGGTATATCCGGTTACACACAGACATTCAAAATTGTTAATCTGGTCAAGGCACGTCCCGCCATTCTGGCAAGGTCCACTGGAACATTCATTTATGTCTTTTGCAGGAAAAAAATAATGATTATTTTTCATTTTAAGCAAATTTTCAGTATATCAATAAAGAGCGAAGCACAAAAAATGATTGTTTGGTTTCATTTACTATAAAATTCAATGGGTAAAAATCTAATACCAGTTTCACATTTAAATCCGGTATATCCAGGCACACATTGACATTCAAATTTGTTGATCAGGTCAAGGCACGTACCGCCATTCTGACAAGGTCCACTTGAACATTCATCAATATCTGTCAATAAAATAAAAATGACGATTATTTAACATTTCCTTCTACAAATAACAAAAGTCTACCTTTTCAAAAATCAAAACATGTTCGTTTGGTTTAATTTGTTTGCGATTCTTAATAGATAAATATTTATTACCAATTTCACATTCAGTTCCGGTATATCCGGGCACACACTGACATTCAAATTTGTTAATCTGGTTTAGGCACGTCCCACCATTCCGACAAAGATTACTTGTACATTCATTTATATCTGTTTCATTAAAAAAATTATGATTTTTTTTACATTACAGTAGATCTAAGACAGAAAGACCAAACGGTGTTTCTTTTTTTTTTACTTTACATTCTTAGGTAAAAACCAAGTACCAATTTCACATTCATGTCTGTTTCATGAAAAACATTTCTTCTTTTTTTTGGCAAATATCTGCAAATTTTAAAAGCACAAATATCAAACTTGTTTATTTAATTTCTTCTTGTGCTAAATTATTAATGGAGGAAAATATTACCAATTTGACATTGAGTACCAGTATACCCAAGCGCACACTGACATTCAAATCTACTAATCAGGTCAAGACAGGTCCCGCCATTATGACAAGGTCCACTTGTACATTCATTAATATCTGTGGAAAAAAATAACGATTATAATTACACTTTTTTTTGTAAAAATTAAGTGATCTAAAAACAATGAAATTCAAAACATGTTTTTTGGTTACATTTGATTTTGAATTCTTAATGGATAAAAATATACTACCAATTTCACATTGATTTCCGGTAAATCCGGGAACACACTGGCATTCAAACATGTTAATCAGGTCAAGACACGTCCCGCCATTCTGACAAGGTCCACTTGTACATTCATTAATACCTGTTAATGAAATTAACATGATGATTGTTTAACATTTTTTACCAAGTATCAATAAATCTAAAAACAGCGCAAATCAAAACATGTGCGTTTGGTTTAATTTGTTAACGATTCTTAATAGATAAAAATTTATTACCAATTTCACATTCAGTTCCAGTATATCCAGCTACACACTGACATTCAAATCTGTTGATCAGGTCAAGACACGTCCCTCCATTCTGACAAGGTCCACTGGAACATTCATTTATGTCTGTTGCAGAAAAAAATAATTATTATTATTTTTCATTTTAAGCAAATTTTCTGTATATCAATAAAGAGCAAAATTAAAAATGTTTGTTTGGTTTCATTTACAAAACATTTCAATGGGTAAAAATATAATACCAGTTTCACATTGATGTCCGGTATATCCGGTTACACACAGACATTCAAAATTGTCAATCTGGTCAAGGCACGTCCCGCCATTTTGACAAGGTCCACTGGAACATTCATTAATATCTGTTCCAACAAAATAAGATATTAATAATTTATTTTTATTTGTCAAATACATGTATCAGCAGAGCAAGCATTTCAACATGTTCGTTTGGTCTGAATAATTTCAAATTCTTTATAAGTAGAAATATAGTACCACTTTCACATCGACTTCCGGTATATCCAAGCACACACTGACATTCAAATCTGTTAATCAGGTCAAGGCACGTCCCACCATGCTGACATGGTCCACTTGAACATTCATTTATATCTGTTTCATCCAAATAAAAAGTAAACGATGGTATTACATTTCTGGGCAAAAGATCATAGATCAAAAATAGCAAAAATCAAAAATAAATTATCAGTTCGGTTTCTTTTGACTTTGAATTCCAAGCGGATAGATTTACTGTACCAATTTCACATTGACTTCCGGTATATCCAGCTACACACTGACATTCCAATCTGTTGATCAGGTCAAGACACGTCCCGTTATTTTGACAAGGTCCACTTGAACATTCATTCATGTCTGTTGCAGCAAAATAAGAAAATGATCATTTTTCATTTTAAGCATGTTCCCGTAGATCTATAAAGAGCAAGACAAAACATGTTCCTTTGAATTCTTTTATTATAAATTTTTAATGTATAAATTATAATACCAGTTTCACATTGACTTCCGGTATATCCAGCTACACACTGACATTCAAATCTGTTAATCAGGTCAAGGCATGTCCCACCATTTTTACAAGGTCCGCTTAAACATTCGTCAATATCTGTTTTTTAAAGAAATTATAACGATTATTTTTACATCTGTTTTGCAAAATATTATGAAAGTTGCAAAGAGCAAATATCAAAACTTATTGGTTATAGGTTTCTTTTTATTTTTATATAAATAATAAGTGAAAGCTATTACCAATTGCACACTGGGTTCCGGTATATCCAGCTACACACTGGCATTCAAATCTATTAATATGGTCAAGACACGTCCCGCCATTCTGACAAGGTCGACTTGAACATTGATTTATATCTGTTAATAAATTAAAGATAACGATTATTTCTGTAGATTTAGAAAGAGCAAAGAACAAAGCATGTTTGTTCAGTTTCTTTTGATTTTAAAATTTTTATAGGGTAAAATTTAATACCAGTTTCACATTGACTTCCGGTATATCCAGGCACACACTGACATTCAAATTTGTTGATCAAGTCAAGGCACGTCCCGCCATTTTGACAAGGTTGACTTGTACATTCAATAATTTCTGTTTGGTAAAAAAAGGATTCGTTTTTGTTTTTGTTTTTTTTGGAATAATGCTCTTTTGAGAAATATCAGTAAATTTGATTTCTATTGCCTAATGGATGAAAATATACCAATTTCACAAAATCGGCCCGTGAATCCGGGGACACATGTACACGTGTAGTTCTGAGTCAGACCATTTCGAACACACGTTCCATTGCTCCGACAAGGCTCACTCAAACAAGGACCTCCATCTTCAAATATTGATATATAATGAATGTGTTAGTTTGATTAGAACAAACCTACATGAAAAAGAAATCAAGCATTGTAAAATGCTCTTCGTTTTGTGAAATTATTATGCATAAAATGTATCGTAAATGCAGTGATGTATACAATTGCCTTAACGAGGCCTAGTACAGAACGAGTACGCACGCTTTCGCGCAGCGTTTCATTTGGATTGTGACGTCAACTTTTTGCTTGGTTGACGCCATGGCGTTTCAACTGCAGATATTCAGCGAAGTTTGTTGAAAATAGCTCGTTTGATGCGTAAAATTAATGTTATATGGTGGAATAAACATAAATGCCTCAAAGTATAAGTATATTTGGGCTCGAGTCGAAAACGTGAAGAGGATTCATCATGCCTAGCCCTCTGTCACGTTTTCTTAACCCGCGTAAATATAGCTTAATTCATATATTTCAAGACAGTAACCATGTATTTTATATTAATGACCCTTAATATGTGATGTTATATATCTTTTTATTACTTAAATATATCTCAATGTTTTAACAATACTATAAAGATCACCTTTTCCGCCTTTGTCAAATAAAAAATAGCCATTATCTGACGAATCTGGGAAATTGGGCATACAAAAATCAACTTTGATAAGACCCCTGGAACAAACCAGGAGGTAAAAGGTTTTTTTTAATTGACCATTTGATGCCTTTTAGCAATAACTTTAACATGTAGAACAGAAAAAGAAATCCCTAGGGCAGAAGTTTTAAAAAAAAATGTAAAATATGTGCAAAATTGATACATTTCATGCAAAATCCCATAGGGGCCTATGTTAAAGATTAACAAACTTTGAGATGACCCCCTAAACAAACGGTGTGGTAAATGTTTTATTTTTTAATCTTAAAATAATAATTATATCAGTAGAAATTCATGTAAAAAATTTCATCCAAAAATCTAGGGCAGAACAAATTAGACCCGGCCTCGTTAAATGTATCATTATAAATAAGTTGTTTTGTATATTATTATCAAACAACTTGAGTTTCTTTTTGAAAATGACGAAAAGAGTTTGTTCAACATTAATCAATTAATACTAACCATTAACATTTACATTGATGCATCGTGAATCACTTGTTTTCCTGTAAAAGAAGTTTCTTGAGCACATGGTACATGTAAATCTTATATATTATAGAAATGTAGACCTAAATGGATATTACATTGCAAGAAGTCATTTAATAAACATGAAATCTTTTACAATTTAATTTTAAAATTTTGCGTAGACAATTCTTTGTTTAAGAATAATGTGACTACCCTATGGAGTCCTCTGCCAAAGCGCAAACAATGTGGATTCCTATTTGGTTTTGCTGTGGCGTCCATGATGTAGTGACAAATACACTCTCAGGTTGAGAAGGAACATATTGAAGTGAAGTATAAGTCATCCCAGCAGGTGAGGTAATATCTATCTTTGTAATACTGTTAACAGAACAGATATGAATATTTGACACTAGTATTCTAATATCTACAGGGTACATATTGATACAGCACTAAAATGATTAATTTAATAAAGTTGTTATTCAAATTAAGAATGACTATGTTACCTTCTGGTACTATTGACGTAGAAAGAGAGACGGAAGATCTGCAAAATGTCCGTTTGAATGGTTGAACCTTGCGCTGGAGTTGGATTTATAAAACGAGGCTTGTCGTTACAACTTCCTGATACAACTGGTGTTTGTACTAAAAACTACAAATACAACTATTTCTCAACAAACTTTAATATCAAAATCAAACCGTATTTCAAAAATATGCAATGATACAAACGCAATTGCAACTGATCATGAACAATACCTGTAAATTAACTGTCGACATCTTAGTACTTGTGGTATAAACCTGGGTTTCAATAGTCGTGGTGGACTTCGGATAGTCCTCTACAGAAACTGCGACTGCATATATCCCATTTGATGTGTGATTTGCGGGAAATGATATTGTGCAGGTATTCTGCATTGATAGAAAATAAGAAAAATAATAATATAATATTATCAAAACGATTAATACATACATGTATCCAACAATAAGATTGTGATATAAGACATTTAACTCTCAAAATTTAGATTTAGACTGGAATGAAAAATGAAATGATACCGGAAAATTTGATTAAATTGTGTTAAATGAGTTAATTCCTTGTACAAAGTATTGACAATGCAATGAAATTCGTAATACCTTAATAATTTATTCAGAATATCTTTAATATTTGTTATATTCGTTCGATGTCTGATGTTTTTGACTTCAAACATATCTGAAAATATTTCGAAATACAACATGGACTTCCCTTTAAGGCATTTCTTTCAGTTATTTTCTATCGTCCTGTTATAATAATAGCGTCTGTTTCGAAGCGCTTTGCGTCAGTTGACAATGGTTTTCTTGGGGTGTCAATTTCAACTGTTATCCTACTCCAAACAGGCACTTTCTATTTATTTATTCTGAATGTCTTAAATTTTAAAAGAACTTTACTCCTCTTATAAAAGAAATTACGTGAATTCTAAAGCAAACTGTCCGCGCATAATTTATGTGCATATAACAATTCGTTGTGTTACCCGTTATCAAGTGTGTTTCTAAACTGAGAAAGGAATATAAACAGCGTCTAAACCAATCAGATTTCACTATTTAACATGGAAGTATAATAAAGTAAAATACTAACTTGAATGTGCTTGTTCGAGGAAGTTTTACCGAATGCATGGATAACTAGAGTTGTCTTTTAATTAACTTTACTCACACTATCAATCGTCGCTGACGGAAGTGCATTACAGATAGAGACGCACTCTGACCCTGTCGACCAGCGACACCTAACGGTGTCCCCGTCGTCATCAACAACAGGAATACGTATCGTGGCCTGACATCCATATTGAATTCTGGAGAAAGAGGGGAACACAAAAGATAATTCATTTTACTGAAATCTGTCCTAATAATGAATGTTGTAGCAGGGGTTTTTTTCATCAAAACTACCTAAAGCCACATTATTGAAGAAAACCATTTTTTTCTCCATTAACTTGATAAATATTTAATTCAATGCATCTAACTATTTAATCACACACTACAAAAATTAATTTACAAACAATATTTGTACAAAATAAAACTTACACTTAAATTTTACAAATTAATGTAATTTTTCTTATCGATTAATTTGTTATACAACGGCATGTACAAGTCATACAAATTCATAAAAAAAACTTTTTATTGCATCAATATATTGTTTAAAAAAGTTAAATAAATATACAAGTAAAAATTGATTGAGTATAAAGTTTGTATAATACATACGTATACATTGGTTTCCCCGTTGTGACTGGACTTCTGTTCTTTGTATGAGTATCACTACGATTTCCTAAAAAAACTACAGTTCCCACGGACCAACTTCCGGCGCTTCCAAAATCTAACGACACCCAGGCGCCACCGGTGAATCTAAACATATTGAATTATATTGTATTAGATGAAAAGAACACAAATAGGTCTATTTGTAATATGTATTCTTTCTATATTCTGAAATAATATCTACTTACTCAACAGTGTATGGTCCTATTCCAGGAAATGTGTATGTAAAGGTATTTTCTCCTTGCTCCCAGTCATCGCTTACACTTGCACCTGTACATATATAGTTGGTGTTTGCAAGATTTACAGTCCCATTACAACCACTAGTGCATTGCCAATACGATGAATTGTGTCCAGTAACAAGCTGTCCAACGTTACTCGGGGTACAGCCCGGACCTCTTCCATATGCCCATCCTAGTTTAAAGGAAAAACGTACCTACAAATATAAGGACACCACATTGCTTATCAAATCTTACATTACGGATTTGATAAATATGAATGAAATTTTCGAAATTGCTTGTAACACAACTCAAAATTGTTAAACATCAGCTTGAATTTAGACGTTTCTTATACACTGCGTCGGTCCGGTTTTAATGAATCTGTCTACAAAAAAGTGAAAGTAAAAGGCGTGTCTTTTCGATCGAATATTTATAGTGGAAACTTAAACCTCATATCCATTTCCTGTGGGTTTCCAGCTGATTGTTCCACCTCTAAAATGACTAGTCTCTACCAATTTAAAAACTAATGAAATACACAATATTAAATATTTTCCTGACATTTTCATATAAAGCAAGGGACCAAACACTTCTATATTCAGATAATGATCTTTCTCTGCTATCTGATCGTTTCAGGTATAGTGCAGAGGGTATATATACAACTTCTAAACCAGGAAGAGTTATAATAAAAGACGCAAAAGATTTACCAATTTTCTAAAGCTACGGTGCGAGATTTTATTGGCAAGATCCATTGAATATTCTCTATATAAATCCATTATAACTAAGTTATTTTCCTTCGGAAAAACTTCAGTAGTTATGCTTTCAAAAGTGCCGACATAATAGCTTTTGTGACATATCAAAAGACAGGAACATGCCCTATAATACTTTTGTCACAAAATGATCCTAAGCCATTCAGTCAACGGTATTAAACTGCAATTATTTAACTATTATTTACACGTTATTGAATGATAATGTTTTTAAAGTTTAAATCATTGTGTAACCTTTATTTACATATGCTCCTTTGTTGATAAGTTATTATTTTTTTCTGTCAAAACATTTTTGATCGTACAAGTCATCATCTCATGACTTTTGGAAATCCCTGTTAAAAGCAAACAAAAAAAGGTTTTATTAAAATAAAATTCCAAAAACCGGTTTCTTAAATTGATATCTGACTTTCACATCCAAAATCGTTCAAAGTTTTTAATAACACGACAGTTGTATTCTCATTTTGAAAACACGTCAGACAAAATTAAAAAAAAAAACTTTGAAACGAAGCTCGGATTGAATAGACCAATACTCTTTACTTCGTATAAATTAGTGTTTTGTAAACTATGTTTTATACTTAAATTAACGGTGTGTCATTTACTTTGGATCTTGTTGAAGTTTCGATCCAAACAAAAAGCAGATAGCTTATTTCGTTACGGTACACACGGATTTAAAATGTTAAACATATCCAACATTTTCATGACAAGCAGCAAAACCCACAGCCAATATACCACAAACGATACACAAAACATATAAAGTAAGGATACACATGTACATGTAAGTGCCAGATTATTCAGAAACTAAAAATAGAAAATACACATTTAATATCTCTGAAACATGATCGATTACTATTTGTTTATCTTTCATTTAAGATTTAGTACCTAGTACCTGCAAAGGCAATACAGTTTTATTTATTGAAACATCGAATATTCAGAAATGCCACCTTAATCTGTATAATTAATTTCAAAATTTAATTCTTAAAAATGGGGTATCTTTTGTTGCAATAAAAGATCTAGAGCCCTTCATGATATTTTCATAGAGAAAAAGCGACAACTATGATGTCACTATCCAGGTAAATGAATTGTTTATTTCAATAACTATATAAACATATAACTGTATAAACATATATTTCTATAAATCATAAAATTATCTTTGTTAGGGTAAGGAAGATAATTACAAACAAAATTTAAATTAATAATAAAGAAAAAGAATTGAAATTATATTTATATATATTTGCAAAATAATATTGTCGCAATACTTCAATTCAATCATTAAACGATAAAAAAAAATCATTTACAGTTTAATTTTGTTTATCTGTTTCATCAAAATGTTTTTTTAAGATATGTTATTTATTTAGAGAGTATTCAGGCTTTCAAAATATTTTTTTAGTCTTCGTTAAGAGAGGAAGGTTTCATTATGCCAAGAAAAAAGTCAAATGATTGGTTTTAGTTACATAAAATTTCTTGATCTGAAACGCATTGACTTCAGTAATTATAGATTCGACAACACCGTGTGTTAATTTCATTCGTGTCACATAATAACCCAATATAATTATTGATTTTTGTTGGTTTTCTTTGTATCATCTAAATTTTTCCTGCAGGATCAAAGCTAAGTCTCTTCAATTTACTATTTACTATTGCTTTCCCTTGGACTGAAATGTCACATTTTCATTGGTTTAAACATAGCACGTGATTGCCTCATATTTCTCTCTATCATTGGCGACGCTTCGCTTACTCATTTCGACATTTCATAGTATTTTATACATAAACTTCATGCCGTACGTTCTTAAAGTATTTGGAGTAGTTGCCATTAAAATTCTTTAAAATTCGAGTAGTTGTCCTTAGAATATTGACGTCACATTGTTTTGTATGGAGCAGAACAAAATGGGAGTGTCGAAATTTGCTCAAATCTCTGCAGAGAAAAGAGACAAAACATTTAAAATTAAATATCAACAAAACAATGTACGTAAACATGGGTGAAGCAAAGATTTTGAAAGAGTATTTGAAAGGTGAAACTGAAAATTTTGAAGAGTTTAAATGAGTTAAATTGGATGAGATGTTAGGCATCTTGTGCATGGCTTTGCGTAGATCATCGCTATTTGTGAATAAATATGATAGTCCTCGCCTCGCCACCTATGAGATTGATCAACCCAATATATTTTCGTAGTGAGTCAGTAACTAACCTAATTAGTAATAGTATGTATTATCAATGTGAGGTCTTTTTCATGATTGAATTTAAAGGAAAAAACATTTTCATTACACGATGCTCACTATAAATTTAAAGAAAATAAAATGATTGTTCCAACCACTACTGATATTTACTGATAATTTTACTGATGTTACTGATAATTGCTGTTGGTTCTGATATTTACTGATATTTACTGATGCTTTTGCTGTGAGCTCTGATAATTACTGATATTTACTGAGATTTACTGTTGGTACTGAGAATTGCTGATAATTACTGAGAATTACAGGCAGGGAATTTTTAAGAGATTAATTTTAATTACTGTAACATGCAAATTTTATTTATTTAAAATTATCGGTAAACAAATACTGGGCATTTTTTTTAAAAGAAATATGTAAGATCTAACTAAAGTTTTATCAACAGTAACTTCTTTTTTACAACCACAAAAATTAGATTTGATTATTCTTCTTATAATCTGCTTATTTATTTCAATGCATATTTTTTTCTGTTTGTTCTTGTTCTAAGTTTTATTTTAGCTGATTAACACAATTCAGCACATAAATAAATGAATGTAGAAATTGCAGAATTGCTATATATCCCATCCCCGTGCGCCAATCCACTCGATACTACAGTGTTACATTGTATATATAGAACAATCCATAGTAAAAAAAATTATAAAGATTTTAACCACTTTATGTAATTGATAAACATCTATTTAATGATTCTAAATTTTGAGCGATCAACTCTTTAATTGAACCGTGTTAAATATTTATAATTATAAACTAAAGATGTTTTTATCCCGGCCATAATCACCAATTTTGTTTTCAAAATAAAATCAAACACTTTTGTTTCACATTGTATTTCCCGGCCATTTATATTTGTTTATTCTGAGGCTGCAAGACATATACACAGGTGGTCAATTTTCACACCTTGCCACGGTCACTCTGTCGTGTATATATTCTGAGCGCTGTATGTTAGTTCTGAGGGTTTTCTTGATCCAAGACATACAAAAGAATCTTTTCAGCGACTGCCAGACATATACACAGGTGGTCAATTTTCACACCTTGCCGTGGTCACCCTGTCGTGTGTATAGTCTGAGTGCTCTCTGTTAGTTCTGAGGTTTTTCTTAATCCCAGACATACAAAATATTTTTTCTGCTAGATAGGTAAAGTGAGCTACTAGTAACTGGCTACTAGTAACTGGCTACGAGAAGTAAGAAAACCTAGCTACTAGTAACTGGCTACGAGATGAAAGAAACTTGGCTTCTAGTTACTTGTTACTGTTCATGTGAGAACACATACCTGGGATTTTTATTTGTGTTCTTAAGATGTACATTGCACTATATCACTGTCATATGTCAGTATATCTCAAGTAGCTGTATATTTAAATTGAAGATATATGCCAGACTTGCTAATATCAACATTATGTCAGGTCATCCACATAATATTACGACACAATTACTCAGATATCCCTCTGTATGTAGTCAGCTACTTGTGAATTTTGTTACAAATATCTTTATTTTTTAGCGGTTTTGTCAATATATCTCAAGTAGCTGTATATTTAAATTGAAGATATATGCCCGACATGCTAATATCAACATTCTGTCAAGTCATTCACATAATATTACGACACACTTTCTCAGATATCTCTACTTATGTAGTCAGCTACTTGTGCCTTTTGTTACAAATATTCGTATATTTTGGCGGTTTTGTCAATATATCTCAAGTAGCTGTATATTTAAATTGAAGAATTTTGCCAGATATGCTATTATCAACATTCCTTCAAGTCATCCACATAATATTACGCCTCAATTTCTCAGATATCTCTCTTTATGTAGTCAGCTACTTGTGCATTTTGTTACAAATATCTTTATTTTGTGTCTGGATTGTCAATATATCTAAAGTAGCTGTATATTTAAATTGAAGATATATGCCAGATATTGTATTATCAACACTCCTTTAAGTCATCCACATAATATTACGACACAATTACTCAGATATCGCTCTTTATGTGGTCAGCTACTTGCGCATTTTGTGACAAATATCCTTATATTTTGACGGTTTTGTCAATATATTGCAAGTAGCTGTATATTTAAACTGAAGATATATGCCTGACATGTTTAAACAACATTCCCTCAAGTCATCCACATAATATTACGACACAATTTCTCAGATATCTCTCTTTATGTAGTCAGCTACTTGTGCATTTTGTTACAAATATCGTTATTTTTTGGTGGTTTTGTCAATATATTGCAAGTAGCTGTATATTTAAATTGAAGATATATGCCAGACATGCTATATAAACATTCCTTCAAGTCATCCACATAATATTACGACACAATTACTCAGATATCGCTCTTTATGTAGTCAGCTACTTGTGCATTTGCTACAAATATCCTTATATTTTGGCGGTTTTGTCAATATATCTCAAGTAGCTGTATATTTAATTGGAAGATATATGCCAGACATGCTATTATCAACATTCCTTCAAGTCATCCACATAATATTACGACACAATTACTCAGATATCCCTCTTTATGTAGTCAGATACTTGTGCATTTCCTACAGATATCCTTATATTTTGGCGGTTTTGTCAATATATCTCAAGTAGCTATATACTTAATTGGAAGATATATGCCAGACATGCTATTATAAACATTCCTTCAAGTCATCCACATAATATTTCGACACAATTACTCAGATATCGCTCTTTATGTGGTCAGCTACTTGCGCATTTTGTTACAAATATCGTTATTTTTGGTGGATTTGTCAATATATCACAAGTAGCTGTATATCTAAATTTCAGGTATATGCCACACATGCTATTATAAACATTCCTTCAAGTCATCCACATAATATTACGACACAATTACTCAGATATCGCTCTTCATGTGGTCAGCTATTATCAACATTCCTTCAAGTCATCCACATAATATTACGACACGATTACTCAGATATCTCTCTTTATGTCGTGAGCTACTTGTGCATTTCGTTACAAATATCTTAATTTTTTGTCGGGGTTGTCAATTTATCTCAAGTATCTGTATATTTAAATTGAAGATGTATGCCAGACATGCTATTATCAACATTCCTTCAAGTCATCCACATAATATTACGACACAATTACTCAGATATCTCTCTTTATGTAGTCAGCTACTTGTGCATTTTGTTACAAATATCGTTATTTTATGGTGGTTTCGTCAAAATATCACAAGTAGCTGTATATTTAAATTGAAGATATATGCCAGACATGCTATATAAACATTCCTTAAAGTCATCCACATAATATCACAACACAATTGCTTAGATATCCCTTTTTATGTAGTCAGCTACTTGTGCATTTGTAACAAATATCCTTATATTTTGGCGGTTTTGTCAATATATCTCAAGAAGCTGTATATTCAAATTGAAGATATATGCCAGACATGCTATTATAAACATTCCTTCAAGTCATCCACATAATATTACGACACAATTACTCAGATATCTCTCTTTATGAAGTCAGCTACTTGTGCATTTTGTTACAAATATCGTTATTTTTTGGTGGTTTTGTCAATATATTGCAAGAAGCTGTATATTTAAATTGAAGATATATGCCAGACATGCTATTATAAACATTCCTTCAAGTCACCACATAATATTACGACACAATTACTCAGATATCCCTCTTTATGTAGTCAGCTACTTGTGCATTTGCTACAAATATCCTTATATTTTGGCGGTTTTGTCAATATATCTCAAGTAGCTGTATATTTATTTGGAAGATATATGCCAGACATGCTATATAAACATTCCTTCAAGTTATCCACATAATATTACGACACAATTACTCAGATATCCCTCTTTATGTAGTCAGTTACTTGTGCATTTGCTACAAATATCCTTATATTTTGGCGGTTTTGTCAATATATCTCAAGTAGCTGTATATTTAAATTTAAGATGTATGCCAGACATGCTATTATAAACATTCCTTCAAGTCATCTTCAATTTAAATATACAGCTACTTGTGATATATTGACAAAACTACCAAAAAAATAACGATATTTGTAACAAAACGCACAAGTAGCTGACTACATAAAGAGAGATATCTGAGAAATTGTGTCGTAATATTATGTGGATGACTTGAAGGAATGTTTATAATAGCATGTCTGGCATATATCTTCAATTTAAATATACAGCTACTTGAGATATATTGACAAAACCGCTAGAAAATAAAGATATTTGTAACAAAATGCACAAGTAGCTGACTACATAAAGAGAGATATCTGAGTAATTGTGTCGTAATATTATGTGGATGACTCGAAGGAATGTTTATAATAGCATATCTGGCATATATCTTCAGTTTAAATATACAGCTACTTGCAATATATTGACAAAACCGTCAAAATTTAAGGATAATTGTCACAAAATGCGCAAGTAGCTGACCACATGAAGAGCGATATCTGAGTAATTGTGTCGTAATATTATGTGGATGAGTTGAAGGAATGTTTATAATAGCATGTCTGGGATACATCTTAAATTTAAATATACAGCTACTTGAGATATATTGACAACCCCGCCAAAAGATAAAGATATTCGTAACGAAATGCACAAGTAGCTGACTACATTAAGAGAGATATCTGAGAAATTGTGTCGTAATATTATGTGGATGACTTGAAGGAATGTTTATAATAGCATGTCTGGCATAAATCTTCAATTTAAATATACAGATACTTGAGATATATTGACAAAACCGCCAAAAATATAAGGATATTTGAAGCAAATGCACAAGTAGCTGACTACGTACAGAGGGATATCTAAGTAATTGTGTCGTAATATTATGTGAATGACTTGAAGGAAAGTTTATAATAGCATGTCTGGCATATATCTTCAGTTTAAATATACAGCTACTTGCAATATATTGACAAAACCGTCAAAATATAAGGATATTTGTCACAAAATGCGCAAGTAGCTGACAACATTAAGAGCGATATCTGAGTAATTGTGTCGAAATATTATGTGGATGACTTAAAGGAATGTTTATAATAGCATATCTGGCATATATCTTTATTATAAATATACAGCTTCTTGCAATATAGTGACAAAACCGTCAAAATATAAGGATATTTGTCACAAAATGCGCAAATAGCTGACCACATGAAGAGCGATATCTGAGTAATTGTGTCGTAATATTATGTGGATGACTTGAAGGAATATTTATAATAGCATGTCTGGCATATATCTTCAATTTAAATATACAGCTACTTGCAATATATTGACAAAACCGCTAGAAAATAAAGATATTTGTAACGAAATGCACAAGTAGCTGACTACATAAAAAAAAGATATCTGAGTAATTGTGTCGTAATATTATGTGGATGACTTGAAGGAATGTTTATAATAGCATATCTGGCATATATCTACAGTTCAAATATACAGCTACTTGAGATATATTGACAAAACCGTCAAAATATAAGGATATTTGTCACAAAATGCGCAAGTAGCTGACCACATGAAGAGCGATATCTGAGTAATTGTGTCGTATTATTATGTGGATGACTTGAAGGAAGGTCGACAATAGCATGTCTGGCATATATCTTCAATTTAAATATACAGCTACTTGTGATATATTGACAAAACTACCAAAAAATAACGATATTTGTAACAAAACGCACAAGTAGCTGACTACATAAAGAGAGATATCTGAGAAATTGTGTCGTAATATTATGTGGATGACTTGAAGGAATGTTGATAATAGCATGTCTGGCATATATCTTCAGTTTAAATATACAGCAACTTGCAATATATTGACAAAACCGTCAAAATATAAGGATATTTGTCACAAAATGCGCAAGTAGCTGACCAATTAAAAAGAGCGATATCTGAGTAATTATGTCGTAATATTATGTGGATGACTTGAAGGAATGTTGATAAGAGCATATCTGGCATATATCTTCAATCTAAATATACAGCTACGTGCAATATATTGACAAAACCGTCAAACAATAACGATATTTGTAACAAAATGCACAAGTAGCTGACTACATAAAGAGAGATATCTGAGAAATTGTGTCGTAATATTATGTGGATGACTTGAAGGAATGTTGATAATAGCATGTCAGGCATATATCTTCCAATTAAATATACAGCTACTTGCAATATATTGACAAAACCGTCAAAATATAAGGATATTAGTCACAAAATGCGCAAGTAGCTGACCAATTAAAAAGAGCGATATCTGAGTAATTGTGTCGAAATATTATTTGGATGACTTGAAGGAATGTTGATAATAGCATATCTTGCATATATCTTCAATCTAAATATACAGCTACTTGCAACATATTGACAAAACCGTAAAAAATAACGATATTTGTAACAAAATGCACAAGTAGCTGACCACGTAAAGAGAGATATTTCAGTAATTGTGTCGTAATATTATGTGGATGACTTGAAGAAATGTCGATAATAGCATGTCTGGCATATATCTTCAGTTTAAATATACAGCTACTTGCAATATATTGACAAAACCGCCAAAATATAAGGAAATTTGTAACAAAATGCGCAAGTAGCTGACCACACAAAGAGCGATATCTGAGTAATTGTTTCGTAATATTACGTGGAAGACTTAAAGGAGTGTTGATAACACAATATCTGGCATATATCTTCAATTCAAATATACAGCTACTTGAGATATATTGACAAAACCGCCAAAATATACGAATATTTGTAACAAAATGCACAAGTAGCTGACTACATAAGTAAAGATATCTGAGTAAGTGTGTCGTAATATTATGTGAATGACTTGACAGAATGTTGTTATTAGCATGTCAGGCATATATCTTCAATTTAGATATACAGCTACTTGAGATATATTGACAAAACCGCTAAAAAATAAAGATATTTGTAACAAAATTCACAAGTAGCTGACTACATACAGAGGGATATCTGAGTAATTGTGTCGTAATATTATGTGGATGACTTGACATAATGTTGATATTAGCAAGTCTGGCATATATCTTCAATTTAAATATACAGCTACTTGAGATATATTGACAAGTGCAATGTACATCTTAAGAACACAGATAAAAATGCTAGGTATGTGTTCTCACATGAACAGTAACAAGTAACTAGCAGCCAAGTTTCTTTCATCTCGTAGCCAGTTACTAGTAGCTAGCTTTTCTTACTTCTTGAAACCAGTTACTAGTAGCCAGTTACGAGTAGCCAACTTTGATTTTATCTCGTAGCCAGTTACTAGTAGCTAGGTTTTCTTACTTCTCGTAGCCAGTTACTAGTAGCCAGTTACTAGTAGCTAACTTTACCTATCTTTTTCTGCTTGCTTTTAGGCGTGGAGATTAAATATCTAAGTGTTCATAGATTAAGGAAAATCAGTTAAATTGTGTGTCTTATTTTCAAAATTATATAGCCGCTGGTCATATAACCGCATACAAGTGCATGAATAAAGTATTAATGAGAGAGAGAGAGAGAGAGAGAGAGAGAGAGAAAAAGAGAGAGAGAGAGGGGGGGTTCATTCAAATCGCTGTTGCAATCGGTGTTTATGATACTGTAATGGGACATAATCATGCTTATGCCTGTCTGCATTGACGCCTCAAAGTACGTTATAATAGATTATCTGAGAGAGAGAGAGAGAGAGAGAGAGAGAGAGAGAGAGAGAGATATATATTGACAAAACCGCCAAAAATATAAGGATATTTGAAGCAAATGCACAAGTAGCTGACTACGTACAGAGGGATATCTAAGTAATTGTGTCGTAATATTATGTGAATGACTTGAAGGAAAGTTTATAATAGCATGTCTTCAGTTTAAATATACAGCTACTTGCAATATATTGACAAAACCGTCAAAATATAAGGATATTTGTCACAAAATGCGCAAGTAGCTGACCACATTAAGAGCGATATCTGAGTAATTGTGTCGAAATATTATGTGGATGACTTAAAGGAATGTTTATAATAGCATATCTGGCATATATCTTTATTATAAATATACAGCTTCTTGCAATATAGTGACAAAACCGTCAAAATATAAGGATATTTGTCACAAAATGCGCAAATAGCTGACCACATGAAGAGCGATATCTGAGTAATTGTGTCGTAATATTATGTGGATGACTTGAAGGAATATTTATAATAGCATGTCTGGCATATATCTTCAATTTAAATATACAGCTACTTGCAATATATTGACAAAACCGCTAGAAAATAAAGATATTTGTAACGAAATGCACAAGTAGCTGACTACATAAAAAAAAGATATCTGAGTAATTGTGTCGTAATATTATGTGGATGACTTGAAGGAATGTTTATAATAGCATATCTGGCATATATCTACAGTTCAAATATACAGCTACTTGAGATATATTGACAAAACCGTCAAAATATAAGGATATTTGTCACAAAATGCGCAAGTAGCTGACCACATGAAGAGCGATATCTGAGTAATTGTGTCGTATTATTATGTGGATGACTTGAAGGAAGGTCGACAATAGCATGTCTGGCATATATCTTCAATTTAAATATACAGCTACTTGTGATATATTGACAAAACTACCAAAAAATAACGATATTTGTAACAAAACGCACAAGTAGCTGACTACATAAAGAGAGATATCTGAGAAATTGTGTCGTAATATTATGTGGATGACTTGAAGGAATGTTGATAATAGCATGTCTGGCATATATCTTCAGTTTAAATATACAGCAACTTGCAATATATTGACAAAACCGTCAAAATATAAGGATATTTGTCACAAAATGCGCAAGTAGCTGACCAATTAAAAAGAGCGATATCTGAGTAATTATGTCGTAATATTATGTGGATGACTTGAAGGAATGTTGATAAGAGCATATCTGGCATATATCTTCAATCTAAATATACAGCTACGTGCAATATATTGACAAAACCGTCAAACAATAACGATATTTGTAACAAAATGCACAAGTAGCTGACTATATAAAGAGAGATATCTGAGAAATTGTGTCGTAATATTATGTGGATGACTTGAAGGAATGTTGATAATAGCATGTCAGGCATATATCTTCCAATTAAATATACAGCTACTTGCAATATATTGACAAAACCGTCAAAATATAAGGATATTAGTCACAAAATGCGCAAGTAGCTGACCACATAAAGAGCGATATCTGAGTAATTGTGTCGAAATATTATTTGGATGACTTGAAGGAATGTTGATAATAGCATATCTTGCATATATCTTCAATCTAAATATACAGCTACTTGCAATATATTGACAAAACCGTAAAAAATAACGATATTTGTAACAAAATGCACAAGTAGCTGACCACGTAAAGAGAGATATTTCAGTAATTGTGTCGTAATATTATGTGGATGACTTGAAGAAATGTCGATAATAGCATGTCTGGCATATATCTTCAGTTTAAATATACAGCTACTTGCAATATATTGACAAAACCGCCAAAATATAAGGAAATTTGTAACAAAATGCGCAAGTAGCTGACCACACAAAGAGCGATATCTGAGTAATTGTTTCGTAATATTACGTGGAAGACTTAAAGGAGTGTTGATAACACAATATCTGGCATATATCTTCAATTCAAATATACAGCTACTTGAGATATATTGACAAAACCGCCAAAATATACGAATATTTGTAACAAAATGCACAAGTAGCTGACTACATAAGTAAAGATATCTGAGTAAGTGTGTCGTAATATTATGTGAATGACTTGACAGAATGTTGTTATTAGCATGTCGGGCATATATCTTCAATTTAGATATACAGCTACTTGAGATATATTGACAAAACCGCTAAAAAATAAAGATATTTGTAACAAAATTCACAAGTAGCTGACTACATACAGAGGGATATCTGAGTAATTGTGTCGTAATATTATGTGGATGACTTGACATAATGTTGATATTAGCAAGTCTGGCATATATCTTCAATTTAAATATACAGCTACTTGAGATGTATTGACAATTGACAGTGATATAGTGCAATGTACATCTTAAGAACACAGATAAAAATCCTAGGTATGTGTTCTCACATGAACAGTAACAAGTAACTAGAAGCCAAGTTTCTTTCATCTCGTAGCCAGTTACTAGTAGCTAGCTTTTCTTACTTCTTGAAACCAGTTACTAGTAGCCAGTTACGAGTAGCCAACTTTGATTTTATCTCGTAGCCAGTTACTAGTAGCTAGGTTTTCTTACTTCTCGTAGCCAGTTACTAGTAGCCAGTTACTAGTAGCTAACTTTACCTATCTTTTTCTGCTTGCTTTTAGGCGTGGAGATTAAATATCTAAGTGTTCATAGATTAAGGAAAATCAGTTAAATTGTGTGTCTTATTTTCAAAATTATATAGCCGCTGGTCATATAACCGCATACAAGTGCATGAATAAAGTATTAATGAGAGAGAGAGAGAGAGAGAGAGAGAGAGAGAGAGAGAGAGAGAGAGAGAGAGAGAGAGAGAGAGAGAGAGAGAGAAAGAGAGAGAGAGGGGGGGGTTCATTCAAATCGCTGTTGCAATCGGTGTTTATGATACTGTAATGGGACATAATCATGCTTATGCCTGTCTGCATTGACGCCTCAAAGTACGTTATAATAGATTATCTGAGAGAGAGAGAGAGAGAGAGAGAGAGAGAGAGAGAGAGAGAGAGAGAGAGAGAGAGAGAATTAAAGCATGATAAGCCGTAACACTTTTTCACTATATTAAGCTGGTGTTCTTTGTAGTCTTAGAAAAGTTTGCACTCGAAATTTGTGTTTGAAATGGCGGTTGTGATGATGAAATAGAACTTTATCGTGCTAATGCCGTTATGCCATTTTGACTCGGAAACTCAAATTTTAGGACTAGGTAATATATGCGAGCAAGAGAGAGAGAGAGAGAGAGAATGAGAGAACAGGTTGGGCAGATTTACAATAATAGAACTAGATCATGACAACATTACTTAGCCGTGCAACAGAAGATATATTACATATGTATTAAAAGAGAAAGAGTGAAAGGTCGGACCAAAAAATATTCTTCGCCGATTGTTACCTATTTTGATTTCAGCAAATGGTAGGAGAGAGAGAGAGAGAGAGAGAGAGAGAGAGAGAGAGAGAGAGAGAGAGAGATTATTTATCCAACTTTTTTGAATCAATTGAATGCGGAACAAATAAGATGATGAATATGAAAATCATTCTAATACGTTATTTATATTGTTGTCAATAAAAATAATCCTTTTCTCTTTGAATAAATATTCTCAAGATCATGGATTCCTGTATACGGATATAAGGTAATGTCATACACAAGGTGCATGCCAGACTGACAATTTACAAGGTTGAATTGCGACATTCAAACCTCTTGATCTGCTGAAAGTATGTATACTATACACAGATACTGCCTCGCTAATCTTTCTGTGAAGTAAACCTCAAAGACATTATAAAGTCCTGACCGGGTATCTCTCTATTTTGAAAAGAAAAATAATCATGATAAGAATTATGGGGTTTTTCATTGTTGAAAAAAAAATGTCCACCGCATTTAGAAATTAAAATTTTTGTGGAGTCTGCCTTAAGTTTAAGTACCAATTTTTGACCGGCTTTCTAATATTGTCTAAAATGTGATCTGTGAGTTTCCGAAGTTCAAAAGAAGCTTAATATCAAATAAATAAAACTTAGGAATATATAATTAAATAAATTGTGTTAAATCTGAAATATGTTATTTAATAATTAAAAGACAATGTTTTGGGCCTTAAAATATTCTCAGTAATTATTAGCAATTCTCAGTACCAACAGTAAATCTCAGTAAATATCAGTAATTATCAGAGCTCACAGCAAAAGCATCAGTAAATATCAGTAAATATCAGAACCAACAGCAATTATCAGTAACAGCAGTAAAATTATTAGTAAATATCAGCAATTCTCAGCACTAACAGTACAATATCAGTAAATATCAGAAATTATCAGTAAAAAATGGCACTTTCAGTACTTTTTAGAGCCAGTAGTGAACGCGACTGAATTATTTTTACATTTATATATCAATTGCGATGGCCACACAAATGAATGTTTCGTAAATATTTGCATTGATCAAAATATTTCGAAACACTTTCATTCAATTCATTTTCTTTTACAAGCAGTCAAAAAGATTAAGTTGACGTGTATGATAATATGTAGTGTTCCGTGTCTTTAAATGTCCATAATTATGCATGGTTTAAGAGAACAGAAGCGCTTTTTGATTTATCTAAAACTTTTGCTATCTTGTTTTTTTACAACGAAATTTTCTAATACAGAAGTGAATTGTCTCAAAAGCCAGGCGTTCATTTTCTAAAATTTGATGTATCAGTTTTTGTTTTGTTTTGATTTTGTTTTTGTTTATTGTTTTTTGGGGTTCAAAATTAAATATACCACTAATAAGGCATTTACAAGTTGCTGTCCTTTAAAAAAGGACTACAATACGTGGACCATTTGCATGTGTTTCCAACGAAAACGTGAAAGCCTTAAAATTATCAGACATTCCACAGAATCTAGCCCTCTGCTTTTAACCACTTAATTTGTACGTTGTATTGCGTATACATGCATGTATAGCCCTGACTTTTCATCTCAGAATTTAAAGGATTCATACTTCTAAAATAATTATGATTTATCTATGAATGAAGTTTGCATGTATGGTATCAGGCATTCGGTGAATTCTGCTATTTGCACACACATTAAGATTCGCTTTACTTTATTAACTATGCAGTGACAGCTTTGTGTAAATGAAAAAATTTCACATTTTGATGCATTTTTCTTGAGATTTAAACTTTTATAGTGACATAATTATTCAATCATACTTAAATGCTTAAAAAATTTAATCGGGAAGTTCTCTAGCCTCGCCTACTTTATAAATGTAAAGTTAAGTTACATGTGTATTCGGAAAACAACAAAACATTGCAAATTATGCTATTTGATGCATGTTGTAGTTTCGGCATAACATTAACATATTTCATAATACAGATAGTTCATATCACATACCAATCATTTCTTTAAAAGGAATACCTTGTTTCTGTACTGTTTACCGACAACTTTACAATATTACAGCGCCTTTGAACTTATGTGTCATATGGCACGGAATCCCGATCCCGATTCAGATAAACTTGTGCTAGCCTGGTTCCCTGAGCTACCCATTACGCACAGGAACCAGGCTAGCTCATGCGCAGGCTGAATTTTCCCCATAGCATCCGGTTTAACCTCGCTTATATATTTTCTGCGTGGACCTCAGGGTCCACGCAATAAGGCAAATAGAAATATAGATTTTAAAAAGTTCCGATCAGGCTTTAGATATACCCCTTATCATTGAGGGGTAAATGAGTTTGTTCGCTGTACATTATTTCATTTTTCACTAGATATGTATGACCTGCCTATCTAAGTTTACTTGTGATTGCATTTACAAAGAAAGTATTTAGAGAGTATTGCATAAGCAATACATGTCCTCTACCGGCACCCCCTCCCCCATTTGTAAAAGAAAATTCGGACCCGGTCTATAATGTTACTGTCCAGGTAAATGAATGGTTCAATGAAATAACTATATATACATGTACATATAACTGTATAAACATATACATGTATTTGTATGAATCATAAAATATTGTTTTAGGGTTAGGGGGATAATTATAAACTAAATTTAAATCAATAAATAGAAACAGAATTGAAATTATTTATATTTGCGAAATAGTATTGTCACAATACTTCAGCTCAATCAATAAACGATATAAGAAAACCTTTCAAGCCAGGACAATTTCAATGAGTATTGAACAGTTGACTACCATATCAAAGCCATTAAAAGTTAATTTTTTAAAAAGCTGTGCACAGTGTTCAGTAAGATATAGATTTGACAATGTCGTGTCTTAATTTCATTTGTGCCACATAATAACCAAATAGTATTGCTCTTTGCTGGTTTTCTTTGTATCATCTTAATTTTCCCTGCAGAATCAGATCTAAGTCATGACAATATGATAGATTATACAAATTCATTCATTATTTCTTTACTCCCTTCTACTGAAGATTTGTTTAATACATCATACAAAATCAAAGAAAGTAACTTTACGTAAATTTTTTTTTAAATTTGAGTGTCAAAGCCAACAAGAAAATACACCTATATCTGTGAAAAAAATTGATACATAAAGGACATTCATCTGTAAGTTTATGTACATGGGCGACAACTGTCTGGTCGATTTAGAAGAGCGCTGTTGTAAAATGTCGCTGCCACATCTCTTATAAAACGAAAATCAAACAAGATGTAGTTTTGGCGGGTCGTAGAACGAAAGTAGGGTAGTCCAGTATCTAGCACAGAGAAATAAAATATAAATTACTTTGTAACAGGTCTCCAGGTAACTCGCCGCCTGCTGAGATGTCAAAGTCCTCAGAGTTTCCCACAAGGCATTGCGATACAAGGTAGGTTGTTTCATGGAAGACTGTAGTAATGTGCACACGTTCGTGAAAGATTTTGCACAGAAGAAGTATGATTCTTGCGGGGTATCTTGGAGGAACTATAGCTTCACGATGAATTTAAACAGAATAATTTCATGAATATGATTAGGAATGACCCACAGAACTTTAGATTCGGTCAAACCTAAAGACAGAGTGAAACGGGATAACGAAAGATTTCCCTGATTTTAACTGAGATTTGTTTGGGCAAAATCCATCCACTTTCTAGGTAATCAATAAACACGTGGCATAAACTGCATTTCAACAGTATGGACATGATGTCCTGAATTAACCCGTAATGCTTAGTACTGGCAATGAACAGGCAGGATAACAGACGGACGATGAATATACACTTTTTAAAGTACTTTGTGTTGAGTTCACAGAGACGGCCAAAGAATTTCTTTTAATGTCGATCTCTGCTGTAATTGAAAGAAGATCTAAAATGCTTTCGCACATGTCTGATTTGGAAATAATGGGGCAGCCCAATACCATGCTTAACGATAAAATGTTGAAATGCGTGGATTGAGCTAATGTCTTTTGTCAATAAGGTGTTTTTTAAATGAGATCGAGGCCAGGCGCATTTCGTAGTTTGAGATTACAAATGTATGTTGTTGACGGCCGCTGAACATCCTGGAAAACTACCATTTGATGAGCTGGAAGCACGTTCAATTTAACTGTACCGTTTTTCAGTTGCAGTGAAGACGTCTGTGTGATAATTGGTATTTTCTTTTGCATTATCTATAAGAAATGCTATGCAAATACGTAAGAAACACCAGGGGGCATCGAACTCCTTGTGATTGTTCTCGATGACAGGATAAGAGCGGATCTTCTGATTAACTACCATTACAGGCAAACATCACACTCTTATATATAACGGTCATTTTCGTAGTTGAGTTTGTTCTAGAAGTTTCGTTTTCCTCGTTTTCAATTTTTGTAACCAACATGTTCGATTGCTTTTCTCTGCTGTTCCGTTTGACGCCCAATGGGCTCGATGGTTTTGGCCATTTATATACCATATTAATCTCCTTTAAAAGAGGAGCTCTTTACAAAAAATAAAAGAAAGCACCGAAATTCCAAAGGTCAAATATATGGATTTTTTTCGCTACAACGTTAATAGCAATAGAAGTCATCTCTTAATATGTCTTTTTTAAATTATATCCTTAATGAATATTCATTTTTTGTTCATCGAAAAACAAGACAGTTTTTTCAAAAGAGATTAAACTGCATTTAGGAAAATTCTTACTCTAAAAATGTGTTTCCATAACACTCAAAAATTGTTTAATCAATCATAAAACGATAAAAACAGCTCCTTCCATTGCTTGAGGAAGTCATTGTTCTATTTATTCTATTCAAAAACATTTTTTTTCTAACAATCAGGGTTTTTTTTATCAAAATGCTACTTAATGTTATTCTACATAAAATGTGAAAACCCATCAAAGTTCCAAAAGAGATTATTGTTCATGCATAAAATATATGCTGATAAGGCAAGTAATAACATTTTTTTGTGTAAGGCACATAATATTAATTGCATTTTCAAAGAACTAGGTTTTGATTCTACACATGGTAATCCTACTTACACCCATAGCAGCCTTTCCAAGCAGGAAATACTTCAAAATCATAAATCTGTAATGGATATCTTTAATATCCCCAATACACAAAATAAATTTGATTTACCTTATTTGTACTGGATTCCAAAGCTTCACAAAAGTGTTCCAGTAAATGTTCTACCAAACCTCTCTCTTTACTCCTCTCTAAAAGTCTTACAGTAGGAAAGGAGAAACTTCAAGAATACTGCACAACAATATACTCCAGAAGTGGTGTGAATCAGATGTGGATATTAAAAACTCTAAAGAATTATTAGAAACTTTGAGGTCACAAAGTCTCACCAAAATCAATAGCACCAAAACGTACAATTTTCAACGCTTTATACAATTATTCCCAATGACAATTAAAATCTAGGCTTTTTGATATCATCGACAGTTCTTTCTTCAATAAAATTGGAAGTCGTAAAAATGCTAACCTTGTCATTGGAAATCTAAAAATTATATTGTTAAAAACCATTCTGATTACACACACACAAGTACTCTGAAGTTGACAATAAAAAGATGCTTGAGTTGATGATGCTGATAGACAACATCTATTTAGTTTTTTGGAAATAAAGTCTTCCAACAATCTGTTGGAATTACCATGGGTATCAATGGTGCCCCATTCTTAGCAGATCTATTTTTGTATTCTTATGAAGCAGAATTTATTCAAAAACTTGTACGTGAAAAAGATAAATCACTCGCTGTGGCCTTCAACTCAACATTCACGTATATATTGACGTTTTATCAATTAACAATTGTTATCTCCATACTTACGTCGACTCGATATATCTCGTTGAACTTGAAATAAAAGATACCACAAAGTCTGCGTCATCTGTTTCATATTTGGATATTTTACTGGACATGGACATTGATGGTAACCAAACAACAAAACTTTATGATAAACGCGATGACTTCAATTTTTCTATAGTCAACTTTTCCTTTCTTATGTAGCAATATATCTTCATCACCTGTATATTGTGTTTTTGTCTCCCAGTTGATTCGATACGCAAGGGCATGCTCTTCGTATGAACATTTTCTAAAACGAAGGAAGCTACTGGCAAACAAGTTGATAAAACAGGACTATCTACAGTCTCACTTGAAGTCATCTTTACGTAAGTTTTATGGTCGATAAAACAACCTTGTCAGCAAATACAATCTTCCACTGGGTCGCATGCTGACTGACGTTTTTCGAACTAATTGTTAGACCATAATTAATCACCTAATTGTCTACGGACTTTTCCGATTTTTCCCGATTACATCAAAGAGCACACGGCGGGTGTGACCGGTCAGCAGAGGATGCTAACTCCTCATAGGCACCTGATTCTACCTCTATCTATTTGGAGGTATGTGTTGCTCTGCTTTGTATTTGTATTTCGTTTTATGGGTTTTTGAGATGGGTCATGGTTTATTGTTATTTTTTATTTTATTATACTTAATTCAGACCACATCTTTGCAACTTCTTGTTTAAAATAACTTTCTTTTTCAAATATATCCTAATATGTATTGATAATAATATGAAGATAAAGGCAAAATTAGATAGATGGGTAGATGAAAGACAAAAAAGGCTTTGAACAATTCGTTCTTTAAAACACAAAAACTTCACAGTACTTAAAGAGATATTTTTATGCATACAGAAGTATGTATATAAGTATCTTTTGTTTACAAATACATGTATACATGTAGTTTTTGACATTTCCACAAGAATTGTATGAAAAAAAGACCTTGCAAGAAAACAATCTTTATGAATATATACAAATAGAAATTTATTTAAATGAATTATAAAGATATTTGGCAAACAAAATTGATTTGGACAATCCTTTATCATCAGTCAACTTGCAATCAAGGACATAAAAATGATATTTCATGTAAATGTACAAAAATACTGAGAAGTATTTAACCAAATATAGACAAATATATTGAGACGTTACAATTAATGTTTGTTCATATGACAAGCGTTTTAATATAAGTATGAATAAATTTGAGCTCACATTAATAAAACAAGACACAATACAATACAATACACACCTTTTACAGGTAACAATATTTCAAAAAATAACAATAACAAACCTTTTACTTGTTCTTTCCATTGTAATGGTAAACAAACCAAGCAAAAATAATAGAAGGTATCAAACACCACAAGACTTGTTGAAATCAAACTAAGCTTCATTATAGAGGTCTTAGATCATTCTTCTTCAGTATAACGTACGGTTAGCTTAAATAGAATTGTAATATGAATTTCATTTGTTCTTTCTGGTTCCGAAAAAAATGAAAATGTCAACACTCAATTAAATGAATCAGATGTATTTTTTATCTAATGAATGCATTTCTACGATTGTGAAAAATCCAGTTTTATGTATTACAACGAATTATATCAAATGGTTACAATATATATGTTACGTATAATCTATATGTGCATGTATTTGCCTGACGTCATGACGTCAGGCATATCTAAGGTTTGAAAGTTGCATTCTCCGAAACAGTGCAGACAATGGAAGCAAGCAATGTCATGATATTTCACAAAAAAGATTACCCGTTGCATGTTTAAGGTGTCAGCATTTACATTTACAATTGATGAACATTTTATATGGGATGTAATAACAACAGCGAGCAAGAGTTTTCAAGTAAAAAGGATGTTTTCCATGCAGTGCACGTGTGTAATCCTGATTTGAAAATAGATCAGCATTCCACCATATTTGAACGGTGGAAAAGGGGGAGGGAGTTGTAACATATTGTCTATTACGGTACAATTTAAGTAATAATTGGTGTTAAATTATCATTATTACAAGAGTCAGTTTGGATTAAAACAAATATATATTTATACAGCTGGAATGGTTACTTGAGGAACTAAATCGCCAAAGCGGGGTGTGACCCGTTTTCGTTCAGTTGGGCGATTTCATTAATCTAGAAAAGGGATCATAACTCACGTTTTCTACTAAATTTACATTACTACATTTAACAATTACTAATCAAGTGTGTTTCGATAGATTTCTTCCATAAAATCCGATCCAAAGTATAGAATACATGTATGCAGCTGTTACATGTACAACACAAATGTCAAAAAATCATCTGACCCCCTCCCCATGGATCTCTGCCAATGGATGAGTTCATTCAAACAAATGGATGAATTAAGATCTCGGCCGTTGCATGAATGGTAAAGCAGGACTTTGTTCCATAATGCCTCATTACTAGTTTTTGCGCGCCGATTAGTGGACGAGTCCGTTAAAATCATGCGAATACCCCAGAGCACACCGTATGTTTACTTCGTAGCATCGGGGGTTGGGTGGGGATGCTGCTTCCCCCTCCCAACTTTATGTGCAGCAGGCAATTTTCTTAACTTTATATAATAGATGGAAATATCATGGATTGCCCCCCCCCCCCTTCTCCTCTCCTCTTTTGTAGGAGCATGTAATAAATGAAACTGCAAATAAGGAATTCTAATTGAATTGAAGTTACAGTTAGGGTTTTTTCATGAATTCGATAACTCATCCTAAAGTTTTTAATTGCTTGTCAAGATGATTTTGATGAAGCTGCCCCACACACATTCAAAAATATTACGCGTTTGTATACCCTTTCATATTTCATATGGTTGAATATGTTTAAAAATGCCTCTCAGTTGATTTTGCATCTTGATATAACAAATACATTTTTTTTAAATGACTATTTAATCTTTAGCTTTCAAGCTCACCTGCACTTATATGATATGTGTACAAAATTAAATCAATAAAATAATTGAATTTTAAGTGATAGAGCTCTCTATATAATTATGTACATGTTCTAAATCGAAGAAAACACTGGCATTTCGTCTTAAAGCACGTTCCATTTATAAATTTATGATCAGCAGCGAAAATGTTGATTCATTTCTGATAAGATAGCCTAATTGATACATGCATGCGTCCATTAAATGATTTTGTTTAATCAGGCAAGCGTTTTGGAAAGCTATTACTTGTAAGTCTCTAATGGCCATTTGATGAAAAAAAAATAGGTAAGGGCGCATGCAGTGTGCTGTTGTAGAATAAGTATAACTTAGCAAGAAAATATATGCCTGGTTGTGTCTTTTTAATGACATATCAAAAAATTGAAATAATAGTATTTATAAGTTGTCATTGGTATTTGTTTATTTTCATTAAGTATTCAATGATATGTTTAACAGGTTTTTAAAACCCCTTTAGACGAATGAGACTAAATGATTTTGTTAAAGTAATATATTTATATCCACCAAGTATGACTCCCTCTATTTATTAAGAAAATTGATCGTTATTCATAGCTCTGAAGAAACTGAAAGGACTTCAATTTATGCTCCTCGTTCATTCATTGGTCAAAACCTTTAGCAACCTAGGAAAATCACAGTCTGCACGAAATAATCATGATAGTGTCAATTCAAATTTTCATAGAAGACGATTTGGCTCATTTTTTTTAGCTAACGTACTGATTTACATTTACAATTAATTTAATTAATTTTACTTTATTTAAAATAAGTTTATCAATTTGTTAAAAGAAAGATATACATGTAAATATAAAAGATACAATGCTTTCTTTGATGATTCATTCGGATTATGAAGGTCACAGTCCATTGCAGGAAAAAAATTACATATATATCATTGCAGAATTTTTTTTTATATATTTAAATAAAGAGGGAAATAAGACTTTATCGTCATCCCATTCGCACATTTGAGAATCAGCTTAAAGTGTGATATACTTAACTGCAGTATATATCACCCTTTTAAAAATGAACAAATAGAAAATTAAAAGAAGTAGTCAATTACTTGTTTAAAACATACAAACACTCCTGTCAAGTATTGTAAGAGTTCATTGGTTGTGAAATAACAGCATTTTCACAGGCCTCTTCATAGGATGGGGGTTGGGCAGTTACAACAGAGGATGGTGTAAGGACAGGCGCCGCGTTAACTACGTATACATCCGGGGACTGTGTTCGTCTGCGTTGCTTGCAACATCCGTCACAAGAGTCACCGAGGAAACAAAGCCACCAATAAGACGCGAAGTGATGACCAACATCATCCCCACCCTCGTCAGAGCAACATCCTGCAACCAAAGAACAATATAACAGTTAGACAGGTGTATTTGTTATATGTTTATGTAACGTTGAATACTGACCAAAAATAGGAAATGAATATCGGTAATATTTATTAAAAACTTTCCCCTTACTGGCCATCTTTCTTTAAGAAAACTGACTATTTAGAGTTTTTCTTCGGAAAATTAGAAATGTAAGAAAATTTGCATCCATCTGCAGGTTAAGTTGTGCAACGCATTGATTTTCATATCAGATGATGCATAAGAGGTATACAGGTCAAAAAGGGGGACAAATAAGCCGCTTTGATTTAAAACAGAAAAGGACTTTCAAAACTTTGACTACGTAAATATGAACAATTCCGGGTTGCATAGTGGATTTTCTATCTCCCGTTGGCTACGACTGTCTGTTAATTAAGGAGGTTGGCTTCTGAAATAATAGTAATGTCAATCATCCGAAAACCACTTAGATATAAAGATGGGGACCTAAAATGTTTATTTATTTTATTTGTGACCCATGACACATGCCATTTTTTGGAAATATAGGGCATCAAACAGAAATAATAATTTACCAGAATGTTTTGCTAAAATTTCACATAGAAATTAATAATTTGAAGAAATCAAACAAATATTTATAGTTTGAACAATTATTTAGTTATTATTTTAATACAGTATGAAGTTGAACACATGTAGTGACTAGAAAAGTAAAATATAAGTCAAAGTAAATTTTTTTTGGTTTTACTAGTGTCTTCAAAGAACAGTACATAATGAACACAACAACAGATGTAACAAAATTTTGGAGCAATCAAATTATAACGCAAATAATTTTTTTTTATTGTAATGTCATCTTTCCAAAACGTTGCATACAAATAGACATACATTCAATGTCTCATTTTAAAGTAAAATAAGTAGGGGTCACATCTCAAAAATTTG
Organism: Magallana gigas; assembly: GCF_963853765.1. Taxonomy (NCBI): domain Eukaryota; kingdom Metazoa; phylum Mollusca; class Bivalvia; order Ostreida; family Ostreidae; genus Magallana; species Magallana gigas. The sequence continues at coordinate 9,590,108 of NC_088856.1, forward strand.
AGGCTAAAATTAGAGTTAATTTTTTCTCAAATTCTATGAAAAATAAGCTAAACATGCCAATATATATCAGTAGAAATATCAAAATATGGTTTAAATATGTTTTTCAGAATATCATGAATATATTGTAATCCACAAACTATCTAGAAGTTTGGTCTGCGCTGAAAATTAGGAAGTTAAAGTAAGAGTACTCTATAACTAGTGAGTTATGAAAATTTTCCATTTCTTTCTAGAAAACCATCCGCCACAAAATATTGTCCCTAACTTAATTTTTGTAACAATGTAATTTTAAAAAACTAATTTCATTCAATATAGTTTATTTGGCATTGTAAAATACAAATATATTACTAGAATTAATATGTGATGCAAAATTTTCAGAATAGCGGTGACCCAAAATGATTACCAAAAACTTAAGAAACGAGCCTCTTTATAAGTGAGCGATACATAAATCGATTTTATCAAGCATTTTAATGGTAACATAATGGTAACTATTTGTAAATTAATGTGCACGCGAGTTCCAAAGATTTTTTTTTCTGACACTAAGCCTGTGCTTGTTTTTTTATAAATACAGAAAAATAAATATCACAAACAACCCCCCCCCCCCCCTTAAAAATATTCTCGCGTACAATTTCAAGAGTTTATAAATCTAGAACTAAAAGTTGACATACATTCAACTATTTTTTAAGAAGGCAATCCACCACCGAAAAAAACCCTCTATAGAAAATAAGATTTATGCTTTGTGGGTTTCTAATTTTTCCCTACATTTTCGTTTATCAAGATTTTTCGGGTTCGAGTTACTAGGTTTGGTCTTCCCTACCAGCTTAAAACCCGACAGATTAGGTAGGTGCTTTCATTGAACGACTATGAATTTTTATAAATGTTTAACGATGTTAAATAATGGAAATATATGCATATATATGTAGAGATTAAAGATACTGTCCTGATAAAACGTTGTCATTTATAATGCAGCTATATTATGGTCATCCTCATCGTCAACCTCTTACCGTTACATTCACAACAATGGCAGCCTGATCCGTCTCCACAGCAACCGTGGAATCCCACACATTTACAATCTTTACAACAATCGGCAGAGCAACATACACAGTCAATACAATCAATACAGTGATACATACGTCGCCGCAATCACAGTCGCCGCAATCACAGTCACCGCAGTCACAGTCGCCGCAGTCACAGTTACCGCAGTCACAACTTCCACAATCAATGTCACTCATTTTTTCCTATCAACATCAGTATATATGCAATTTTCAATTAAGCATTGATTTTTTTATATCGTCGGTACTATGACATACCAAGCAGTGTGTTAGCATTAGCTTCAGCGCTGTATTCAATTTTTCTGAACAGCTGGTGTGTTATAAGACCGACGACATCTGAAAATAAGCATTCAATGCTTATATTTAGAGTTTCCTACAGGTGTCTATTTGAATGAAATGTTGTGAATCGCCGCTATGAAGCCATGATTTACGCTCTTAGTCAGGAATATGAAACAAACATAGAACAGCCATATTAATATATTATTTAGTTAGCTTCCGCGACAAAAATTATAGTGTCAGAAACTTTGAGAAGAATTTTTTTTTCATTTAAGAGTAGATATAATTCAATGATTTTTTTTCAAAAGTACGTAACAAATTGGTTACATGTATGTAAAATTGAAAGTTTTATCTATTTTACAAAAATAAATATACTCAAAACACATGAAGACGTTTATATTTGTGCTAGAGGCGCATGAATAGGCAAAGTGTAATAATAAAAAAAATGAGCGTCGCAGATTTCCTATGCAAATATAAGTGGAATATTCGCTAAATGTAAATATTTACTACTAAAATTCATATGACATGCGCAGATCTAGAGGCGCGTAGCTAAATTAGTTAAGTACAATGTATCTGAAAATAGGGCTCCCCCTCCCTTATGGCAAACTGTCATATTGTAAATTTTTGCCGCTTTGCAGTAAATATATAATACAAAATTTACAACATATTGTCATGTTGTAAACTTTTTATCTATTGACACCCGGCAAATTCAAAATTTACAACATGACAAAACAATTATTCATTGGAATCCCCTCCATTTGTGGAATAAAACGTTCTAGATCCGCACATTTAATAAGTCTTATTACGTCTCGAAGTCACTGCACATATACAATTTATATTAAGGCAACTCCTTTACATGTAGTTTATCATATACTGAGCTGAATATCAACAAAAATATGTTATCTGCATCTTAACAGGACAAGGAAGTATGTGTGAACACGCGAAGGAAAAAATACAGACATAAGGTCTAACGTTGTTGACAAACAACATTCAGATCAATACAGTCAAGTCTATGGTTACGCCGCACCCACACCGAGAGATTACCTGTAGGCACATGAACGTAAAAGATAAATAATGAGATTGTGTTGAATAGCTCGAGAAAACATTCCCTCCTCGGGCCTTCGGGATGTTTTCTCTAAACTATTCAACACAATCGAGTTATTTATCATACTTCAACAAATTATCTTCATTGAACCCCAAAGAAGCATTGACCTATTCATATATCCAACTGTGCTGTAATACAAAAGCATTTAGCTAATTCATAATTTACACAGTACCATACACAGTAGCCTAACTAAACACACTTTGTTTCATAGTGAACGGGTGCGCATGTTATGTAAGACCATTCCGCTGTACTGAGCAGACATAGATTTAGATGATGAATACAATGTATATAGAGGTCCACGGTTCCGGAAAAGACACGGATACCGTTTGAATTATATTTTAAACTTGCTAGGAGAAAGGAAAAATCCGAATTTGACGTAAATTAGCAGACAATGATTTGTTTAAAAATTTTTAGGAGCCTTATGAAGTCATAGTGCGACAATTTTCCCTATATTGTTAAACCTAATGAAAATGAGAGTTATGGTTCTTAGTTTAAAGAGGAAGTCTAAAAGTGTTTGTCGAAGTGATTTATATAATCCCAAATCTATTAGAATTAAGAAATTGCTGCTGAAATTTTATTCTAATATCTAATTGACCATCAGTTAGATATTTATATATCAAACAACTGCTGACTGAATAGTGAAAATAAACGTTGACTTAATACAATGGGTGACGTCATAGAAGTTTTTAATACCAAAGAAATGCGGATAAACACACCGATAAACAAATATATGTATGGTACATGTACCTTTGTTGCCCTTTTGTAAGAATAACAGGTTCATGTATACCGTGCTTTTGTTTTTTAATAGAGAACGAACTAGTAAGAGAGAAGAAGAGAGAAAGAGAACTCATACCTGTAGTCAGTCGGACGACGTTACTATTTTATCAAGGGAATTTCCACGTCAGTAAAAAAAAATATTTCCCTACCCGCTAATTAGATCCCTTTAGAACTGATGTAGATAGTAGCTATAAAAGTTAATGCTTCGAGAAGAATTAATCGGCCGAAGTTTAAAAGCATGAATTATATTTTAACTACCAGATAGATGAAAACTTATATGCGGGTTACATGTCCGTGTATTTTTTTTTTATAATAAGATGAGTGAGGTAATAAACATTTGTCTAATCTACTCGGAAATAGTACAAACACCGTGATCTTATGTTCCTGTATATTTTCATCATTTATATTTTGAAGCAAATCAAAAGTAATTCTCACCAGCAACACCAAGTGGTTTTTGAAAATTGATTTCCATTCTTATCTACGAATAATACTGAGGAAACGTTACGATTGAACCAGCTTTGTCGGAACATCATATAATAAAGAAATGAGGTATCATTTGTGGATGTATATCGGGATATAATTACGTGTTGGTATGTGATCAAATCTTCCATAAAGCCCGATCGGGCCTTATAGGATTTGATCACGTGACCAACACGTATTTATATCCCGATATACATCCAAAAATGGTACCTTATATCTTATATTTACATTTGTTGCAAATTATGACAATAACAATGCTCCATACTTTCTTTTTTGTGATTAACTAGAAAGCCACTTCGATTAAGATGACGTAACAAAAAAATAGTACAACAATGTTGCAAGTATTTGATTATCATTTTAACGAAATATGACACTACTTTTGACAAGACAACATTTTTAATGATAAATTGAAACAGAATAGAGGTTCCATTTCTACAATTGAAAAACAAGCGATTGAAGCTTGGCAGAATAGTACCACTTCTGTTAAAGTCGCAGAGCGATTTGGAATTTGAAAACATAACGTTAGCTGTTGAAAGTTGAGATAGTCCTAGAGTCTACTTGGGCATTCTCAGGGGAACCTTTATCGCAGAATCAGATGCAAGAGTACATGTATAATGTTTTCGTCCAGTATTACAGAGGGGCGCTATTCTAACTTCTTTTACGGAACAAAACGGACATACATGTATAGACAGAAGGAGTTATAAAGTACACTGTGATCCGTGAGTGGACTAAACTCGATCCGAAAGGTCTGTGATGCTGCGATTTTGATCGAGACTGGTTATGAGAGTCAGATATGGATTTTAACTGATGTTCATTCCTTTGACGAATTGCGATTGTAAGTTCAAGAACTCTTCGTTACGATATCGATCCAAAAACATTATTCTGTTTATAGGCTCACGTGTAGCTTATCTTGCATGAATCATTTATCCCAGCAATTAAAGTTTTATTTTGTAAGAAAATGAATGAATAAAACCTCGTACATGTATAACAAAATACAGATACGTTTTTCATGTATGCCTAAATTATGTTTTCCCAACGATGTTTAATAGGTGTGTTCTAGCATAAGTCGGTTAGCTTGAGTACATAGAAAAAGTAGTGACCTATAGATTATTCATGCGCTACTTTGACCTCTTGACCCATAATGATGTTATGCAGAAATAACAGCTCATTGCGTAAACAGTGTTATATAAGGGAAAACATTTGCAAGTGTAAATATTTTTTCATACACTGCACATACGCTTTGACCGGATTGGAATAAACCGATTTGTATTTCTTTTCAGAAAGGGTCAGTCTTGGATCTTCTCAGAATGAAAGCGAATGTCCGTTCCTTCGGTATCCTTAACCATATCCTTTGTACACAGTATATTATCTTGTTGTTACGATGTTTATGAAGATAGGCAAATAATGCCGTAGAGCAAGCTCCTGCAACATAGTATTGATTAAGAAATGCTCCGAACATTTCTCTTTTAAACGCATTATGGATTTAAACTAACACACTGTGTACTGACAACTATCAATTTAAGATGCAGCTTGGTGTTAATGCACATCTTATTCATGTAAAGCAATCATTGAAAAGTGCTTGTATGCTTATATAAGACGAGATGTAATCTGCTGTGATGTGACTTGATGTGATTAACTGAAAATGCATAAATAAACAAAAAAATCACACTCAGTATATGACAAATATCACTCCAGTAAATAGATGTCATGTGTTTTTGTAGACGTTATTTTCACTTATGCTCTGTAATTTAGCAAATATAACGAAACACGAACTACTAGCAAATCACACAATTCAAGATGAATGACCATGTATGTATACCTATGGTTGAGTACAAAACTTATCGCATCCAACCAATGAAACCTGTAATTCCGATATTATCATACAATAGAAACATGCGACAATGATACTTGTGTCTTTAAATTTATAAACACTTTCTAAGATATATTACTTGTGCCAACATTTTACACAGGGGATTTCGCCACATATCATTCTCATATCAAAATTATATGATTCTTATATAATTGCACTGATATGAGATGATAAAAAAGGGCATCGTATCACAATCATATCATAGGTATCATATGAGAATCATATAATTCTGATATGCAAATTATATGATAAGGGCATCATATCAAAATTTTATGATCGCTTATGTAATGATTATATAATCCTTATATGACAATAATTAAGATATGAATCTTATATAATTTTGATATGATTTTATTATTATATAATTCTCATATGAAGTAGTTATCATATAATTCAAATCATACCAGAATCATACAGAGTGTCCCAAAACATATGTTAGACTTTTAAACTGTTATATATTTTAATACCTTAAGTTACAATAATGAAATCTACAACATATAACAAAATAGTTTTAAACTTTTTGTTAAGCATACATTTTTTTTTTTACAGTTTCTTTGTTATTCACCAAAAAAACCTTTGCAATAACATAATGTCCTTTTCGAACATATGTTCTAAATGACGTCCCTTTGCCTTCAACATCGTTTGAAAACGATTTCTGAAGTTTTTTATAACAGCTTTACATGTATCAACAAAGACTGATCTTATTACCGTGACACATGCTTCGCGCCCGCGTAAAACACGTCCGCGTGTTTTGAATTTTTATCATCGACGGTAGCCGTGTTGTTGTCTTCTTTGCTGCCTGTGTGGTTGAAATCGGCGGTCAAGTTGTTTATCAAGCAACACGGCCTCAAGATGTTCGTTATCACATTCCAATACCCAAATGGTCTGCAGCAGGGCGTTGTTTTGTTCCCTTAGCTGTTTGATTGTATCGTCAGCCTCCGTCTGAATTTTCATTACATATTGAGAATGTTCACTCCCGATATCTTTTAGTTTCCTCTGCATTATATCCATGAGTAATTTATCACCGTGTGCCTCTTCTTTTATGAAGTTTCTTCACATACGTATCATTGTCAGAACGTTTCGTGTTTTCTTGGAGTTTCGTTTTCAAATCCACATTTTCATTTTGAAGTCTTGCGTTCCCAGACTCAGCACTTCGTAGATTTTCAGCCATACTCTTCGTAAGTTGATTGGGCATGCGTAGCTTAATCTTAATGCTGTGTAGCTCAGTTCGTAGAATACTTGAGATATCAAACAAAGAATGGAATTGATTGTTGCGAAATGAATTAAACGGCAATTCTCTCAAAGTACGTTTGTTTTCAAGATATTTGCACAGTCGTTTCATGTCTCGCGTCTTTTACGACCTAAAACTGCTTCCTTTTCAACACATTTTGTTGGTGTCTTCATCTGTGTAAAACACATTCTGGAATAATGTCCAATTCTGTGACATTGGTAAGAATTCTGGTTGAACGCGAAACATAAAACGTTGGAATGCACGTTTCCGCACCTTCCGCACACTGGACGCTGAAATGAGGGGAAGCTGAACTTCTTCTGTCTCCACTGCGATCGGAAAGAATATTCCATGTTGAATCTAGTTTAAATCGTCTTCTTCATCTGTAGAATCTGAATCTAGGGAAACTCACTAAACTGTTGTAGAGGTCCAGGATCTGGTTACTAAAAAATACTAGTATATGTAGCAGTCCCGGGTGTCGTTACCCTTAGGTTTATCCACTAAATATTACGGGGCGCTCCCTCCCGTACAGGACTAATACTGGGTCAACCGTGAGCTTATTTTCTTGTTGTTGGACCAGCCTCATGAAACCTCCAACAAGCTAGTTTAACACGCGTTTTAGTTTTTAGACTATATAGACTTTATATGAAATATACTTTTACGTGAGTTTGGTATGCATCAGCACGGAAGGTCTGATTCGAACTTACTATCATTTACAATTCAGAATAATATATAATGAACAATGGAACAACACAATGAAGGATTCACATAATAAGTACAGATGTAAGCTTAGTTATCAAACAGCTATTGATCGGGTAAATCGTGACATTTTACATAAAAGGATTAAAAAGATGAAAGATCAAGTGTCAATAAACATAAACAGAAGTCAATTAAAGGATTATTAGATCGTGCCTCAAGTGGGATTAATGCTGCGCGGAATTCATAACGTTTATAAAACAGTTGTCGAAATAGATGAAAAGTTTTTGTAACAAAGTCCGAAAAAGTTAATTTACACAATAATTAAAAATAGTCCGAAAGATTGAATTTCACACCGTGACACATTTCACTTTACGTATACTTAGACATGTCTATGCTCTCGATGTTTTAATTTGAAATAAATGATAAAGATCAAAAGGTTGGTGATGTTCCATGGTCAAAATTTCTTTGATTTTTTGAAAATAAAAATCAAATACTAGTAGATGGTTCGGAATGGATACCCTACCTTTCAGCAGTAAAATTAAATAGAAGTTGCGGCCTATATTAGACGTACATAGAACACATCTAGATCTCTGCAGCTGCATGTAGTATGTATGGTCACATAGGAAGCCAAATAAGTACGTCATATTTTAAAAATATTACAAAATACAAATACAATACAAAACTTGAAAATTTGCAGTCTTATCTTTAAGTTTACATCTAATGCCCTTTAACATTCGTTTTAATAACTTACTGCTGATTCTTGATTACTTAGTATATTTCCAAGTAAGACTACTTTTTGTTAACTCTCAGAATAGGTTTTTATTATCTTTAACGGTCTTGATATTTCGAGATATAAAACCTTGTTCAAAATTAGTTTAAGTTTCACAGCGTTTTTGACACTACAGAGAAAAGGCGATTTTTAAAAGCCAATATTTTCACATGCAGGCAGTAGCTGTTCTATTAAAAAAAATTAAAAAATCGTATAGATAAACCACATGAAGTAGGATTCGACCCCCCCCCCCCCACACACACACACACACACACTCACAAAACTCGTTTTGTGAGTGTGTGTGGGGGGGGGGGGGTCGTTTTCAGTCTAATGTGGAGAAATCAGAAAGTTAGAAAGAAAAGATAATTGAGACTCGCAAGTTGTACATTTTCAGTCTAATGTGGAGAAATCAGAAAGTTAAAAAGAAAATATAATTAAGACTCGCAAGTTGTACATTTTCTTTGCCAGAAGGTGTATGATTTTAAAACTTTATTGGGACATTTTTTAAGGGGGGCGCCGGGTGCGCCCTCCTTTAATCCTCCACTGATTTACCGCTTATTCTATAAACGGTTTTCCTTTCCAAGTGTTGCGGCATGCAACATAAATAATTGATAAGTAAATAATAGAAAGTGTTAAAAATTTATACATCCTCCATCCATTGTAATGTTTAGAACTAACCTACATTTTCACTATAATCAAAGAAAGGACCCCGCAAGTGCATCTGATTAAAATTGTTTTATAACGATACATGTATATATATATATATATATATATATATATATATATATATATATATATATATATATATATATATATATATATATATATATATAAGAAGCACTAGCAAACCAACAACACTCGTTATCTAAAGTGTCGGATCAAAAGATACAAGGTTTTGTTGTCCTGAAGAAGGGACGGGTTGTCCCGAAAATTTGACAATATTTTACTTTATTGTTCGTGTCGTTGGTTATTTTTAGTGCTTTTATATATATATATATATATATATATATATATATATATATATATATATATATATATATATATTACTTTGTATTATATCCTAGGATTTGAAATATTCTTGCAATTTTCCTAGTTTAACGATGTAAAGGCACCAAAATTCAAAAGGTGAAATATATGGACTTTTTCTTCGCTACAACGTTTATAGCAAAAGAAGTCATCTCCTAATATGTCTTTTTTGAATTATATCCTTTAAAATATTCCTTTCTTATTTATCGAAAAACAGGACTATTAGGGAGATTAAACTGCATTAAGGAATAATTCTGACTCTGAAAAATTAGTTGCCTTTAACATTAAAAAAAATTGTTTAATCAAATATAAAACGATAAAAACAGCTTATTTCCTTGCTTGAGTAAGTTATTGTTCTTATGTTCTTATTTATTTTATTCAAAAACCTTTTTTTCCAACAAGGTAGAATATTTTCTCAAAACGCTGCTAAATGTTATTTTTACATGACATCTGTTTTATCCACCAATCAAAATTCAAAAAAGAGATTATTGTACATGCATATAATGTATACTAATTCATTATACTTAATTCAGACCACACCTCTGCAAATTCTTGATTAAAATGACTTTCTTTTTTAAATATATACTAATATGTATTGATAATAATATGTAGATAAAGGCAACATCAGATAGATGGGTAGATAAAAGACAAAATGGCTTGGAACAATTCGTTTTTTTAAACATATACAACTCCACAGTATTATATCTGAAAAAAAATGGTTTTTATTGCACATCGAAGAATGCATATGAATAATTTTTTGTTAAGAAATACATGTATTGTTTTCGACATTTTCACAAGATCTTTATGAAAAATAGACATTGCAAGAAAACAATCTTTACATATATAAATGGATAGAAGTTTATTACAATGAATTATAAAGATATTTGACAAACAAACTTGATTTGGACCATCCTTTATCATCAGTCAACTTGCAATCATGGACATAAAAATGATATTTCATGTAAATGTACAAAAATACTGAGAAGTATCCTACCAAATGTAGACAAATGCACCGAGACGTTACAAATAATGCTTTTGCATATGACAAGAGATTAAAAAAAGCATGAATAAAGAGCTCCCAGTTGTAAAACAACAAAATACAAGGCACACCTTTTATAGATTAAAACAAATAACAATATCAAACATTAGACTTGTACCTTCCATTGCAATGGAAGACAAACCAAGCAAAAATAATAAAATTTATCAAACACAACAAGACTTGTTGAAATCAAAATAAGCTTCATTCTAGAGGTCTTGGGTCATTCTATTTCAGTATAACGTACGGTTAGCTGAAATAGAATCGTAATATGAATCTGATAACGTTTCGTTTGTTCTTTCTGGTTCCAATTACAAGAGAAAGAAAACATGAAAATGTCAACACACAACTAAATGAATCGTATTTAATTTTTATCAAATGAATGCATTTCTATGATGGTAAAAAAATCAAGCTTTATGTATTACAACGAACTCATACCAAATGATTGCAAGATACATGTTACGTATAAACTATATGTGCATGTAATAAGTCTGTAATGGCCATTGGATGCAGAATATTTTTAGTGCACAGTTTTAACTTGCTTTTATAAAATTAGTATAACTAAACACCAAAATATATGTCAGGTTATGTCTTTTTTTAGGACATATAAAAAATTGAAATAATAGTATTTACAATTTGTCATTAGTATTTGTTTATCTTCATTATGTATTCAATGATATGTTTAACAGGTTTTTAAAACCCCTAGACAAATGATACTAAATGGTTTTGTTAAAGTAATATATTTATATCAACCAAGTATGATTCCCTCTATTTATTACGAAAATTGATCGTTATTCATAGCTCTGAAGAAACTGACAGGAATGAAATCTATGCTCCCCGTTTATTGATTGGTCAAAACCTTCAGCAACCTATTTTTTTAGCTGACGGACTGGTTTACATTTATTATGATTTACTTAATTTTACATTATTTAAAATAAGTTTATCAATTTGTTAAAAGAAAGATGTAAATATAAAAGATAAAATGCTTTCTATGATGATTCATTCGGATTATGAAGGTCACAGTCCATTGCAGGAAACAAATTACATAAAACATGTATATATCATTGCAGAATTTTTTTGTATAATTTAAATAAAGAGGGAAATAAGACTTCATCGTCATCCCATTCGCACATTTGAGAATCAGCTCAAAGTGTGAGATACTTAACTGCAGTTTGTATCACCCTTTTAAAAATGGACAAATAGAAAATTATTAGAAGTAGTCAATTACTTGTTTAAAACATAAAAACATTCCAGTCAAGTACATGTATTGTAAGATTTCATTGGTTGTGAAATAACAGCATTTTCACAGGCCTCTTCATAGGATTTGGGTTGGGCAGCTACAACAGAGGATGGTGTAAGGACAGGCGCCGCGTTAACTAAGTATTCATCCGGGGACTGTGTTCGTCTGCATTGCTTGCAACATCCGTCACAAGAGTCGCCGAGGAAACAAAGCCACCAATTAGACGCGAACTGATGACCAACATCATCCCCACCCTCGACAGAGCAACATCCTGCAACCAAAGTACAATATAACAGTTAGACAGGTGTATTTGTTATTTGTTTATGTAACGTTGAATACGAACCAACAATAAGAAATGAATATCGGTAATATTTATTAAAAACTTTCCCTTTACTGGCTATCTTTCTTTAAGAAAACTGACTATTTAGAGTTTTTCTTTGGAAAATTAGAAATGTAAGGAAACTTGCATCCATCCGCAGGTTAAGTTGTGCAACGCATTGGTTTTCATATCACATAGCTTTCTCTTATGCTTTGTTTTCTAATATTATAACTAAGAAGGTATTTAAAGGGTCCTACCAAGGGGGAAATTTATTATAAGATATCTAGGCAAATTTAAGTTTGCCAAAAGGGAAGGGCCTATTATGGGGGGGGGGGGGGAATAAAACTTGTCAGTTTATGAGATTGATTGGCCATCGTCGAGAACACACGGGTGATCACATCTCCAGACATACTGTTTTTAATTGTTAGTTTAAGGTGGTTCACTTAACATTGAAACACTTTCTTAACTCAGCACAAAATTACTTGATTATAAAAGTCACATGATGCATAAGAGGTATACAGGTCAAAAAGGGGGACCAATAAGCCGCTTTGATTTAAAACAAAAAAGGACTTTCAAAACTTTGACTAGGTAAATATGAACAAATGCCCCAGGATTCGAACTCAGCTTCTGCGGTTCACTAGCCCGATACTTAAATCACAGAGCTATGTTGATATCTAACCAAGCGATCGATAGAAACAATTCAAGAAATATTTAAATCGCCATCTTGTGATGTATTGTCTGAAAAGTGGATCTCTCCATGTCCACTGTAGTGAGGTACCTTAACCAAGATTCACAGCCTTCAAAAACGTGATCAGCCGTGATTTCCCAACGGAGGAGGCTGGAATAGATTTAAAAACTGATGGCTTGCTCAACAGTTATTGCTGATAGTGAATTTATCATTCCGGTTCGCATTGGGGATTTTATATCTCCCGATGGCTGTGACTGTTTCTATATTAAGGAGGTTGGCTTCCGAAATAATAGTAATGTCAATAATAATGAACACAACGACAGATGTAACAAAATTTTGGAGCAATCAAATTATAACGCAAATATTTTTTTTCTATTGTAATGTCATATTTCCAAAACGTTGCATACAAATAGACATACATTCAATGTCTCATTTAAAAGTAAAACAAGTAGGGGTCACATCTTAAAAATTTGAGGCTAAAATTAGAGTTAATTTTTTCTCAACTTCTATGATAAATAAGCTAACCATGCCAATATATATCAATAGAAATATCAAACTATGGCTTAAATATGTTTTTTTTTTCAGAATATCATGAATATATTGTAATCCACAAACTATCTAGAAGTTTGGTCTGCGCTGAAAATTAAGAAGCTAAAGTAAGAGTACTCTATAACTAGTGAGTTGTGAAAATTTTCCATTTCCTTCTTGAAAACCTTCCGCCACAAAATATTGTCCCTTACTAAATTTAGTAAAAATGTGATTTAAAAAACTAATTTCATTCAATATAGTTTATTTGGCATTGTAAAATACAAATATACTACTTGAATTAATATGATGCAAAATTTTCAGAATAGCGGTTACCCAAAATGATTACCAAAACCCTAAGAAACGAACCTTTTTATAAGTGAGCGATACATAAATCGATTTTATCAAACATTTTAATGGTAACATAACGGTAACTATTTGTACATTAATATGCATGCGTGTTCCAAAGAAATTTGTTTCTGACTCTAAGCCTGTGCTTGTTTGTTTTTCTAAATACAGAAAAATAAATATCACAAACAACTCCCCCCCCCCCCTAAAATATTCTCGCGTACAATTTCAAGAGTTTATAAATCTATAACTGAAAGTTTACATACATGAAACTATTTTTTAAATAGGCAATCCACCACCGAAAAAAACCCTCTATAGAAAATAAGATTTATGCTTTGTGGGTTTCTAATGTTTTCCCTATATTTTCGTTTACCGCAGTCACAACTTCCACAATCAATGTCACTCATTTTTTCCTATGAACATCATATGCAACTTTTGATTAAGCATTGAGTTTTTGATATCGTCGGTCCTATGACACACCAAGCGTTGTGGTAGCGTTAGCTTTAACGTGGTATTCAATATGTCTTCGCCGCTTGGTGTGCTATAGGATCGACAACATCCAAAAATAAGCAGTTAATGCTTATATTTATATTTACCTAGTGATGTCTATTTGAATGAAATGTTGTGTATCGCTGCTATAAAGCCATGATTTACGCTCTTATTCAGGAATATGAAACAAGCATATAACTGCCATATTATTAGATCATTTAGTTAGCTTCCGCGACAAAAAATATAGTGTCAGAAACTTTGTGGAGAAAAATCTTTTTTATTAAGGAGTAGATATAATTCAATGATTATTTTTCAAAAGTACTTATCAGATTGGTTACATGTATATTAAATTGAAAGTTTCATTTAATCTTACAAAAATAATATACTCAAAACACATGAAAACGTTTATATTTGTTCTCATGGCGCGCATGAATTAGCAAAGTGTAATCGTAGAAAATTGAACGTCGAAGATTTCCTTTGCAAATATAAGTGGAATATTCGCTAAATGTAAATATTTACTAATAAAATCCATATGACATGCGCGGATCTAGAGGCGCGTAGCTAAATTAGTTAAGTATCTGAAAATAAGGCTTACCCCCCCCCCCACCCCCTCCTCCCTTATAGCAAACTTTCATATAGTAAACTTTTGCCGCATAGCAGTAAATACATAATACAAAATTTACATATTGTCATGTAAATTTTTTATCTACGACAAATTCAAAATTTACAACATGACAAAACAATTATTCATTGGAATCCCCTCTATTTGTGGAATAAAACGTTCTAGATCCGCAAATTTTTTAAGTCTTACCCTTAACATGTAGTTTATCATATACTGAGCTGAATATCAAAAAAAAATGTTATCTGCATCTTAACAAGACAGGGAAGTATGTCTGAATATAGACACTAGGTCTAACGTTGTTGACAAACATCATTCAGATCAATACAGTCAAGTCTATGGTTACGTGTCGCACCCACACCGAGAGATTACCTGTTAGTGTAGGCACATGAACGTAAAAGATAAATAATGAGATAGTGTTGAATAGCTAGAGAAAACATTCCCTCTTCTGGCCTTCGGGATGTTTTCTCTAAACTAATCAACACAATCGAGTTATTTATCATACTTCAAAACATCCCCTTCCTTGAACCTCAAAGAAGCATTGACCCATTCATATATTCAAATGTGCTGTAATACAAAAGCACGTAGCTCATTCATAAATCCAACATTACTATACACAGTAGCCTAACCAAACACACCTTTTTCATAATGAACGGGAGCACATGTTATAGAAAACCATTCCGCTGTGCTGAGCAGACATATATTTAGATGATGAATACAATGTATATAGAGGTTCACGGTTCCGGAAAAGACACGGATACCGTTTGAATGATATTTTAAACTCGCAAGGAGAAAGGAAAAATCCGAACTTTGACGTACATTATCAGACAGTGATTTGTTAAAAAAATTTATAGGAGTCTTATGAAGTCATAGTGCGACAATTTTCCCTATATTGTTAAACCTAATGAAAATGAGAGTTATGATTCTTAATTCAAAGAGAAAATCTAAAAGTGTTTGTCGAAGTGATTTATATAATCCCAAATCTATCAAAATTAAGAAAGGGCGATATTGCTGCAGAAATTTTAATCGAATATCTAACTGACCATCAGTTGGATATAATTTATATATCCAACAACTGCTGATTAAATAATGAAAATAAACGTTGACTAAATTCAATTGGTGACGTCATAGAAGTTTTTGTAATACCCAAAAAAGGATAAACACACAGATAAACAAACATATATGTGGTACCTTTGTTGCCCTTTTGTAAGAATAACAGGTACATGTATACCGTGCTTTTGTTTTTAATAGAGAACGAACTAGTAAGAGAGAAGGAGAGAGAAAGAGGAGAGAGAAAGAGAACTCATACCTGTAGTCAGTCGGACGACGTTACTATTTTATCACGGGAATTTCTACGTCAGTAAACAAAAAAAAATTCCCTGCCCCGCTGATTAGATCCCTTTAGAACAGATGTAGATAATAGATATAAAACTTAATGCATCGAGAAGAATTAATCGGCCGAAGTTTAAAAGTATGAATTGTATTTTATCTACCAAATAGATTAAAACTTATATGCGACTTACATGTCCATGTATTTTTTTTATAATAACATGAGTGAGGGAATAAACATGTGTCTAATCTACTCGGAAATAGTACAAACATTGTGATCTGATGTTCCTGTATATTTTCATCATTTACATTTTGAAGCAAATCAAAAGTAAGCGATTTTAGAATCTGTTTCAGTTTTGAAATGAATAAATGTCTTAAAAATGTTCTCCTCACACGTGTTGGAGTAGAGAAGAAGATTTTTTTAAAATTTGGCGCATATTTGGCCCCACATGTGGCGCACCAGGGGTGGTAGAGCCATGAATGTCACAATTTAGATTCATCTTACATTAGAGATGTCTCACACCAAAAATAATAACAATCAGCTTTTTAGTTTTTAAGAAGAAGTTAAAAATATAAATTGTTAACGCACGACAACGGACGAAAACGGATAGCAATAGGTCATCTGAGTACTCAGATGACCTAAAAACGTAAGTTTTGATGCTAATAAATAAACAAAAAAATCACATTCAGTATATGACAAATATCACTCTAGTAAATAGATGTCATGTGTTTTTGTAGACATTATTTTCACTTGTGCTCAGTAATTTAGCAAAGATAACGAAACTCGTACTACTAGCAAATCACACAATTCAAGTTGAATGGCCATATATGTATGCCTATGGTTGAGTGCAAAAGCTATCGCATCCAACCAATGAAACCTGTAATTCCGATATTATCATACAATAGAAACATGCTACAATGATACTTGTGTCTTTAAATTTATAAACACATTCTTAGATGTATCACGTGTGCCAACATTCTAACATGTTACTAAAAATACATCTTCACAGTTGAACACTTTTGTTTTACCTATCATTTATACATAACTCTCTGCACAAAACAATCCTTAAGTAGATTTCATGTTAAACTTGCCTCTCGTAGAAACAAACATATTAAACATGGTAAATGGTATTAAGCACGGAGACTAAGAAATTCGTAAATCCAGAATATTCTAAAATTCAAACTCAATCCGGAAAAAATTGTATAATGTTAAATCAGCTACATCTATCTGTATGTCATAGGTCTTCATTTCTCTTTTGTGCACATTTGCTTCTGAATTCCTCCCATCGCTGTTTGTAACCTCACAAAGTATCTGATGACGAACAAAAGAGGGTTTGGTACTCCAGCCTTGATGTAACGGAATCTCGCCGCCGCAAGATACAATTTGATAGTACTGTGACTCAATTTGAGCATATTGCAGGTGTGGGTAACGAAGTATATCAAGATCTGCTCAGAAATCTCTGGAGGATGATAATCCCTTGCCTCAATTCCGATGGATGATAAAAACTGGCAAAATATGGTAAATCCAGTTCCTGTGAGAGCTTTCAAAATGGATTTTTTTTCATTTTTTGTTTATTTATTTGCTAAAGTTGTTTGGCATTAAATTTTAAATCTCGTTTTCAATCGTAGACGCCTGCAGTGTTCCTCGAAACCATATTGAATTTGGGGATAATGAATTAAAGGTATGTCATCTGCTTTAAAACCCCTGTATTGTGAATAAAATATACGAGTTTTTGTTACAACGTTTCTAGTATCAAGAAGAAATCAATGGATTATATAATGTTGAGAGTGTTCGCATAATATATTCTATTAAGTTTTGTTTTATTAAGTTTTGTTTAGAGATTTGTTCAGTTGAAAATAAAAAAAAAACCTGGAGAAACGGTAGGTTTCGTCTAACAATTTTTGCAAAGGCTAATTCAGCCCCATGATCAATGTGATTCTTTCTGCATTTTTCAATGATTGCTGGATAAATCCTAGGATATCTAGATTGTCTGTGATTGACAATATCCTGACACAAAGACATGAAAATCAGCTGTTTCGTCAATTTACGGTATGCAGACTGCAATCATTGATCGCATCCCATGTTAGGAGCTTTTCAGGAGGCGTATATATCCTCTACATAGCTTGGAGATTGAGCATTTACAACAAAGAGGTGAAATGACAGGTTTTCGATAGAAGCATACACATCCTCCGGGGTTTATCATCGTCTTCAATTGATATCACTTATTGCAAAATTCATCACAGCAATTGCTACCATCTCTAAAGTATTGCATCTATGAGTATCAAATTTTCAAACCTAAATTTTAATCTAGTTATGATATTTTTATCTTATCATTAAAATAGATTTTTGGCCTTTTGTTACATTTTTCTGTTGCCAAAACTGATGAAAAAGTTATACATTTTGAATTTTTATCAAGAAAAAGGAGCTTGGACTACTCATTTTTCCTCTCTCAATCTCATATTCAAACAAAAACATAAACGAAGTAAAGAAACAAAACAAATATAATAGTTTATGATAATCTATGACAATAAATAGGATTATTTTGAACAACTGGGAAAACTTGTATTAGCAGTAAGTAAGTAAGTAAAACGTTTATTATAGTGAAATGTGTTTCAATTGAACCAATACACATTGAAATATATCATACATGTATATTGTCACACCCGGCCCATCGGACCTATTCGTCACTGTTTTGAATTTTAATACAAATATAACGGCAGAGTGAAATTTTGGCTCAACTTATCCTGAAAGTTTTAAATGTGAATTGAGCACATTGTCGGGGAACGTTACAAAGTAATGTTTTAAATAAATCATTGTCATTAAAATTTACGGAGCCTAAAGTGGTTTCTAAAAGAGAGTTTCGTAAGTCGTTGTATAATGAGCAATTAAAGAGAAAACGTTCTTCAGTTTCAATTGTTGTAGCTTATGACAATTTTTTAAACAATTTTTCTCTTACTATTTTTTCTTATTACTGTATTGTCTTGTATATTTATTGTAATCTCGTGTACTTTGTTATCGTAATGCACTGATATTCCAAAAATACCTAATTAAATATTTTTTTTCAAAACTTCCTCAAAAACAAAAATTGTATTGTAAGCATATCAATCACACAATCACACAGTTTGTTCAAATAGCATTAGGTTTTCTGAATAATAACTAGACGCTCGTTGCGAGCAACAAGAGGTCTTCCTTTTGAAAATACCTCAAAAAGGCTTTCAGAACAGTTTCTTTAATTTCTCAACACCTTCTCAAATTCCAGTAAGCCTTTCTAAGGATTTCAACAGACGTATTTTCATATCAGGAAAAGGCAATGTTACTGTGATTGTTGATAAAATTCAAACAAAAATAATAAAAGTCCATTATTTAAGAGACACATTTTGAGTCGAAGCACAGTAAAGGAAGAAAAAAGAGTCGGCACTCGGGGATTGAAATCATGCCGCTTGGACAAAAGTCTACTACTCTAATGTTGATCGATTTTTTAACAAAAATACATATTCTGCATTTATTAAAGCGTCTGCATCGTAATATGACAGAGAAAATATTTAAAAACAAAATAAAAATGAAAAATAAAGGTTTCTGCTTTCTTCCGGTGCCGACCGGAAGTGACGGTGGACGTTCGGATTTGCGAAGTGCACTTCAGCTGAAGAATAACAATCATCACTGAAATTTTGATACAGAGAGAGAGAGAGAGAAGCTGACAGTAAGGTTACTGAATTTAAAATCTAATAATATTCCCAAAAATTGACTTACATTGCCTAACATTTACTGTACATTAACTGTACCTCACTGTACCTTTCACTGACTACCACTGTACCCCACTATACAGTCCTAATGAAGCACTGTACCCTCACTGTATGGCAATGTACAGAGAACTGACCAGCACTGTACCCCCTGAACGCCAATGTACCATTGATTTGAAAATTAAAATCTTTCTCAAAATCCCCAGTATTTTTTTTTCTTTGATATTCACTTTTCTAAATAAATATATGTATAGCATTAACATTAGGTACATGGAGAAGAGTGCATCAGGTCGTTAAATTTATTTAATGTTTTATTATTTACTAATTTTCATCGTTTTTTACTGTTAGGATCACAAAATAATGATATATTCTTTAAGACATTTTCCCTATCTGGAAGATGAAAAATCTAAATTGTACATGCTGAGCCTGATTTATAAAAAAATGCATGAATTTTATATAATTGATATGTTAATTTTGTAAACTAGCGGTCATAAACATTTAAAAATACATCTCCCTCACCAGCAAGGATACAAATCAAAGACCGCAGAACATTAACTGACAAGATTGGAAATATACAGCTAACGTCACCTGTTACAGTCAAAACATTTGAAATGGGCGGGAACAAATTGACGCGGACGTCTGAGAAAACACTGGATTGAAACTGTTGTTATAAGAATCGTATTTTTAATCCACCTCAGCATTTTAACTTGCTATATAAGTTCATAGAAAAACATTTTATTTTATCAATAATAATCGGATCCCAATCCGAGAGAGATTATAATACACATGGCAAAGCATATTGTCCGATGACTCGTCAAAAGTCTCAAACCAAGTGGGGGCGATTTTGAAACGGGGTCTATTCCCAGGGGAAAATAATAATTAATTCAAATTCCGATTTAATAAATTAATACATATATTATACCCAGATGAAAATTTTCGCTCGGCTAATTTTTACGGATAAGCACATTCATTGTTCATCTTGCTATACACTAGACTCGGGGCCTAAAATTTTAGCACTAGAGAGTCCATGAGAGAGAGAGAGAGAGAGAGAGAGAGAGAGAGAGAGAGAGAGAGAGAGATATGAGTTAATCAAAAATCGATTCGGTAAAGAAATTGGTAATATTTTATCTGCTTCCTTGATGCATCGATTGTTTTTCTTTTTGTCTCAAGTTTACCTTTGCCGACTAACACTGTGTGATAAAAAAAATTCTGTTAAGTTGTAAAATAAAATAACATTCATCTAACAAATGTAGCATGGTTAATTATCCCCTCTTTTCCCGAATCCACTCGATACCCCAGTGTTATGTCTAAACGATCAGTGTTAAGCAATCGGTTAATAAGGTAGGAAATTTATGAATTTTTGACCCCGCTGCTTAATCAGTAATCCCACTTTTGGGCGAATATGTACATGTTTGTAGACTTTTGTAAATAAATATAAACTTTATTGTTTTTAAATGATTATAATCCCAATCCACCCCGTCGTAATGATTTTTATAAATCAAAAGTGAATAATCAGACTCCTTGTTTTAACAGTGTATTTCAACGATCGGTGTTTACATCTGTTAATACCTAGGCCCAAACACAGATACACGGGTGATCAGTTTTCACACCGTATCACAGTCACCCGATCGTCAGGGTGAGAGAGAGAGAGAGAGCGAGAGAGAGAGAGAGAGATATTTCATAGTGTTTTATAGTGTTCAGGAAATCAATATATAAGCAACATATGTCAATAAACGCATGTATACATGCATGGGTGTATCTATATAAATATGTTAATAAATACAAATCAGTCCTCCTTTTAAAGCCATGTAGAATAACGTTGGTGCATTGCTAAATGTTGTGTGCATACAGTCATGGAAATGGCGGCATTTTTTTGATGCCGGTGTAACGAAGAATTTTGACCCGGGTTGAAAATTGACCCGGGGGTCATTTTTACACGTTGAATATTGAGACCAAAGGTGTTGAATAAAGACCCTAATCCGTTGAAAATTGACCCGCATCGTGAAATTTTGATCATGAAACCGGTTCAAAATTCAACAGCAAAGAAGCACAAATTAACGAATCAATATTATAACTTGAGTTTATTTAATTAAAAATTATCATTTTTTATATATTTATTCTTTAGATTTACATGTTTCAACCGGGGGGGGGGGGGGGGGATTAAAATGAGACTTACATAAATATTTTTTGAATTTTCATAGTATCCATTTAAATATGTACATGTAATAACTATTTTATTCATAATAAACTTTTAGCGTATAATTGCTGTTTTGTGTGATATCTATATATTTTTAAAGAAAAATATGTTTTTTAATAGTATTAGTATACATGGTTACACGTTAAAATATTCAATTCAGTAAAACTCTTTTCTTTTATTTGCTGGAGAAGTGTACAAATATAAATAATTTTAAAAAATTACAATACGTCATATTTTTTAATTTTGGTTTTACGTTCACCCAGTAAATTGAAACTTTGATATTGTTCATTGTAAATTTTCTGAGTGGGTGTAAATAAAAAAAATTACAGTATGTCATATTGAGATTTTTGTGTTTGCACCCACTCAGTTTGTTAAAACTGTGACTATCTTGATTTTGTATTCACACCCATCCAGCCAATAACAGTTTACAAAATGATGATATGCTAACATGATTGTACTCTTTCATGAACAATGCTGTACTAACTATATCTGGAAAGCCGATTTTTGGTGTTTTATTTGTTCCGTTAGAATAACTTCTGATGTAACTAAATATCATCAAATCGCTATTTTTTCTAGGCATTAACAATTCTGCTTCATCTGTAGCAAGTTAGCAACCTAATTTTTGTACAGGATGACAATAGAATTTTGCTTTAAAGTTTCTAAATTGCTTTGATCACAAAAATTTATCATAAATTTACTAACAGTAATTGTTTTCGTCAATAAATTGGTAAATTGCATTTTTTGAATAGAAATAAGTAGTAGAAGATCATACAGCAGCGTTGGAGTAGATGATTGACCTTCATATCACAGCCACCTACATTATTAATTTAATCTAAACGTGTTAAATGTGTATATTATGTGTATATAAGACATGAGGTACTTGAATATTAAATAATTATCTGAATATTTTGCATATATGATTGTATGACATATTGTTGGTAGACATGTTTACTCACACCTACATTAACAAACCTATCATCTTCATTTATACCTGCAGAGATACAAACATAAGAATGAGATTTTCGTGATCCAGTCCATTTGAAAAGAACAGTAAATAAAAGGGAATTGTATATTATGTAAATATACAGGTATAATACTTAAATAGGTTTAAACAGTGTACCTTAAGAGAATCAAAAAACGCTTTGGAGATCTAATATATATAAGTATAAACATTGGAAACAATTTTACAAATTTATCTATATGAAAAATCAGAACTACCATAAAGTATATAGTTCATATAAAATTGTACACTAATGTCAATAAGTTGTTTAAAAAGTTCGTCTCTTTGTTGAGTGCATTTTGGATATCCAGGGGAAAAATCACATTTCCTTCAGATTCAGACCCACAGTATAAACATCGACTCACATCAGATAAAAAAAATCCTTAAATAAGTAAGCTTTACTAGCTTTATTCCGTAATTGACGTAAAATAATATTTCCTATTGTCTTAACTGAAAGGTTTGTAAGCTCTAGGTATATTTTGTTTTTTTAAGTTTTGACTTAAAAGAAAGATAAAGTTGATGACATTTTCTTTTCTGCATGAAGATTATTCCATAATTTGCATGTAGACGGAGCAAAGCTTTTGTAATAAGTATATAGTGGTAGATAGTAAAAAAAGCTAATTCGATCTATGATTATATGCATGTTCAGTAAGAAAATATGATTGAATTCAATCTAACATATCTAGTGGTGCTAAACCATTTATATTCTTGTAGAATATAATTAGTTTATGGTTATCCCTTCGAGATTGCAAGGTTTCCAAATTAAGCTCACTATATAAAATTATTCTAGAAGAATTAACTCTGATCCCTGTCACTGTCCTGTTTGCTTCAATTTGTACATGTTTAAGCAATTCGGATTTTCCTTTGATGCAGCTGCTCCAAACAACATATCTATCAGTTGTATACTTTTCGCATACCTTTTCATGTATATACCATTAATATAATTAGATCAACCAATCTCCGACTCTATATTTAGATGCAAACCTACTTTTTTTTGAATTGATAACAGTTTTGCTGTAGAGGGTATATGTTTTTAGTTTTGAGAAAATACATTACGTCAGTTGCCTGTGTTTTCTAATTTACAAGTAAATAATAGAATGGAAAACTCAAAATAATAGAAATTGCATTTTTTAAGAAGAACTATGACTGTATATGCAGAAAATTGGATGGTGCTTCAATAAAGTTAATTAGACAAGTTTATGAAAAATTATTTTTAAGTCTTAAAAAATTAAAAAACATGTGTAAATATGTATATGATGTATATATACGTATAAAAAAACCCAGTATATATGAAAAAGGATAAAAATATGACAACCATTCATTTATTATTTTGTCAGTGAAATATTCTGACTTCTTCAAATTAAGCATAGATATCTGATATTATTTCCTTTTGTCTTGATATAAATATATATATACCCTTTACCCAATAAAGCAGTATAAACAGTGCGACATTTAAGTCCGGACATGACAAAGTCCGGGCTTTTAGCTACCATTTCCGTTGGACATAGCTTACTTTTGTGTATATATCTTGGTGGGACATTTTACTTTGATCCTATCATGTCAGCATGAATGTACACATTGCTCTAGTTTTCTTATAATTGTCTCTCAAATTGCTGCTCAAATTCACTGCTGCAAAGAGACTCATTTTTGTTTTAAATTTTGATTGATTGATATGATTTGATTTGATACTGTACATCAGGTGAACCGGCATGACCCAAGGAACAAGAATATATATGATTTATGGGCGGGGATCTCAACTGTTTTCAAGATATTTCAAAGGGGGGGGGGGGGGGGGGGGTCATGACCACCCTTGGGGCCCATGACCTATATACTATTTGATGCTCCTTGACACAAGGAACAAGAATATATGTGGTTTAGGGGTGGGGATCTCAACCGTTTTCGAGATATTTGGACACTTCCTGTTCAGGGGGGGTCAGGACAACCCCCAGGGCCCATAACCTACATACCATTTGATGCCCCTTAACACTAGGAACAGGAATATAAATAGTTTGGGGTTGGGGATCTCATAGGAATTTAATGAGATATTTAAATTAGGGCACTTCCTGTTTCAGGGTAGACGGAGCCATCCCCATATGGCCATAACCTATATACCATATGATGCCCCATTACACAAGGAACAAGAATTTATATGGTTTAGGGGTGAGGAGTCACGGTTTTTTAAATATTAAGTAATTTCCCAAACCTGGGGGTTGGGGAATACATATAGTCCCCAGAGATCATATCTATAATGTACGTACCATGTATTGACCATAATTAACACTCAATATATTTAGCATTTGAAAAATCCATGTCAATATCTTTAACGGTTTTCAAGTGATAACCATTTACAATATAGTGTATAATTTTTCTCTATGGATTCAGTGTTAGACCCCACCCCTATTTGACCCCCAAAACTATGGTTGCCCAACCCCAATTTAAAAACAATAAATTTAAAATTTAAAACAGGGTATGCAGGCCTATCATATTCTAGATCTAGAGTTGTGTACAACTCTGTTCATGCAGCCATCTCTGAGAAATGCGATGGACAAGTTCAGAGGCAAGAAAGAAGAAAAAGAAGAAACCGCTTTCAAAAACAATGTCTCCAAACTTCTTTTGGGAGACTTAATTACAAAAGCTACAATGTAAACAATTATTTTTATATACATACAGAAGGAGAGTTTATTAATACTCCCTCTTCGGTTACATGTGTAGAATGGCCACCATTTGAGTAAAATTTGGCCTACCTAGAAAGTTGGAATTTCCTATCCTGATGACAATTTATAGGCTTAAGTTAATTACTGAGATAAGAATAAATTAATACTTTTAAAACAGTTTTTATCAATTTAATCATTAAATTTATAAATCTGCAGTGAAGTTGCTCTCTGGTTTTATGAAATAACATTAAGAAACCTGACAAATTATAAACCCATTTTTTTTTAAAGAATATGTTTCTTTCAAATGTAGTAATTACATGTTAACAAATGTAGTTATCATAGTATCAATCTTAAAAACCCAAGTGTATGTATCCTGTGCAAAAGTGATATTTAAGATGTTTTTACATTAGTTTAAAAATCATCTCCCTTCTTTCATTACATATATATAAATGTATGATATGTAAAGGTACACTTGACCTTCAAATAACATCTAGCTTCTATGATTACGGTATTACTATTGAAACGAACAAGAATCAACATATTTTTACCCTTTTATTGTATATATGCGTCAAAAATGTAGAAATACATGTAAAAATTGAACATTTTTCATGAAATTCTTATATATATACGTATATATATCCATCTCCAGCTACCCTGGTGTGTTTGAATTTTATTTAAATTAAAGGTAGGCATATCATACTTGCAGGTCCTACTGTTTATCAAAAGGAGACTAGAAACCAGAATAGATAAGATATTCACTAAATATGATTGTTAACTTCCATTTCCATGGAAACAAAAAAAAAACCACATGCAGGATGGCATGTCTAGTTGTGAATAAAAATGCTACAAATCATCCAATTTACCAAAAAAGAGCAATTTCTTAGCATCAGTGATGATTATTTCAAATATGTGTAAGAAATGACCCAAGAAAATTGCCACAAGTTTCATAAAATTAGGTAAATTATTTCAAACTATACCGGTAAATGCTTTTTCTGACAATCAAAATACGGGATTGAGTGTAATACATGTAAGAGTATTTCTAAGTGATTTGATGCTTTTATCATGGTAATATTATGTAGATGTATGTAGTACTGAATAAGGTTTCTTATTCAAGGAGGTTGAACAACAATTGATGTCTAAAAGATTAAGTTAATATGTTTTACTAAAGGAGAGCTAGCCCCATGAATCTGTGTTAAATAGAGGAGTGGGGAAATGGTAGGTTCACTTAAATGGCTATATTTTTCTTAAACCTCAATGGAATTGGCAATATGATGCATATTTTTTCTCAGAATTGCATAAGCTTTCTAATTTCATCTGTTCATAGAATTTTAGTGTAAATTAAGGAGAGCAAGTCAGACAGTTTTGGATAATAATGGGAGTAACTCCCTCCTAAATTATTATTATTTTTTTTAATAAAATATGTTTAAAGATATTAATTGTTCCTCTTGAGTTGGGAATTGTAACTTATTTTTAAAAAAGTGTTCATCCCACGGGTACTTAATTAATACTAAGGAAGTTTTTGTCCCATGCTTTTCCTTTATGAAAAAAGTCATTGCCCCATGCCTGTTAAATGAACTGGGTCCCATCTTTGTGATAAATTTAAGGTTCTCAAAAATTATAGCTCATACAGCCTCAAAACATTAGATTTGCTCATCTGACTTATATTGGAATCATAATTATATGTTTGACATTTATTAGTCAAGATTGTTTTAAAATATTTACTGAATGGCGGATCAGAGACTAGAACCCATTAATTTCTTATATAATATTTATTTATTATGCAGTTGTATTATGTTGGTCTCAGTGGTACTTTTATGGATATTTTGAGGTTATACTACAAACACTTAAATGTTTATTCAATAGTTATGTTACATATTAAATTTTTCCTAATACTCGATCTACTCAACAATGCTCAATGAGCTTAAATAAAGCTCCGAATACATACCAGGTACATGTATTTTTAACCAGTGAACCCTAATGTTCAACAACTCTCTCTCTCTCTCTCTCTCTCTCTCTCTCTCTCTCTCTCTCTCTCTCTCTCTCTCTCCCCTAATGAATGATTTCGGTTTGTTTCAAAATTATTTATGAACATGATTATATATACCGGGTAATATGTTCTCTTTCTCTCTCTCTCTCTGAAAATTTTTGGCCATAGGTTTTTAATTCTGATTTTTAACTTGCAGTTACCTACATGTAGTACTTAATTTTTTCTGATCGACTTGTTCTATTCATTGACAAGATGTTTTAGTAACTAAAAACCTTGTATTTATGTTACTCATTATTTACTGAAGTTGTTGTCTTTCTGGGCAGTCATATGGTATATCATGTACATGAATATTGTTGTTTGACAATACGGGTATTAAAATGTACATGTAGTAGTGTGACAAGGACTATTCATAAAAGCACATTGTCTATTCTAGATGATGTAGATATACTGGCAACCTATGAAAATATGCCCCCATGTACTTCATGTATATATTAACTCATTTTATTAGCAAACAGCAGTTAGAACATGAACTAAGATGGCAAATGGATATCCACATTAAATACTCCTAAATTAAGAACATACAAACTATCAAAGGAAAATTTTTGCCTAGAAAATAACATCTCAATGAACATTCCTAAACATATTGTTAGCTAGATCAACAATGGCACAGTTTCGGTGTGGGGTATACTACCCCTGAAAATAGAGACTGCACAATTTCAGGGTGAACTTGTCTAGACTGAGTGCACATGAAAACTCTGTAGACGAAATACATGTAGAGGACACATTCCAATTTCTTCTAAAATGAACTTAGATTACAATCTCAGAAAAAAACTATATCAAATTTCTCTAGTTTCTAAATTCAAACTCTCATTTGTAATTTTCCAAGACAAGCTGCAAATTTTATTCATTCTGCATTTTAATTAAGACAAATTGAGTTCTTGCCCATGCATAAAATCATAACTTAGTGTTAACAGTGACTTATCATAGGTCCAATGGGCAGGTGTTTGATTTATGTAATTGTATACTACTCAGTTGTAAAAGATACACATATGTCACAATAATAAATGATTTACTTACTTACATATAACTTATATCATTCAATGGACTTATATAAATTTGAATTAGTTTGGTAAGACTATCTTAGATGTCCAGCTCATTCAATTAAGTTATTCAAGTTTTTACAATCATCATATGGTATATGATATATATTACATTAAATTAATAATTTTTGGTAAAAATATGCTTTGCATAAAGACATTAATAATTGATAATTTTATACACATGTATAGTATTCTTCGAAGAATATAAGTTGACATATTAGTTTACTTTGTAATAGGAGTAGTAAAATAATTTGACTATAACGACAGAAACGGTTCCCACCAAAAGTCTTCACCCCCCCCCCCCCCCCCCCCCAAATGAGAGAATGCAACAGTGCACAGTCTATAATAGACATGATGCCAGACTATATAATGTTTTTTAAAATGTTGCCAATTGTACTAATGACAAAATTGAAATCAAATGGATTCACTTTTACGCAAAACTATACGTATCAGAAATAGGTTGAGAAAAAAAGCTCAGAAATCCTGCAAAGATTCAGATTGGTATTTGTTTCGGAAATTTAGAAATAAGGTCAACAACATGAAAAAATATGCCATTTCAAATTATTATGATAATATTGATTCCTATTTGAGTGATGCAAGTAAAAACAATCAAAAGCTCTATTGGAAGTTGATGAAAGATGTTTTTCACACTAAATCTACAACTGAAATACCACCTATGCATTACACAGACAATAATGGCACTGATAAGTTTGCATTCTCAGATAACGATAAGATTGAACTTTTAAATACATACTTTAGTTCAATTTCTAATTTAGATAATAACAATAAGGACTTACCTATTTTGCAACACAAGTGTACAGACAATTTTTCAAACCTTGTCATTCAAGAACACGAAGTTTTTGACATTTTGTCAGTAATACCTGTTAATAAAGCAGTAGGCCCAGACAGTATAAGTCACAAAATGCTCAAATCCTGCAAAGAAACTATTTCAAAACCTTTGTGTCTTCTATTCAACAAATCACTAACATCTAAGACTTTTCCTGACTACTGGAAATTGGCACATGTAATTCCTTTATTTAAGAAAGATGATCCATCTATCACATCAAACTTCAGACCTGTGTCATTGCTGAGTTGTATTAGTAAAATTTTTGAGAGAATCTTGTTTAAACATCTATATAATTTTTTACACGCCAACAACTTATTTTATAAATACCAGGCTGGTTTTTTGCCTGGACATTCAACTGTTTACCAACTTTTAGAAACATATCATTCTATTGTGAAAAGTATTGACGATGGTAATTACTGCTGTATGATCTTTTGTGATCTTTCAAAAGCTTTCGATAGGGTCTGGCATAAGGGTCTAATTCATAAACTTAAATCGTATGGAGTCTCTGGGCCAATTCTTGAATGGTTTATTAGCTATTTAAGTAATAGAACACAGAAGGTTATGTATAAAAACAAACTCTCTTCCAGCCAATTCATAAATGCAGGTGTTCCCCAGGGCTCTGTTCTTGGCCCATTATTGTTTTTACTCTATGTAAATGATGTGGCTGAAAACATGAGATCAATATGTAGACTTTATGCTGATGATAGTTCATTACAACAGTGTTCAAACAATATTTCTGTCATAGAAGATAATCTTAATTATGATCTTCATGTACTGAAGGAATGGTCAAAGCAATGGCTTCTAGAATTTAATCCACAAAAACCAAAAGTTGTATTCTTTAGTTTTAAAAATGTTGAAAAATTTCCTAATTTGTTGTTTGATGATTGTACCTTGGAATATGTTTCACAACACAAGCATCTAGGAGTATTGTTATCTTCAAATTTAAGTTGGTCTAATCACATAGACATCATTGTTAAAAAAGCTTACAAAAAACTTGGTCTACTTAAAAAACTTAAATTTACTGTATCTAGAGATATTTTAGCACAAATGTATGTATCATTTATAAGACCACAACTAGAGTATGCTGTTGAAGTTTGGTCTGGATGTACCCAATTTGATATGGATAAGCTTGAAAAGGTTCAACTTTATGCAGCAAGAATAGTTTCAGGTCTTTCAGTCATAGCCTCAAGAAATTCTCTATATTTGGAAACAGGATGGGAACCATTAATAACGAGACGAGACCGCCTTAAATTATCTACTATGTTCAAAATTCATAACAATCTTGTTCCTTCTTATCTAAAAGACATAACTCCTGGAATTAGAAATGTCACTTCCAACTATAATACTAGAAACTCCTCAAACTATTCTTTGCCTAGATGTAGATTAGAAGCTTTTAATAAGTCATTTTTTCCTGACACTATTCGTAAGTGGAATAGTCTGAATAATAATACCAAGGAAGCTACTTCGTTAAATATTTTTAAGAAATCACTACAGAGCAATTATACAAAACCTCCTAAGTATTTTTCTTTTGGTAAAAGATTCTTGAATATCATTCATACAAAATTAAGGCATAATTGTGTTCTCAATTGTGATCTTTATCGGTGTAACATAATAGCCAACCCAATGTGTTCATGTGGAAGTTTAGAAGATGCACATCACTTGTTCTTCGTTTGTAAAAAATATTCATCATTAAGACAATCATTTATGTATAATCTTTTATCACTGAACTTTTTGAATATAATTGATGTACATTTGTTACTTTGGGGTGACAACACTTTATCTTATGATGAAAACATAAAAATATTTAAAGAAGTTCATACATTTATACAAAAGTGTGGTAGATTTATCTAAGTTTTTAAATTATTTGCATAACTTTCTTATCCAACCTAATTCTAATTCTAGATTTAAAACTAATGATTTATTTGTATTTCATTACATGTTTTATAACTGTTATCAATGTTAACTGGCATTGTATGGCACTGTAATATATTATGTACAAGGAGAGGACATTCTAAGTTTTTGGAACTTGTGTCCAATCCTTTTGGCATTAGTCAATAAAATATGTTCAACACAACACATTACTTATAAATATTTCCTTAAAATGAAAACAATACAAGTGTAGTAACAAAACTGTATTTAAACTTTATCAATATAGATCAATGCATATATAGTTTAGTGAATGCAATGATTTGTATTACATTGACTATTTTTGATAATCTACTCTTTCAACATTTTATTACTTGCACATTCATTTCATTTATAATATCTTTTTAATAACTTTTAAATATTAATATTGTGTTGATGTCAATTACAAATAAGCTTTATATGTGCCAGCTGTGTACATGTAGCATCAAAAGTCTTTGTTGTGTTCATTATGAATTCCTCATAGATAAGTCAACTGACCAAGGAGACACATTCTGTGTATACCTAATTACTATCCTATTGTCCTAAAGCATCTACCAATTCACATGGCAGTATCTACAGGTGTCAGTCTGTGTATATTAATTAGCACCCTATTGTTCTTCAAAGAATGGAGATATACACGTGTAAGACACGTGCGAGCAGATACCAGATTGAACAGAAACACGTGACACAGGTGAACTCGCTCGAGGCTAAAATTGGATGAAGAAAATAATTAAGAACATACATGTACTTACTGCTCATGATAGCAAAATTATTCCCCTCGTTTGTCTTCACTCCACTTCCGAGTTTTGGAAACTGTGAACCAGTTTATTAAGTTGCATGAAATTTGGAAATTTGGCACATACAAGGAGTGAATCTTAATATTAATTTTGGATTGTTTTTCATCCATTTTTAAGGTTCTGCGTTCTTATTTTTTTTTACTGGAAGTTCAGAAGCGAGAAATTTTTACCGAACACTTATCATTAAGGTCTTCCGTCTCTACGAAATCAAACACGGTTTTTATTACGTGAATGTAAACATTAATAACCAATTTTGTTAACTTTAATTGTTACTATTAATATTAATGAATTATTGAATTAATTAATCAGATAGCTTTTGGCATAAGATATTTACGTGGATCAATGCGACATATATCATTTTAAGTAAATGGTAGTTGTCTTGCCAGTGAGACACCAACGTCCCTGGTTTTGCTAATCCCGTAACAATGCCATACCGAAACGAAGATTAGTATATTCACATTTTGCCAATCAATACAAGTGTGCGTAAGTTTTAAAACACTGTTATAATTATCGGGCTTCTTAACATGTATTAAACGGGATGCCACAAATTTTGGGCTGATCATTCAATTAAATTATTTCGTGTAAATCCAAGTTAAATGCAACACATGCATGATTTTGAGAATCATTATCAAGAATGAACAAATGCTTCGGCTATAATGAAAAAAATATCATTGTTTTTAATTAGAAATATGATAACAAATTTCAAAGCTAATGCTAAGCTGAGTATCAAACCGGCAGTGACAAAACGCGTATCATTGACCGGACGGACCCCCTTGAAAATTTGAATTTACATAAAGAAATATTGAAAATATGCCTCTGACCCCCTGGCAAACTAAAATGTCACTCCGAACCCACCCCCCCCCCCCCTCCCAAGGAAAAAAAGCTGGATCGGTGCAGTCCATGTCCATAGCACCGGTGATATACATAAATGTCCCTGGTAGTACTATAAAACATCAAAAAATAATTATTCAAATTTTGAATAAAGAACCATAACAAGGGATGAAATACTCTATATTTTAAAGAATATATTATTCCGAAGAAAAAATTAGCTTTACTTTTATTGAATTTCAGTTTATTTCCTTTTTAATAAGATAGCCTTACCTTATATTTAAAAAAAAATCACATTGAATTAAAGCGCGAGTGGCGCAGTGGCTGCGCGGAGGGCGATGAAAGTTGCACTATTGTACTAGCATGGGATCAAATCACGCTCGCGGCACTGATTTTTCTCCAAAATTTCTTCATAACTAATACAAGTTTATAATTGAGAGCAAAATTAATCACAAGCTGAGCAAGTTGAGGGAAAACAAAAATCTAGACAAAATCAAAATTAATCACAAGTGTAACAAAATAGCCCTTGTTACATGTAATCATATAATCGAACACTGGTGATTGGACTTTATATTTACCTATTATTATATAATCGAACACTGGTGATTGGACTTTATATTTTACGTATCCTATAACTTTGACTATACTGATTGGACGTTACATATTATTCTTTGAACTATTGTGAATTGACTTATCATTTTATTTCAGAATCAGTATAGAATGCTTTCGTAAAGTAAATACCTTTATTTAATGTATATTCCATGTAAATTGAATCACGATAATTCTGTGTCCATCAAAGACTTTATTGCTTTAAAGGAAGGTCAGAGAGAGAGCCAATAGCTACCATGTTTACATATTTATGGGGTGTATTGTTTTGAGGTGATGATCCTTTAATGACCGTAATTAAATCCTTGCTGGTCAGTATGTCTCCAATTTGGACATTATGTTCCCGATTTGTACACAAATATCCTGAGGGGGTAAAGTTTGATATAAACTAAATAATTACATACATCATTCGGCTAATCGAAGTCAATTAGACCTTTGATCGGCTCAGGTAGATGACAGTAATTGGTCACGATACAGTGACCCTCCCACTAGTAAATATCTGTCGTAACCTTGATTGACCCTAAGTACACTGATTAAGGGCGGGTTCTTGACTGATCAGCTTGACGCCATCTTGGAGCATCATAGTAACAAGGTGGTGGCGCCCTCTTAAGGGGCTTTTCAACACCCAATGAACACTTGTATTACTTTGATAGTTGTTTTCCCCAAATAGTATAAAACTACCAACTTCTCGCAAGTTAAATTAATTCCGACGCTCTTTCGAACTCTTAACATCTCTCTCTGACTTCCCCGAATTGGGACTGTGTATTAAGTTTGCTTTTTGCCGAATAAAACCACTATACGATCACTTAAGACTTTCACTTAACGTGTACACTACTTACGTAAGATACGCGTGGTAGTGTTATACGGGCTGATTGGTGCCGTGACCAGGATTCGTACCTTCTTTAACAGACTTTGGATTTTTGGATTGGATTTATCTAACCAGTCACGGTAAGACAATTTTATTATTCTTTACTGTCCTGTTTTGTAAGTCCGAGTCTCATCTACTCTTGATTTATTTTTATTTATTCTATTATTCTTTTGGATATTTATTGTCTGGTAAACATGACTGAAGGTTTAGAACAAGCCACAAATATTGTTGCTGGTACGATACAGCAAGGGTTTACTGAACTTAGTACGACAGTGAATGAGAAACTCAAACAAATTAAAATCGCCATTAAAAAGCAAGAAATCATAATTGATACACCTCCTTTTTCGGGGAAGCCGTCGGAATTCCGGGCTTGGATAAATGCAATAAACAAAGCTTTGGTCTTAAATCCCCATTTGACAGATGATGAAAAAGTCCGTCTTGCTCTAAGACATAGTAGGGGGGATGTAAGTGACTATATCGGCCTGTTCATTGAACAGCGCGTTCATGACCAAACTGTAGAAAGGGGATGGGGGCACCTGCAAAACCAATTAATTTTAAGATTTGGGGAATGTAATGACAAACATCACGCATATGCATCCCTGTTCAAAATTAAACAAAAACCTGAAGAAAATGTCCAAGTGTACAGCACTCGACTCTCTCGACTGGCCCTCGACGCATTTGACAGCCTTGACCCTCCTGAGGTACAGCGCCAGTTGGTACAATTATTCATTGACGGTATGTCCGACGATCACATGAAAATCAAAATCATGCATCAGAAGCCGACTACGCTGACGGCTGCCGCGGATAGCGCGCTTTCGATACAGAACTTTCATACCGAGGTTAAAATGAGGTTAGGGAAAGAGTTTGTCCCGACGCGAGATCCGGAAGAGGTGGTATTTCCCAGGCTCAGACCTGTCGCGCCTGATCCGCCTTACCCTACCCCTACTTTAAATCCTCAAAACCCCCTCCCTGCCCCTCGCACTATTTTGCCTATGGAAATAGGTCACATGCGGTATAGAAGAAGGCCCAGAACTGAACAATTTGAGAATGCATGCTTTAATTGTAAAAGAGAAGGTCACATAGCTCGGAATTGCCCCGAAAGAACAAGACAGCCCCAAGCTCGAAAACGTCCCACCCCGAAAAACCGTTTAAACTAAAAACCCTCCGTCGCAATGAGGCCGGCGGCGGAGGAGGAAAGGTAAGAGTAGGAGAACTAAGTAATCAATCACCAGCCAAGAAGTTAAAATCAGCTTTCATTAATTTTGCTGGTAGTCCAAATTCTTGTTTAATTAAAGTTCAGAACCAGAAACTTAGGGCTTTAGTGGATACTGGAGCAGAGGTGAGTCTTATCAAACGGAAAATTTACGATTCACTAAAATACAAACCAGAATTACAAAGAAAAAGGTTAAATTTAATGGGTGTGGATGGTTCCCCACTAGACATAGATGGAGTGGCTAGAATTTCTTTTATTATTGGCGGAAATAGTGTTGTACAAGATTTTTATGTAACGCGCTCAATGTCCAGAAATGTTATCCTTGGGCGTGATTGGTTGCTTAGTAATGGTGTTAGGTTGTATTTTGACCTAAAATATTTAAGAATTAAGAATGCGTATGTACCCCTGGAGGAGGATGTGCACATCTCCTCTGTAGAAAAAGGTACGAATTGCAGACTGGCCTCACTGAAAATTAATGATTCTATCGTACCATTGGATGATGATTTGTGCATATCTTCCCTGCTACGAACCACGGGTAAAGTTAAAATAAAACCATTGAAGTATGTCTTGGAATCCCCCATGCAGAACAAGAAAATCCAGCTGTGGGCAATGTGTATGGCTGGGTATGACTGTACCGTAGAATATATTGCGGGTACAGAAAACTCTTGTGCTGACCTCCTCTCTCGGATAGATCACTCACTACTGACTCATAACTCTGATATTTGCACAGAGACGGGACCGGATGTAAGCGACAAGACGTACGAGATCGGAGTCCTTGATTCTTCTAATTTTCGTCCTTATTTTCGTCCTAAGGATCATATGGACTCCACAATCGAAGACGAAGGGCCAGAAGCTCTCAATGACAATTTTCGAGACGAAAAGACGGACTCCTCTGATGAGGATGACATACCACTGGCCGAACTACAGAGACAAATAAGACATAGGGAAGAACGTTTAGCTGATAGGCCAAACGAACTTAGTGATCAGTTGACACTTGACCCCGAAGACATTGAGACCGATGAGACTATGCATAATGACGTTGAACCACTCACAGACGAGCAACTCAGGAGGGATGATATAAGGTCAAATTCGGACGAAGACATGTCAATTGGGGAGGTCAAGGTCAAGAGGCCCAAATCAAAAAGCATAAAGGCTAAGGGTCTCTTGAAAGCACTGTATCAATTTTTGTAAACTCGTATATGCCCTCTCCACGTGGATTTTAAAATCCGGACGATATTTACGTCTTTAGGTCATAATGACTGACTTAAGCGTGGGAATAGCTAGATACATGATTGAAGCATTGTTAGTAAAGTATATTTGTTTTTGTTCTTGTTGTTGTTTTTTTTTCTAAATTAAAAACGTTTAAGCCCAGCAGATATTTCCCATTGTTCACAACCCTCTCTTAGACGGATACTCTACGTTTGAAGTTTACCGATGTCTTGTCGAGCTGTACACGGTCAAATAACCTTATCCCCATATTTTCGCCGAAAAACGACTGTCAAATTCCCTGAAAACCACCTTAAAATTACAATTGTACACACCCTCAACACCAAATATATTTGGGAAAAATTTCACCGAACCTTACCAAACTTTACCTATTCTACTTATCCTTTTAAATTAAATAAAATTAAACACATTGAAATTGATGATTTGCAAAATGAGCTAAAGTACATGTATTTTCCACCTGAAAAAAAGTTTTACTTACCCCATTGGTCTTTTCCTTTCATAGAGATTTTGGGTATCTTACTCATTGTCGTATGTTTAATTGGTATTAAATGTCGTAAACGAATCAAGAGTAGAATAATTGGGCTCTGGAATGCAAAGGGGGATAGTGGGGAATATAAGATGTCTGTACTGCCGACGTATGCAGCGGTCAAGACCCAAGGTGGTGACATTCCTACACTATCCACTGCACCGCCTGCAGAGACTGAACCTACTGCGACCTTGCTACCTCAACAATCTCCAGAGACGCTCAGGATGACTGCTGAACACGGGCCTATCTATCCAAACCTACCAAGATTTGAACTGATTACAAGCCGGGCCTCATCTTTAATTGGGTCAGCTCCGACATCTACTACTGAATAAGGCAAATTAGGACATCTCCGGTTTACCGGACATGGGATGTATTGGGCACGTCTCATGTAAATCAACGGCCTTATTTTTATTTGACCTGATCTAGACTTGTATCAACGACCTGGACTTTCCTAAAGAACTTTCCGTGGGTATATGCTACCTTACCCATAGCCAATAACTTTTAAATACTTGTTACAGCAAACTACAATCATGTATAGTGAAGCAGATGAGGGAAATGGAATATGTTAAACATTCCGATGATGACGGAAGGATGAATTACCTTCTACTTTTTGTGTATATTGTGTATAATCACAACCAAAGCCGAGGAAATACCGATGATTCTAGAAGTATCCACTTTCTAGTATCACTTCGACGATGTTACCGATGACACCGACTACGACGAACCTACACCAGACCTGTGTTTCGTTTCCGATGATTCCGGAAGTGTCATACGCTATTCGATGAATTCTCCGATAATACCGGACGCTGAAGTCTATACAGACTTTTCTGTGTAAAGAGACTGTTTTGTGTAAAGAGACTCTTTTGTGTATAGAGACTTTTTTGTGTAAAGAGACTCTTTTGTGTATCGAGACTTGCTTAAAAAGTTGCAGTGTATTGAGCAACTTTTTCCCGATGTGGTGGAGGTGTGTAACAAAATAGCCCTTGTTACATGTAATCATATAATCGAACACTGGTGATTGGACTTTATATTTACCTATTATTATATAATCGAACACTGGTGATTGGACTTTATATTTTACGTATCCTATAACTTTGACTATACTGATTGGACGTTACATATTATTCTTTGAACTATTGTGAATTGACTTATCATTTTATTTCAGAATCAGTATAGAATGCTTTCGTAAAGTAAATACCTTTATTTAATGTATATTCCATGTAAATTGAATCACGATAATTCTGTGTCCATCAAAGACTTTATTGCTTTAAAGGAAGGTCAGAGAGAGAGCCAATAGCTACCATGTTTACATATTTATGGGGTGTATTGTTTTGAGGTGATGATCCTTTAATGACCGTAATTAAATCCTTGCTGGTCAGTATGTCTCCAATTTGGACATTATGTTCCCGATTTGTACACAAATATCCTGAGGGGGTAAAGTTTGATATAAACTAAATAATTACATACATCATTCGGCTAATCGAAGTCAATTAGACCTTTGATCGGCTCAGGTAGATGACAGTAATTGGTCACGATACAGTGACCCTCCCACTAGTAAATATCTGTCGTAACCTTGATTGACCCTAAGTACACTGATTAAGGGCGGGTTCTTGACTGATCAGCTTGACGCCATCTTGGAGCATCATAGTAACAAGGTGGTGGCGCCCTCTTAAGGGGCTTTTCAACACCCAATGAACACTTGTATTACTTTGATAGTTGTTTTCCCCAAATAGTATAAAACTACCAACTTCTCGCAAGTTAAATTAATTCCGACGCTCTTTCGAACTCTTAACATCTCTCTCTGACTTCCCCGAATTGGGACTGTGTATTAAGTTTGCTTTTTGCCGAATAAAACCACTATACGATCACTTAAGACTTTCACTTAACGTGTACACTACTTACGTAAGATACGCGTGGTAGTGTTATACAAGCTAAGCAAGTTGAAAGAAAACAAAAATCTAGACAAAATCCACTGACTTGTGTGCTGTGTACACAATGACCTTCTCGATATACATGTACATACAAAATGACATGATACAAAATGACATGAATACAAAATATAAACAGATATACAAAGCAAATATATAGGAATTGGTGAATAATATATTTACTAATTCAGCATCACAAATAAAGCTCTATGAAATGGAGTATTTACGGCATGAATGCTAGCAGTTTGATATTATTGAAAATTATTTGTTCTACTTACATAATATATAATAACTATAATTAAGGCGACATAGTTAACATTATTTTATTAATTTGCTTATTCAACATGTGGAAGAGAGGTAACGAGATCAACAGGAAGGGGATTACAGCATTACAAAATAAATTCGATTTTGCAGTCAAAAATTTAAAAAAATTGATATTGCTCTGATGTTTTGACGTATCTAGTTATTTAAAGTATTGTAGCTTTAGAAATTTGTATCCGTTATTATTATGTTACAATCAAGTTTCTTTATAAAGGATTTTGACTATTCTCGTCGCATTTTTTTTTTTACGGATGATTACGATATCTTCAATGCTTGCATGGACAGATTGATGTTCACTATTCAGTTGTTGATTACATAATCTCCCTTCACACACGAATGACCCGAGACGATGGCACAGGTAAACTAACGAAGCTACTGCTCCAGACACGTGTGTGTCTGGGGTATGTATACACAAGGTACACAAGTCTGGTGAACAAAGAGGAAGTTTCACACCTCTAGACTGGTAAATTGATTTGTGTATAATTAGCTACTCAATTATTAACAGCTAAGCATTCATTAGCTAATACACGGGTATAGTCCGTCAATCAGTGGTCAAAGAATCATGCATGAGACTATCAAAAAGAAACTAATGTTCAAAATATGCCTTAATTGTTACTTATCATTTAAAAAATGATAAAACTCACAATTCAACAATTTTAAACCTTGTTTAAAAATGCAATCAAGTAATAATGAAGTAATAATTTCGGAAGTAATTACGTCCCTGGTCTTAATTTCTTGTCCAATTAAGAACACCTTTCTTTCGAGCGCTATAGTCAGCAATTTAACTCCAAATAGGTTAATTAAATTGTTATACTGACACTAAATCATTATTAAAACTGAAAGAAACTTTCACATATCTTGACAAAGGATGTAAATAAGTGTAAAATAAAATTCCATTATCGTATTTTCAAAGAAGTAACTCGACAAACTTCATCTTGCGGCCATCTTGGAATTTCGCCTTGATCCGTTAATAATCCCTCGATTGTTTGTTAAAATGTGCATGCTATTTTGATTGTTATAAATCAATATTAAAATGAATAATCGGGCAATATTGATGTAATTTTGGGCAGGTAGCATCGTTTTTTACCCCCCCCCCCCCCCCATTCATAAACGATGCTACCTGCCTGAAATTACATCTCATGACAAGCAAACAAAAAACAAAAAAATTAAAGGGGACATTGAAAATCTTCTATATCCTTATCCGTGGGGGAGGGCGGGAGCTGGCGTGGTATATATCTGTAACTTCAATTTTACTCTTAATTTCCTTAATTAATACTTACATACTCCCCTAAAAAGTAAGGAGGGGGGGAGGAGGCTCCATGATAATTCAATTTTTTATATGTAAACATGGTAAATGCAAGCCCCCCCCCATCCCCTACCGATGCTTCGTGCCTGAATTTTATGTCTCATACGAGGAATAGACCCCCACGTTACCTTTTACAAAACATATTTATCAATATCATTATTAATGTCATGAAAAAACATCCGAAAAATGTTTAAAAAATAGGTTTTATATAACAAACGTGCCTTGATTGATTGTCAATTTGCTACATAGAATACACATGTGATGCAAAATGTGTCAAAATGTGTCATTACTAAATTCATGAAGCAAACGTTAACAAGTTTCCGAATTCGGCATTTTTGTTCGATAAAATATGGGTTTAAACTCAAACAACAGTATATTTAGTCATTCAGTGTTGATAAGGAAATATAAAAAAAAAGTGTTCATATATCGAAAAAGTAATGCAAGAAAACAAACAGTTTTCATACGATATTCTTGTTTCTCATATTACAGTAGTTGACCCCGTGACGCCACAGTTCATCCCGCGCCAAATCGGCTTGATTAAAAATCGTTCTGAAGGTGTGAAATCGGGTTTTCCCCAAATATCTCGAAAAGTACTTATGCGACCGCAGTAAAATTTTCAGGATGTTTTTACACATAGATCTCCATTATATCAAAAATTGACCGCACTATACATGTAGGTAGTCTAGATACCGTTTGTCCCTGGTATACTTTAAAGCAGTACTTAAGCAAGCAAATAATGAGAGAAAGAGAGAGAGAGAGAGAGATTTCAAAAAATGAAACATTTGGTAAATGATTAATTCATATATAACTTCTTTTATAGGGAAATAATATTGTAACCAGTAAATTGATTTTTAAACCAAAATTTCACTTTTGTGTTATCCTAGAACCGTACATCGCGGATTTAATCACAGGTAACAAGTCTTAAACATCCGGGGATATAATTACATGTATATACAATACGAACCACCGAGGGTAAGAATATTAATCAAGGTGACAGTCTGGCAATTTACGGGTTGATGTTTGCAACATTGCCACCTTTGGTCTTCTGTACTATGTATGTGCATGTATTTTTAAAATGCACTTATTTGATCTACTGTTACTTACACGTATGCAGGTAATATAATTATACAAGAACAGAAACTCGCTCAAGCTGAGCTCGGTGCAACCAACCTATTGAAATAGCGTTTGTGAAATTTATTAAACTTAGCGATAATTTGAAGTCTTGTTACCTTCTTACATGTATCAAAACAACAACAATCACATTGAAAAAAAAAACCCCAATCAGTCTCGCTATAATGACTTAATTAAACTACAAAACATGATACAGTTATTTTAGCATGATTTTAAAGTCAATATATAAAACATTTTTTTTCCAAATGTTATATTTTACCCTCTTTTATTAAAAAAAATCCGTACAATGGGTAACAATGCGGCGTAGACAATCGCCGTTATTGACGATGTGGTTATGTGGTTCTTGTTCTGTGCACCTGTGGTTGTCTTAGTATTCCGAATTCTTTTAAAGGCCGAACATTTTTACCGGGTGGAAAATCTCGGGGGGGGGGGGGGGTGTATTTAACAATCGGGTTCGTAATTCAACATAATTATTACACTCCAAGATGGAAACTAGGAACATCACTGGGAACATCAGTCTGATCAGAGTTGAGAAATGACTACATGAGAAATATGAGAAGTTTATGAGCATTAGATATGAAAAAACGTCATCATTGGGTAAACATTTGGTTGCTTACAATCTGCATAAGGTATTTTTTTGGCGTTGCATTAGTACTGCACAGCAACAAAGGTCCCCTCATATTCTTATCTGCTGAGGTAAAGAACTGCACCTGTTAGACGCTCACCATCTATACATCATTGTGCCAAATATTCATCTCTTTTCGGGATGGATTTTTTATACACTGATTTTAGGTGGGAAGCGCCTATGGTAATTACCAGAAAGAGCTATATAGTATGTAATGAAATTATAAGTTTCTATAAGAGATAGATAACAAGAAAGTCTAATTAGATGGATTAAAAATGAAGAACCAGATAATAACTATTAATTGAGGATTAGAATCTGCATTTTTATATAGCAAACATGCACCTACAGTATTTTGGAAAATCAACACAATATATTCTCACATGTCTTTTATCAGATGAAAACATGAAATGTTTGTACAGTTGTTGATCCAATCAATTACTATGAGACAGAGTTTAATGTTATGTGCAAATTAAGGTGAAATAACAAAAGAAAATAATTTATTATGAGAAATCATTAGAAAAATATCTGTGATATATGGGAAAATTTATCCTATGTGAAAAATCATGGGATATATCCCATTTTCTTTATTATGTGGGATTTTTTGTCCTATATGGGAGAATTAATCCCATCTTTTAACAATTATGGGATTTTTTCTCCCACATGGGACAATTTATCCCACAGTACTTTTTCTCCCATGGGATTTTGGTGGGGTTTGAGATGGGATGAAAAATCCCACCAAAATCCCATGGGATTTTGATATTTGAGAGACAATTATAAGAAAACTAGAGCAATGTGTACATTCATGCTGACATGATAGGATCAAAGTAAATTGTCCCACCAAGATATATACACAAAAGTAAGCTATGTCCAACGGAAATGGTAGCTAAAAGCCCGGACTTTGTCATGTCCGGACTTAAATGTCGCACTGTTCTTAGAGGTTATATATTTTCAATTATTAGTAAAAAATACAACGTCAGGTGCCTGTCGAATAGAGCTCTGTTGAATTGCCTTAAAAGTGACAATAACGGGCAATATGTTTTATCAGAGATTATGACAAGTTTAAACTTTAAATTCTGTCACATGAGGGAATGAAAACCATGTAATCTATGTAAAAAAGTATTCTAGCCCTACTCGCCTGCTCCATTCCGAAGCAAACGGTCATCTTCTTAGCTTTATTTACATAGTACAATGTATTGTAATAATAAATGGATATCATATTTTTTAAATGATTAATTGGACATATCAGCCTAAAAGAAATTAGCCACGTCCGCATATGTATCGGACAGTATGTACATTTTAAAACTGAAACTTTCAAATATGTGCATGATTGTACATTTAAACCGTGTAGATTAAGTTCCAGTTCAGATCAAAACTCTGAGGTTTGGGTCAATTCTCAACAGGATCAATTTTCAACGGGTCGAGGTCATCAGAGTTTAGAAAAATCTTTTTCATACCGTTGAAAAATGACCCCGGGTATAAATTTCACGATTCTGGTCTCAATTTTCAACGTTGAAAAATGACCCGCCGGGTCAATATTCAACGTTGAAAAATGACCCCTGGGTCAATTTTCAACCCGGGTCAATAT
Organism: Magallana gigas; assembly: GCF_963853765.1. NCBI lineage: Eukaryota > Metazoa > Mollusca > Bivalvia > Ostreida > Ostreidae > Magallana > Magallana gigas. Next base: position 9,634,372 of record NC_088856.1, read on the forward strand.
TCTTCGTTACACCGGCAAAGCGACCCAGTGAACTCTAATGCGGTCGTACTGCAGGGGCGCTTCGGCGGCATGTCTTTGATGCCGGCGATGCGAAGAGCGTCTGAATTAAGCAAACTGCTGACAGAAACGAGCTCTATATTTATGCTAAAAAGCTGTTATTATTTTTATTTAAGATAAAAATAAAACGGAAAACAAAAAAACCCATCATTTTAAAGATAAAATCGTTAAACAAAACAAAATTAGGGAAGAAAAAATAATCGGCACTCGGGGACGGAACCCGGGTCACCTGGGCACAAGTCCAACACTCTCACGACTGAGCTACGCGGACTCGCGCTTCAGAACTTTTGAGCTCAAAATCTCGGGAATGCTTGCATCGATTTTGAAACGAATTTCATATTCTGAAGTGTTTCAAGCGTCTCTATCGAGTAAAAACATAAATAAAATTCAAGTCTAAAAAATTGAAAAATTAAGGTTTTTCATTTCCTTCCGGTGACGACCGGAAGTGACGACAGACGTTCGGATATGCAAAGGGCACTGCGGCCGTTTACTCTCTACCATCTCTGAAAATTTATAGGTTCTATCTTAAATACTTTTGGAGAAAAATTGTGAACAAGCAAAAACGTAAAATCTTCAATTTCTCGGTACCGGAAGTTACGACCAACAAAAGCTCGTGTAATTTTCTTACAAATTTTGTCATAAATAAGATCTGAAAGTTTCATGAAAATCGGCTGAAGCATTTTTCAAACGTGACAGAAAAAAAATTAATAATAATAATAATAGGGAAAAAGAAACAAAGCAAAAACAATAAGGTCTTCCGGAATAAAACTGACACATTTATTGAAATGATAGTGGAACAATAATACTAAAACTTTCCACTGACTACCACACTACTTCTTACTTCTTTGAAAACATAAATTATACCAACCTCTTCGACTGCTTTTCTCTGCTGTTAATACTACTTCCGTTTGACGCCCAGTGGGCTCGATGGTCTTGGCCATTTTTAGACCGTATTGATCTCCTTTAAAAGATGGGCTAATTTAACAAATAAATAAAGGAAAACGCCAATATTCAAAAGGTGAAATCTACGAAATATATATCCTGATATATCTTTTTAAAATTATATTCTTAAAAAAGCATTCCTTTCTTGTTTATCGAAAAACAGGACTATTAAGGAGATTAAACTGCATCAAGGAATTATTCTGACTCAGAAAAATCAGTTTCCTTTACATTAAACAATTGTTTAATCAAATATAAAACGCTAAAAACAGCTTCTTTCCTTGCTTGAGGAAGTCATTGTTCTTATTTATTTTATTCGAATACCATTTTTTCTAACAAGGAAGAATCTTTTATATCAAAATGCTGCTAAATGTTATTTATACATGAAATTTGTTTTATCCGCCCATTCAAATTCCAAAAAGAGATTATTGTACATGTATGAAATATATAATATTTCATTTTACTTAATTCATACCACATCTCTGCAAATTAGTGTTTAAAATAACTTTCTTTTTCAAATATATCCTAACATGTATTGATATTAATATATCGATGAAGGCAAAATTAGATAAATGGATAGATAATTTATTAATAAATAAAGAAAGAAATTATTAAATGAATAAATGAATGATTAAAAAAGTTTTTTGTTAACAAATACATGTATAGTCTTCGACATGTTCACATAATTTTTATGAAAAAATAGACATTGCAAGAAAAAAATATTTACAAATATATAAATATAGAAGTTTATTTCAATGAATTATAAAAATATTTGGCAAACGAAATTGATTTGGATAATCCTTTATCATCAGTCAACTTGCAATCATGGACATAAAAATGATATTTCATGTAAATGTACAAAAATACTGAGAAGTATTCAACCAAATGTAGACAAATGTAGTGAGAAGTTACAGATGCTTGTTCATATGACAAGAGTTTTTTTAAAAAAAAGTATGAATAAATTTGAGCTCCCAGTTGTAAAACAAGCCAATACAGGACACACCTTTTACAGATGTAAAAAAGAAATAACAATATCAAAGATTAAACTTGTACCTTTCATTGCAATGTTAATAAACAAGCAAAAATAATAGAACTTATCAAACACCACAACACTTGTTTAAATCAAACTAAGCATCATTCTAGAAGTCTTAGATCATTCTATTTCAGTATAACGTACGGTTTGCTTGAATAGAATTTTAATATGAACCTGGTAATGTTCCACTTGTTCTTTCTGGTTCCAAGAGAAAGAAAAAATGAAAATGTCAACTCTCAATGAAATGAATCAGATGTATTTTTATCAAATTAATGCATTTCTACGATTTGTACAAAAAAATCCAGTTTTCTGTATTACAACGAATTCATACAAAATCCAAATGTTACGTATTAACTTTATGTGCATGTAACAAGTCTATATTGGCCATTGGATGCAGAAAAAGTATTCAGTTCACATTTTTAACCGGCTTTTATAAAATATGTATATAACTTAGCACGAAAATATATGCCTGGTTGTCTCTTTTTTAAGGACATATAAAACATTGAAATAACAGTATTTACAATTTGTCATAAGTATTTGTATATCTTCGTTAATTATTCAATGGTATGTTTAACAGCTTCTTAAAACCCCTAGACAAATGAGACTAAATGATATTGTTAAAGTAATATATCTATATCCACCAAGAATGATTCCCTCTATTTATTACGAAAATCGATTGTTATTCATAGCTCTGAAGAAACTGCAGGACAGAAATCTATTCTTCCCGGTTATTGATTCGTCAACACCTTTTGCTATTTTATTAGCTGACATACTGATGTACATTTTCAATAATTTAGTTAATTTTTCTTTTTTAAAAATAAATCTATCGATTGGCTAACAGAAAGATGTAAATATAAATTTTAAAGATAAAATGCTTTTTTGATGATTCATGCTGATTTTGAAGGTCACGATCATTGCAGGAAAAAGATGTATTTTTTCTGCAATATTCAGCATGATTCACCAAAAAAGCATTTTATTATTTAAATAAACAGGGAAATAAAACCTCGTCGTCATCCCATAAGCACATTTGTGAATCAGCTCAATGAACCTTTTTGAAATGGTCAACACGAAACTAATAGAAGTAGACAATTATTTTTTAAAACATAAAAACATTTCAGTCAAGTGTTTCAAGATTTCATTGGTTGTGAAGTAACAGCATTTTCACAAGCCTCTTCATAGGATGGGGGTTGGGCAGTTACAACAGAGGATGGTGTAAGGACAGGCGCTGCGTTAACTACGTATACATCCGGAGGCTCTCGTCGTCTGCGTTGATTGCAACATCCGTCACAAGAGTCGCCGAGGAAACAAAGCCACCAATGAGAGGCGAAATGATGACCGACATCTCCCCCGCCGTCGTCAGAGCAACATCCTGCAATCAAAGTACAATATGACAGTTAGACAGATGTTACAGTATTAGTTTTGTTACATTGCTATCTATTTATGTAACGTTAAATACTGACCAATATATAAAAAAAATTATGAATATCGGTAATATTTATTAAAAACCTTTCCCCTTACTAGCCATCTAACCATATTTTTTTCCCCAGAAAACTTGCTTTTTAGGGTTTTTCCTTCGGAAAATTAGAAATACGGGAAAACCTGCATCCATCTACAAGGTGTTTTAATTAATATCACATAGTTGTCCTTAAACTTTTTTTATCTAATATCGTAACTAGGAAGGTATCTAAAGGGTCCTACCACGGGGGAAAGAACTGCGAACGCTAACGCCCGTTTCCCGCCTACATTTTACATCCAAATATTTCGGAATTCCTGTCAGATATTCAAACACTAAGTTTTCTACTAAAAAGTATAATCAAATCCTAATCAATTTATATCAAAATAAAATTTGTAATCAAATTATTCATTTTTAAACAAAAGTTTTCTAAAAAAAAAAAACATTTCATTGAAATCGGTCTCTATTAGTGAGGAAAATATTATTTAGCGGCCAAGATGTGCATAAAAACTTAATAATAACATATTTACGATATATATTAAAGTAAAATTTCATATTAATTCATATCTGTTTATTAGTTTTCGAAAATTTACAAAGCAAAATTCTTTTTTGGGAATGTATTGCTGTCTGTAGACATATGCCCCCCCCCCCCCCCCCCCCCCCGTGAAACAACAAACCCTTTGGTAAAAATATGCTAAATAACAATAATTAAAACCCCTCAAAAGGAATTTTTGTTTCACGGGGGGGGGGGGGATGTTTTAAAAAAAATTTCCGATTTCCGTTATTTTCTATTATGAAATGAGCTATTTTAACCCAAAATACAAAGTTATCTCTCTTTGTTTAACCAAATCATTTATATTAAATGAAAATATACATAAATGTTTACATTATTATAAAAAAAAAATTAACTCTAATTTGACAACTTTAAAAAAATGACTTTTAGTTAGGCGGCTAGACAATGCTATCGTTCGCAGTCCAAATTTTGTCAGTTAGTCAACAGATTCTGTCGGATAGTAAATTTATCATCACGAGTCACGAGTCTCCCGATGGTTATGACTGTTGGTAAATGACATTGACGATACATGTATCGATTTTATCAAGCATTTTATTGATAAACTTAAAAGTATGAAAGCATGATGGTTGCTTATACCCCCAACAAATTTCATTTCTGACTGGAAGCCTTTGCTTGTTTGTTTTTAAATATCACAAACACCCCCCCCCCCAAAAAAAAAAAAATCTTGCGTACGATTTCAAGAGTTTAAAAATCCAGTTTTGAAAGTTGAAATACATGAAACTATTAAAAAAGCAATCCAATGTTAACACCACCCAAAACCCTCTATAATGAATAAGATTTATGTTTGGTGGGTTTCTACATTTTCCACCCTTCATTGTCGTTTATCAATTATTTTTTTTGGAGTCAAATGACAAGGTTTGGTCTCCACTACCAGCTTAAAACCCGAAAGTTTGTGTGTGTGCTTTCATTTAACAATAATTATTATAATTTTTTTTAAATGGAAATATATATCTGTGACATTAAAGAGGCTGTCCTGATAAGAGGTCGTCATTAATAATACAGCTATATCATGGTCATCCTCATCGTCAACATCTTACCGTTACATTCACAACAATGGCAGCCTGATCCGTCACCACAGCAACCGTGGAATCCCACACATTCACAGTCTTTACAACAATCGCCGCAGTTACATATATCACAGTCGCCACAGTCGGTACAGTCGCCGCAATCACCGCAATCACAGTCGCCGCAATCACCGCAATCACAACCGCCGCAGTCGATGTCACCCATTTTTTTTTCTATCAATATCAATATGTAAGCAATTTTCAATTACCAATAAAATCCATATGACATGCGCGAAACTAGAGAAGTGTGGCTAAATTAGTTAAGTTACTTAAAATAAGCCTCTGAACCCCCCCCCCCCCCCCCCTCCTTTCCGGCAAAACTGTCATGTTGTAGATTTTGAATTTGCCAGGTGAGACAGTAAATACAAAATTTACAACATTTTGTCAGGTTGTAATTTTTTTAGTGCCACCTGATAAATTAAAATTTTAGATGACAAAACCAAACTCATTGGAACCCCCTCTACTTGGAAAAAAAATTCTAGATCCGCGCATGTTATAATTCCTACCACCTCACTGACAACATTTAGTTTATATTAAGGTAACTCCTAACCATGCAGATAATCATATACTATGCTAATTATCTACGAAAATATGTTATCTGCATCTTAACAAGACAGGGAAGTATGTGTGTACGCACAGTGTGAACACACGAAGGTAAATTCAGACTCTAGGTCTAAGTTGTTGACAAACAACATTCAGATCAATACAGTCCAATCTATGGTCACGTGCCGCACCCACACACAGATTACCTGTAGGCACATGTACTACCAAAGAAATACGGAAAAACACACAGATAAACAAACATATATGTGGTTCCACTGTTGCCATTTTATAAGAGTAACAGGTACATGTATACCGTGCTTTTGTTTTTAAAAGAGAACGAACTAGTAAGAGAGAAGGAGAGAGAAAGGAAAGAGACACATACCTGTAATTCAATCGGACGACGTTTCTATTTTTAACACGGGAATTTCCACGTGGGTAAACAAAAAATATTACACGACCCCGTTTATTAGAACCCGTTAGAACAGATGTAGATAATAGCAATAAAAGTTAATGTGTCGAGACGATTTAATCGGCCGAAGAGCTCAGTTTTCCTCGGACATTACTGATTAAATTAGGAAAACATTAAACAGTTAAGTAGTTTTTTTTTGTTTTTTTGGGGGTTTTTTTTAAAGTAAAGTGATACAAACACATTAAAAAATTAAAGAACTTACTTTTCAATCTCACACGACCGCTTTCTTTGTTTATTTACTCGGCACTAGTCGGCAGTGTATAGACCAGTCACTAAAGGAGTACTTTAGTATCATTTCCCGTGAATTTTCCGGTTGGATTAGCGTCATAAATGTTGTCATCATATTGTAGTAAATGCGCGGATCCAGAATGTTTTTTTCCAAGGGGGGGGGGGGGGGGGGTGCGAGGTATAATTTTGTTTTCCGTGGGGGTCGAGGCATTTTTTGGGATTTCCACTATGTTAATGAAATAAATTTGAGTTTTCTATATAGTGACAAATTCTGACCTCTAGGTTCTTGCATAGTTGATGTGTCGAAGTGAAAGAACTTGGTTCTTTGTTCTTTTGTCAAAGTTCACATTAAAACAACGCCTGTCAATGTCTAGAATTAATTTCATCGGTTAATTTTCGGGGGGGGGGGGGGTGTTTTGTTTTTGTTTTTTTGTTTTTGTTGAGTTCCCTTTTTTTTTTTTAGCTCACCTAAGCAGAAAGCTCAAGTGAGCTTTTCTGATCAAAATTTTTCGTCGTTGTTGTTGGTGTTGGCGGCGTTGTCGTTGTAAACTTTTCACATTTTCTTCTTCTCCAGAACCACTTGGCAGATCTCAACCAAATTTGGCACAAAGCATCACTGGGTGAAGGGGATTCAAGTTTGTTCAAATGAAGGGTCAAGCCCTCTTTAAAGGGGGGATAATTGAGAATTATTGAAAATTTGTTTTTATTTTTCAAAAATCTTCTTGTCAAAAACTTTTCGGCCAGAAAAGCTCAAATTAAAATGGAGGCATCCTCAGGTAGTTTAGAATCAAGTTTGTTCAAATCATGGTCCCCTGGGGTAGGTGGGGCCACAAAAGGGGGCTCAAGTTTTACATAGGAATATATAGAGAAAATCTTTAAAAATCTTCTTCTCAAAAACTATCAAGCCAGAAAAGCTCAAATTAAAATGGAAGCATCGTCAGGTAGTGTTGAATCAAGTTTGTTCAAATCATGGTCCCCTGGGGTAGGGTGGGGCCACAATAGGGGGAATGGAGTTTTACATAGGAATATATGGAGAAAATCTTTAAAAATCTTCTTCTCAAAACTTATCAGGCCAGAAAAGCTCAAATTTGAGTGGAAGCATCCTCAGATAGTGTAGATTCAAGTTTGTTCATAACATGGTCCCCAGGGATAGGGTGGGGCCATAGTTGGGGGATGAATTTTTATACAATAATATATATATATATATATATATATATATATATATATATATATATATATATATATATATATATATATATATATATATATATATATATATATATATATATATATATAATCTTTTTAACAAATTTAAAAAAAAAAATTTAGGCCAGGAAAGCTCAAATTGGTGTGTTAGCATCGTAAGAAAGTGTAGATTCAAGTTTGTTCAAATCATGGTCCCTGGGGGTAGGGCGGGGCCACAATGGGGGATAAATTTTTATATATACTAGAGAAAATCTTTAAAATTCTTCTTCTCAAAACTATTAGGCCAGGAAAGCCCAAATTTGAGTTAAAGCATCCCCAGATTGTATAGATTCAAGTTTGTTTAAATCATAGTCCCGAGGTACGGTGAGGCCACAATGGGGGATGAGTTTTACATAGGAATATATAGAGAAAATCTTTAAAAATCTTCTTTTCAAAAACTATTTGGCCAGAAAAGCTTAAACTTGTGTAGAGGCATTTAGGGTAGTGTAAATTCAAGTTTGCAAAATCATAGTCCCTCCTAGGAGTAGGGCGAAGCCTCAATGGCGGTTTGAATTTTTACATAGGAATATATAGAGAAAATCTTTAAAAATATTCTGAGAAAATTTTCAGTCCAAAACTCAGTACTTTGTATGAAAGCTCAGGTTATGCAGATTTAAGTTTGATGAAACCATGATTCCCTTGAGAAAAGTGGGGCCACAAAATGGGGGGGGGGGGGGTATATAGGATCAGAGAAAAATCTTCTTAGAGGTACAACAACAAAAGGGGCTTGATATTGACCCCCAAAAAAAGATGTAGATAAAAACTGGCAGATTTTCAATAATTTTTTTTTGGCAAGATCTACTGTACTTAGATGTCAAGATATTTTGATACTGTAATGCTAATTTGACCAAAGTTAAGGCAATTGTTGCTCAGGTGAGCGATGTGGCCCCTGGGCCTCTTGTTTAAATATTGTGTTTACAACTCCTATCACAGATGAAAGTATTAAAAGAATTGTCCCATCTTTGCTCTTGATTTGGTTTGTTTTCGTTATTTAAATTTTCTGTTGTTGTTTCTTTTGGGTGTTTTTTTTTCTTTTTTTTGGGGGGTGGGGGTATTTTTTAATTATGTTGCAATTGAGGGGGTGTTATGATAAGAAAAAAACACTGTGTTGTTTTCCTTTTTATTTAAAGGATACATATAAATTACAGTATTTCACGGATAAAAATTTAATAAACTAATTCAATTCAATACATAATATTGTTTTCCTTGCAAGTAACATAAATTATGAATATTTTTCAAATGGAACTAGCAGACAAATCTTCATTATAGTAATTGTAAAATTCATATGCATAATTCTACAACGAATCAAGAATTTTTGAGACATTCTCTTTGTAAACTTCACAATTGTGTTGTTATATTGTATTTTTTTATGATCGTTATAAAATGCAAAAATGATACTAGGGTATGTCATGATTTCATCGGTTGCGACGTAACAACATTTTCACAGGCCTCTTCATAGGATGGGGGCTGGGCGGTTACAACAGAGGATGGTGTAAGGACAGGCGCTGCGTTATCTACGTATACATCCTGGGGCTCCTGACGTCTGCGTTGATTGCAACATCCGTCACATGAATCGCCGACAAAGCAAAGCCACCAATGAGCCGCAACATGATGACCAACATCACCCGCGTCTCCGCAACAAGCTACAATCAGAGGTGCAACAGTTTATTTAGAAAATGACACTGTCGTAACGTCATTTTTAATTTATTATGTACCAAACGAAACAATCATGATCAATGAACAGACTTACAATTAGAACATTTGTACTGTTAAGACATTTAGAGTAGAAAGAATGGATTGGAGCCTTGATGATAGTTATTTTACAATGATAATAAAATTGACCAAAAACATTGGAGCAGGGATTGCTTTAATGTTCAAATGTGCAACTTTTACTCGTTTTCTATTAAATGTCTACTTAATTTTGTAGCAATTTTTCCATATATATATATATATATATATATATATATATATATATATATATATATATATATATATATATATATATATATATATATATATATATTGCTAAAAATGGCACTTTCTTCTTGATGACCAATCTTTTAACAATTACTATTGCATTCACAGCAATGGCAGCATAATTCGTCTCCACAGCAACCATGGAATCCCACACATTCACAGTCCTTACAACTTTCGCCACAATTACATATATCACAGTCGCCACAGCTGGTGCAGTCGCCGCAGTCACAGTTACCGCAATTGCCACAATCGCAACATCCACTGCAATCACCGCATTCGCCACATTCACCGATATTAGTACAGCAGCAAGCAATACAATCGAAGCAAGCGCCGCAATCATCGCCCATTTCATAAAGTTTTTTTCTCTACAAGAAACGCATTTATGTATAAGAGGCGTTTTAACAATTATATTGTTTAAATTAAACCATTTCAAAAGACTTCGCGGGCATGTTAAGGCTTCCCGATGGATTTTACAGCGATATGTAGAAAGTCACTTGTCTGTACTTCATATGATGACGTCATAATTAACTTTGACGTCACGATCTGCATTCCTGTCGATAGTTCTCAGGGAATGTATCTTAACGTTAAAAGTGAATTATATCAAACCAGTATAATACCGCATGTTTCCTTTACATAAATGCTGCCGTTAATGCAAGACGTACAGAATTCATTCCTATTAAAAACCATTATCAAATAATCGGCAGTTTTAAAGCTTCGTTTTAAGTAAAAGACAATTTATAAACTAGTGGTTTGGAGACTCTCCCTGCTACGTGTAAACAACTGAATGAAGAAATTTCCATGCATGTAAAACCAGCTTGGCGCAGGTGAAAGATCAACACAATTTTAGAATATTTTACGTAATATTGGTAGAGAATATAAGTACTAATGTGAATCGTGCTTGGGAAACCTACGGATTTACCCCAATTTTTTTGTAAATCGCTTTTGATTAGTAAAAATGTGCATTATTTTGATGATTTTATGGAATGTTTCAACAATATCTTCCATGAACGAAATATATATTTCTTTCCAAAGCAAGAACTTCAAAGTATATGACTTAACAAAGGATTTTTATTAAAAATATGTATGATTTAATGTCATTAATCACCTGCGCCGATGCGATTTATATAGATCATACGCATTATTTGGATACGCCCGTCACGTGATTACAAAGTACATATGACGTCACAAAAATGCATCAAATGTAATGTTTAACATCGGTGTCAATAAATGTATTATAGATTTTAAGAAATACTCCCGGTCAAAGTATTTTTACAATGATCCAAAAAATATCGTTTTCCAGCCGTATTTTAGCATCGGGACGCCTTAACAATGCTGCGTTTGCTTTGACCTAAATAAATGATTTAGAAATTGTCTAGTTGGCATAGTACTGCAGATCATTTCAAACTCTTATATACTGACATTTAAAATGGATTTTAAAGAAATATACTATTATCCGTTCTTGAAAGAGGGTGTTGTAGTTTCTGTGTTATTTTCCCTATTCAAAGTTACAGAATTCGATGTTATTTTTTTTTGGGGGGGGGGGGGGGGGGTTTGGGTTAAATCTAAGAACGCTTTGTTAATTTTCCCTTTTACAAACAATGTCTTGATTAGTCGAGTGGTTACGCAGTTAAAATAGATTGTAACCCTGTTCAACTTTTTTGATTTGGGTTCGAATTACGGAACAGTTCGAATTTTTTAAAAACATATTTCTTTTAATCGCAAGAAAAGGTAATGTATATGGATGATTTAAAAATGTCAGAATTAAGTTATTTTTAACGCTTGTCAATAAATATTTTACATGCGTGCTTAATTTTTTTTCAAAATTACTGTGTGGAGTACCTGTTACAAACTTGAATTTTTAATAAATATCATTTTCGTCTAAACAAGGGATTTCAAAACAATGTAAAAGGTCTGGGGGGTTTATGAAATAACAGCTTGTGCCGTTTTGAAAGATGCATATATATATTGTAAAAAACAAAAAATTCAATAAAAAAGTATTAATCGGTGATCCGTAGGTACCTACAACAAGTACGTACAAATTTGTTCCACCTTTTTATCTAGATTACTAGTATGAGTTTATCTAGATATTATAAAACTTACGATGAGGATAATTTCATCAACTCTGTCAGAATCTAATTTGTTCATATAGCTCAAAAGAATGGTATTCTAAAAAGGTTGGACCGTATAAATCAATTTTGATATGTGTAAACACCAACTGTATTTATGAAAATCAAATGGTGGTTGCTGTGTTCAATACAAATGCGCTTATAATGTAATTGGCTTTTATTGTCTACCTACGGAACATAGTTGTTATGTAAATGTGGTCGTCTACGTAATATGTCTATATTACGAATATGACTCTTCAGGATTCCACGGGTATTTAAACGTCCTTTCCACATTAGGTAATAAACACGCTATTTTGCGAAACCCTCTTTGGTTGAAAGGGCTATAAAGAGAGATTTATATATGCTCAGGGGAGATTTTTTAAAACGTGGTCTGATATGATCTTGCCGCTTGACCTTAAAACGTTGTTCATTGTCCCTGCACATCCTTTGATCAATCTGATGATGAAGTATGAACAAGATTTGACCAAGAAGATATACTAAATGACATATTCTACTATATGGCATTTCATATAAACCTAGAATTTTTTATTAGTTCATGAGCCATGCAGATCGGGTCATGTGTAGAGAAAATATACAATGGACTAATAATCTCGAACGAACGAATAAAAAGACGAACAGACAATGCTCGCGATCACTCGTATGAAGTCACAATAGTTCGTCGGGTATTCGTCAGGGTTGGCAAAAAAAGCGGGAAATACTCATATTTTCCAGGACGGTGGGAAATACTGGGAATTCCCGGGAATTACTGGTATTTCCCGGGAAATAGTGGGAAATAAAGTTTAACTACATATTATAGTACGTCATACTTAGTCTTAATCAAATCTGTTGGGATGTACAAATATTAATAGTACATCTTGTCAGATATGAAATTTTATGATAGTCCTTAATTTTAACAAGCTTTGACTAGCCAGTAATTCATTGGTTATCTTCTGATGAATATTCCAAACATGGTTCATTCATACACAATTGTTATTTGTTTTTAAGACTAAAGTCAGGTATAGGTGCATCTATACAGTTATCATAAACATGATATCAAAGTTCCATCTTCTGATTATTTAGTGTATGTGAAAATGGGCCAAGAAAGTTATGAATATAAAGTGTGACCTGTGTCACTTCCTCAGTATGTAACACACTTGAGAAGCCAATTAGCCCCACTCATAGTCATAGTATATATCTCCCCAAAATAGGAGCACAAAATTGTCAAGAGTCAATAATTAAAACAACATGACATTGTGTGATTATTTAATTGTTACTTGTAACACCTATAATAATTATGACAGTTCATTTTGTGCTTTGAATTATAAATCTGTAAACTTGGGGGACAAAAAGCTAGACTAAAATTTGTACTCTAGCAGCTGTAGAAGTCTTTTGGAATAGGTGATCTGATGACTTTAATATTCATAAACTGACAGTGAAATGGCGAAGTATGCTAAATGGTGTTTTGATGCTTAATGTTAATATCTTATATCCTAAACATATATTTTACATTGAGCAAATTAAAGAAAAAAAATATTATAAATTTGTATTTCACAGTATTTCCCAGTTTAATGAAAATCAGTAGTATTAACCAGGACGGGAAATACCGGTATTTACCACCGGTAATTCCTGGCACTGGTATTTCCCGGCCAACCGTGGTATTCGTAGTATATCGCACGTACATGTATAGTCCAAAGATTTGCACGTGACCTTCCATGTCGAATAATTACATGTACTACAAATATATGTATGAGAGCAGTACGTGCTAGTGTTGTTCGAGGGTCTAAGAGATTTTAAAATTGTACTCTAGCCACGAATTTTAAACAATTCATATATGAACGTACATGAGAGCTGAAGGGTTCACTGGCACCAACGACCCCCGCTCGTGTTAATATATACGTCTATAATACATACATGTAGGCATGAAGTAGTTAAGGTGTTCTGAAAAATACAACTTTCAGTGAAGTAAGGGAAGGTGTAAGTTTTGAAACGCATTAACATGTTCCTTGGTGGACGGATCGATTCTGTGAACTACATTTTGGACATTCAACAACCATCAGAAAAAAGAGAGAATGCACGTAGTCACGTGTTGTTGTGATATTGTTTACACCTGATACAATATTTTTGATTAGAGAAAATATAGATATCTGATAAATAAGAGTCTCATTACGTGACGAAAATGCATTTTATCGGAAAGGGAAAGAGAAAAAGAGAGAGGATCAATAGAAAGAAAGAAAAAACAGGAAAGTTACCTGTTGTCAGTTGAACGACGGTCCTATATATCAAATCTAAATTTCCCACGTGCGACACAAACAAATTAAGCCTTCACCTGACGTCAATATTTTTAGAACACATGTTGACGTTAAAGCTATGCATACAATTTCTATCGCGCTTCTTTTCTTAGACCTTATGTACGAGCACTGTTTTTCTAGGTAGCAGTTTCAATGTTAGGTATCTCTTCAGATTCAACAAGAGTAAGTGTAAAAATACTCCACTCTCCCCTTATATGTAATTATACCTCACATAATTAGTGGCAGCCAGGGTATGCTTACATACACAAAAAATAACTTTTAAAATGAGCATACAACTCCCCAAAAAATGACCACATCAAAACGTCCTGCAAGTATGCACGTCTACCGCATGCTTTTCTTTTTAACAACAGTTAAATCTTAAAAACGAATGTGCCAAAATTTCCAGAAATATAATTGAATCAGATGCACATCGATCTTTACATTAAATCCTCAATGCCTACAACGTGTAACGGTTTAAGAGGTGTAACTGCTGCGCTTACAAAAACAACAACAACAAAATCCGGACTGATGTACTGACTGACGGACGGACATATTTACCCCTCGCAACTTGTTGACTGGGGTATAATAAAATACACAAAAGTAATAAAATGAAGATTTTAATGATAATTTAGAAAGTATCAATTCTATTTTAACTAACAAACTATTATATTTGAAAAAATTATGCTAGTTACATGTCCTGGGGTTTTTTTTATCTTATAACATGAGTGAGGAGAAAACGTTTGTCTAATCTACTAGGGAATAATATAAACACTGTTATCTGATATTCATGTATATGTTCATCATTTATATTTTGAACCAAATCAAAATATTATATCTCTAGATTCTTATTAGCCAAGTGACAAATGCAAAGGATTATTTAAACAACAAAATGTTTTCTTTTCTTTGATGATCCATATGCGGAATATGAAGGTGGCGACATTGTAGAATACATAATCCGCTAAAACGCAGGCTATGTAAATATTTTTATTAATTTTTTTTTTGAATTTCATTTTATTTTATTTTGCAATTATCGTTAACTTAATTTCTTATGAATCATCAAAAAATTATTTTGTTGTTAAATATTAAATCTTTTTTTTAACAATTAATAAATTGATTGTAAAAATAATTATAAAATTAACTAAATTACTGTTAATGAACATCAATACGTTAGCTAATAGAAACAACCAAATCGTCTCTATGGGAATTTGAGTATGACACCATCATGGTTGTTTGTGCAGTCCGTGATTTTTCTCAGGTCGCTGTAGGTTTCGACCAATCGATAAATGGGACGTGTACATGTACATGTAGTTTTGAGTCCTGTCAGTTTCTACAGAGCTATGAATAACAATAAGTATAGTGATAAATAAAAGGAATCAAACTCGGTAGATGTAGATATATATAATTCATGATTTCATTGGCTGCGATGTAACAGTCTCCTCAATAGCTTTTTTGTTTGAGGTAGATTGAGCGGCTCCCACGTGCACAGACGGAGTATTAACATCCGGGGACTCCTGACGTCTGCATTGATTGCAACATCCAACCCAAGAATCACCGACACAGCAAAGCCACCAATGAGCCGCGGAATGATGGCCAATATTTCCCTCGTCTCTGCAACAAGCTGTAATCAAAAGTGCACTGTAACAATTGAGCAAATATTGACTATTTACTAAGGTTTCAACAGTAAGAACACGCCCTTAAAAGTACAGAAGATTTTAAATCAATGCTTGACAGCTTAACATGTTCGAAAACATTGTCCTAGTTTGCAATAACATGCTTTCTTACACGTCACGTGATGATATTTAATGCACAATGTAACCTGAGAGAAATCAATAGGCGAGTTATAATATACAACATGTCTCAACCTTTGGTCACAACAGAGAAAGCGAAAGTAGAAGCAGTTTTTCTCTTATAAACAATGAGCTCATGATTGTCTATTAATCTCCTTTTGATAAAATTTGGATAATGCAAATATACAAGTACTATCGAACGGAGAGCAATAGACAAACATGCGCTGACTATGTATGAAGTCAGTATAAAAGTGGGCGTCCTCGTTTTTGTATGTCGATCCTAGAAATCATGATGTCCCCCACTTGTGAAAACTGATTCGTATTATGTAAGAATTAGTAAATACTTTTATTTAATGTAATTACGTAAAGCTGCAGTTTTGGTGGTGACATCCCTGCAATTAAAATAAAATTGCTTGTTAAAAAAGTTTTTCTCGCAAATATTTCATGGCCTTTAGTGCCGTTATCCTTTGTTATATATAGCCTAATACATTTCATCAATGACGCGATGACGTGCTGTGGGGCGCAAGCGAAATTTGCTTGATTATACGAGATGAAACAAACGTAAAGATATCAATAATTTAATATTTAACTAAACTATTGGTGAAAATCATATTAATGTAGGGAATAAGAAATAATTCTTTTAATATTATGAGGTGTTCAAATCCGGCCGCGCATGATGAAGTCTATAATAGAGCCTTTTGGGCTTAATAGAATTTGATCATCCCGATGTGATCACTTCAAAATACTAAATATATGATTCCTTATTTCTAAATCAAACAACTTTTGGAAGTAATTTTTAGGGTTGCAAATAACAAGATATTTCTACACAAGGAATGTCATTTTGGCATGTAAAATGGTAAACAAAGGATGTTATCAACAAAGAGTACATTGGTGGTTAATTTTCCGCATAGTTGTTGGAAATAAAATGACACGATTAGTTTTGATAACACATGCAGATCTATTGATAAAAGGCATTACAGGCATAAAACAGATAAAAGGTATCGCAGACCTGGGGTATATTATTATGAAATATATTGCATTTAATTACAATTACATTGGAATTCTTTTCATTACCATCACAATTACCATTAATTTTATTTACAAATGTAATCAATTTAATAACAATTGATACTTTGCTTACGTAATGAATTATAGTAAATCGCACAAGAAAAAAAAACAAATTTCAACTTTTAAGTTAATTAGATTGTAAACAAATATACATGTAGCAATAACATGTTTTTCATTTTGCACATCATATAAACATTTGATTAGAGGTCTAATCATCTTACTTTTGAAAGCATTGACAGACAGAAAACAGTATTTTGGCCTGAAACCTTGCCTGCAGTGTAATTTAAATGAAATTGAAAAATAAAGGTCATTACGGCCATCTTTTTTACGGAAGTAATTCATTGCATTACAAATACTTGTAATTGAAAAAATGGATACATTACACATTACACCCCATTACTTTTAATGGATGTAATGATTACGATGCATAACCATGCATTACGCATAACCATTACACCAGGTCTGAGGCATTCTTTTTTCTTGTTATTTCATCGATTTGCAGTCGTATCTCCATAATGCCTATCGTTACCTTTACAACAGTGACATTCTTCTTCAGGACAGCACAGGTATCCACAATTACATGTTTTGCAACAATGGTCACAGTTATAAAGATATAAATCAACAACACGACACTCGGAACAGTTACAACAGCTGCATTCACCACAGTCATCGCACTCACAACCTTCTCGGTCGGTGTCGGCCATTTTAGCTTGTATTTAGACTCTGTAACAACATGTCCTTTATATAAAGTACCTCCATATTTCTCACACAATAGTTCTTTAGGCAACGAGGAACTTATTTTAAAATAGGATTTTATCAAAATTACAATTTCTATTAAGTTTTTTTCGCAGGTAAATATACAAGCAGAACAATGATTATTTCAGTTTAAATTGCCAAATTGAATAATATTTGCTTGAAAAAAAAAACTAAAGCCAGTATTTAAGGAAGTTATCTTTCATTACAGTGTCATTGTGCATTATAAACATTGTAATTTATACTGTAAACAAACATAAATTGAACATTTATTAATTTTCACATGGAGAAGATTTTATTTCTATGGTTAATGGCTGGGTTTTTTTCTGGTAATCTTGATTTTACACTTTGAACGGATAACCTGTATCATTATTGTTTTGGTGATCATTATATAATCTATTAATTATATATATTGAAATTTTATCTATTTTATTTTACTGTCATGAATATATTATCATAAATTTGTTAATTTTATAGTAAGTATTTTTAATTTCCGACAGAAGAGTTAAAACAGAATACCATTTAAGGGAATCTGAACGCGGCTACTGGTTATGTAATTCTGGTATGATCATATTGGGAGGGAACGGCCGTTTAGGATATTTAACAGGGAATAAGAAATTTAAGATATACATGTCAATAAGTATTTTACTGAAAGGGTGAACAGCCGAAAAAAGATGACTTTTGAAATGCCAAATCACATACATTATACAGATAATATACATAACATAAATTATATATGTGTATACTACACAGAACGGCATTGAAAATTGATATACGTTTTCATATAAGTAATTCATTCAATAGCAACCAAATTTAAAGGGAATCGTGACAATTCAATTAAATTTTAATTGTAGTATTACGTAATAATATTTCAAATAATTTTACCTAATGTGGTACAATGTTAATATAATAATTAAAGTCAAGCTGGTGGCAAAGAGCATCATATACCATGTCTTGTTTTGTTTATACAGTGTATATGATGTATCAAAAGATAAAACTAATGGTCGAACCTCAAGCAAACTACAGTTTATAACTCCTTCAACCAGAAATTAATTATGGATAAAATCATATAAACTGGGTCTGTTTACGCAACATAAACGCATTATATGACATAAAAGAAAACAGGGATAGATACTTCAAATATTTCTGAAATCTTGAGTACCAAGCTACGTCATCTCTGGGATAATATAAACATACAAAAACCGCCATTTCGCTTTGACGTATAGTTATGAGTTATCTATACCCAGAAACAGAGTACGAAATATTTAATACATCACCCTTATGTAATCACCTTATATCGCCTTTACTACGCTAGCTGACACTAACTTTCACAAAGTAAAGCTGTCGTGTCCAAGATCATGTCACATTTGTTCTAAACTATACCAGGGTTAACAATTAGAACTATTTTAACAGGAGCTTGGACTTCGAGTAGTTGTATCAAATAGCATTGTAAGGTAGGTCTGTCTATTTCACTGCTGGCCACTCAGCCATGGCTCTTTGAAATCAACAAGATTTGTCTTGCTTTTGAGCTCAGACTATGCAATCTGTGTATATTTCACGTAAAAACAGCGTCAATATTTAACTTGTTTTGACGTAAGAAAAAAATAGTTTTAAATTCTACCGAAAGTCCAAGGTCTTGTTAAAATGGTTCTACATACAAAAAATATTCAAACAAAAACTTAAATGGATACCCGTGAAAAACCAATTTTGGAATCAAACACACAAGAAGAAGCTTTGTTGTCTGTATGCCTCTGTTTGGATTTGGACTTGTGTGTGTTTCAAGTGTTGTTTTTTTTTAATCAACCAATTAAAACATTTAATCGTTAAGATAAAATTAAAAAAAACATTTATCATAAAACATTTTTATTATGCATAATTTAACTTATAATTCCAATCTGCGATAGAGAACTACCCTCTTATTCGGATTCCAAAACATTTGCACGTGAATCTTCTGCTCCAGGGGCACTTAAATGACCCGCCACATGACCCAGTCAAGTATCCATTTCTTCTGCATTTCCTGTAGCAAGCCCGTATTCGGCATTCACCGCGTCTGACACAATTTCCCACATTGACGCCAGAAGTGACCATCAATATGGACAAAAGAATTCCCAAAATAAAAATTGTTTTATAATTCATCTGCAATTGATAAAAATAAAGTAAATTAACTATATTCAGTCTAATTCATGTGAACCAAGTAACATGGCTACACGCCTCGCATTTTTTATTTTGACCAGTATAAATACATCACCGAATATGCCTTCAATAAGTCCATCTAAAATTTCAAGCTTGTTCATACATGATGTTATTTGTTATTATAATATATAGCACAATATAAAATGTTATTCTTATCATAAAATTGAGAGATAGATACAATATAACAGCATATTCAGTCGTTCCTGAATTACTTGAAACAAAAAAGAAATATATCTTCCATTACCTTAATAATTGTTTCCTTCCTCAAAAACTGTTCAACTTCCTTCTTTATTTTGATTTATAATTTCATTAAATTTCAGTTATAGCTGCTTCGATAAAAATCAGCTAAGTCTGACTTCAGAGCGTAAAAGTTCTCTGCTATTTATCACAATCAAAAACAGCATCCTTGTTTATTTGAAACACATATGTATTGATGCCTGAAGTAATTCTAATTCTTCATTGTAACACGTGGCTTTGAAGAAATAGAATATAACACAATAACCCCTGTAATTAGAAGGACAATTATTGCTGCAAAATCACACCTGATACCATTAAATGAGTTATTTTCACGTGCTAAATGATTGATGTGTGTTTTATACGAGTTCTATTCTGTTTCTGGAAAAAGGGGTGTTCTCTGTCCGATATTTATTGGCCTTGTTTAAACATTTTCAAAATTTAAATACGTAGAATTGTAATGTAGATTTGTTTATCCTTGTCAAACCACACAATCTATTAATCGTTTTAAAATCATACAATATAATGATAATTCTAGAATTACCGCACAAATACAACATTACAGATAAACAATAATAATTTAGTCCTGTTTACTAGAATGGAATACCGGTATGACATTTTCAACATTACGTAATCGATATACAACAATAGTATCGATAAAATTGAAACAATTCTGATCGATATAAATTACCCGTGACAAGACTTCAAAACAAGAAAGCAAGGTTTTCTTCAATGCATGCTTTACATTTATGGAATTTTTTTATATAAACTTAAGTTTTAAATTTAGTAATTCCCGATAAAACTTTCCCCTTTTATGCATACATCATTTATCCATACAGTATAGCAATCGTAACTTTCCGAGAAGTTGCGATTTACAGAATATACACATAATAAACATAGAATACAATTATAAGCGCATTAATGTTTAAGGTTTACAAACCAATCTGTAATGGTATGAAAATGTATGAAATTAAAACACGCTAGGTTATGCATTATTATGCATTTGCATGCATATTTTAATCCAAAACTGTCGGATTCAAAGTAACTGGTCAAAGCCGATGGTTTACTCGCCTTATACGCTTTCTGCCATGATGTCTATAAGTCAACTCGTTTTTGGGTACCCCGTTCGTTTTAATTGCTCCATTTTATTTTTAACTTTTTGTAGTAATCAAAGTCCGATCAAAGATATCTGCCTGCGATGCATAAACTCGTCCTACACTTCTCGTTAATTACTCAATCCGCGTTCTTGGTTACCCCGTTCTGAAAGGTTCTATCCCATTCTCTCACCAGAGGTCGCGCTTTGCAAGTGAATGAGTATCATAACTAAATTAACCCATGAAAGAAACGAATTGACTTATGTTATTTATTCATCATTTGTCAAATCTTAACTTTTATAAATTATCTAAATAGGCTCACAGTAAATATATTCACTCTTTACGTTATTATTCAATATTATGTTATTGCAAGTATATATTTTGATCGAGACTATCACAGACTTGGATTCGCCAAAGCATGTCCACCACCTAACTCTCAGTTTTGCTATTTCAGGATTGTTTATCGAAAATGAAAATTTGTTTTTGATTCATATCACAATAATAACTTATCAGTTAAAATTCAATTATACCTTACGGACATCATCTCACATGTGTTGAAATACCAAAGGTGTAAGCAAGTACTCTGGTGCATGCATTTTGTTATTTGCATAATGCCTTAATTTATAAGTGTAGATATATTTAGTTAATACAGGTATCTGAATTAGTACATCAGTCCAATTAAGTTTTTGTTACGCACATGGTATTTTGTAGGTCATATTGCATAAAAGTTTATTGAAGGCTTCTATAAAGGACAAAATCTGCATATGTATTTTTATCAGAGTTTATTGTCAAACGGAATTCAACAATTAGACACAGTTGCAGATCATTGGTCTACCACGAGGACAGCTGAGGTCACTGCTGCACATTCCGGAAAAATAACCCTTTATTTTACAACCTCCTTCACAGAAGTCAGAATTACAAGCTGTCATACAAAGACCTAAACCTTCGCAGAGCAGCGGGGACATGAGTCCGATGGCAAATAATATAACGAGTGTCTTCATCTAAAAAAAAAAATATGTACAATAAACACGTATACAAGAAGGAAAGAGTTGTTTGCTTGAAAGGAGACAAGATAAACATTTGTATATCGATGGATTTGATTTTGTCTACAATCCTGTTTATTAACTTTTTTCAGTGTTGGGCAAAAATAACAAAACGATAATTGAAAACAAAAATAATCATGAGTAAAACCAATACGAATATTTCACAGTTTAAGAATATTTTTAGGTAGCTTCATTCATTTTTATCTTTAAATATTTAAATAAAACACTATGATCAATACACTATGTAAAATGAAATTTTATTTTCTCAGTCAATCATTACCATGTCCCTCTATGCAACAACAACCCGAACTTTAAAAAGCTAAAAGGTTATACTTTATAGTTGAGTCCGTTTTCTAACGAAAAATATACTTTGTTACAAGGGCTTATATCTATTGTTTAACGCATTAAAATAAATCAAAATTATTTTGACCTTAAAGTAAATTTTTATTTTTCATTAAAAATAACTAAATATAATAATGTGAAATGCATTAAATGCTTTTTAAAACAATGAATATCAGTGCAATTTACGTTATTTTAATATTTGTTTTCGCGGTTTCCTTTAAAGAGCTTTCAACTTCTTACTCACCTTTTTGGCTGTATAATGGAATAACTATACGTTGCTCTTCAAAAAGAATAAATTCAGATAAACTAAATCTAGGAAATGATCCAGGCTTTTTATAACGATGATAACATAACCTCATTTTTTTCTGCACACATCTGTACAACTCCCTGAAAGTATGTTATTTTTCATTGTGTCATGATCGACTAATAACACATTTTCACAGAAACGCTTAAATTACATTGAATCAGTGTCACGGATATTTTTGTTTTTACAAGACAAAATTCTACACATTCTAACAGTGCTTTGCATTTGGTAAATAAACGATGTATTCATTTACCATTTAAAATCATAAGCATTTTGATGTATATCTAATTTATTTAATATTACATTTGAACATATGAAATTGAAAATAAGGTCAGTGTGATTATGGATTTGTATGGTAGCTTTTCATTTCCAACGGCACAATTTGTGAAACAAATACTGTAGATTCCTAATAAAACGCGAGAAATTAATATCCTCGTAAACTCGCGAGAGGCAACCCTCGCGAATTTTAAATTCTCGTCTTTATTTTTCAGACAGTTTTGAACTATAAAAAATTATAACAAAAAAGTTGGTGATCGCAATTTTATGATTCGCGATTTGATACAAAACAGCGGAATCGTGGAATTAAGTACTCGCGTAAAATAAGGTATTTACAGTATAGTAGTTCTGTTAATTTCTCGGATTTACGGATGGTATGAAGTACACAATATGTAAAGGAAATTGTATTATTTTGAAACTTATTTACGTAAAAAAACAAACACTTCATCACATCAAACAATAAAACATTATGTTTTTCTAATCAATTTGATATATCTAACTAGATTAATTATGGTCTAACAATGAGTATGAAAAACGTCAGTCAGCATATGACCAAGTGGAAGATTGTATTTGCGGTAAGAGACAGTACAGCTAAAAACATATCTGTGAATAACTTCAGTTAACTTTAATTTACCCATTGTATAGTTGGGAAATAAGGACATAGCGTTGATTGTAATAGTTGAGATACAAAAATCCCTTTCACATACTTAATTAACGTAATTATGAGCTTCCGGAAATTTAAGGGTCGTACAAACCTGAATAATCTTATATCGGTTATTTGTACCACGTGGACTTTGAGAGAAATTGAGAGAGTAATTGACACGTGCTGAAAATTACAAGATTTTCGTCCGACTACGGTAATACAGTTTTACGAGGTTAAAGGGAAACTCTAAACGGAACACATCCTCACTCACTCGATAATTTAATAAATCTTATGAGATAACTGAGTGCAAAAGAAAGCCATATCTGCCAATTTATTCTTTAAACAGAGAAAGATTAGATTTTAGGCTTAAGGGATACTAAAACATAAAATGAGAAAAAATAAAGAGCATTAGAAAAAAGAAAGTCAAAATGAAAATGTTGATTCATTAGGAATAAATTGTCCAAATCATCATCACTAAACTTAAAAGTAACTGATCCCATGAATTCATTTGACAAATGTCTTTATAAACCTTTGAACAAGAATTAGATTGTTCTCAATTGCTCTTTCACATTAGACATAAAGCCGTTTGTTTTAGAGAGGTTAAGATTCGGCATTCAATGGTATAGGTTGTTATTTGCTACAAAATTCATTGCAAAAATTGTAAATTACAAAGGTTGGGCTGTCTGCCATATTATGACCGTGTAACTTTCTTCATGCTGAGCTAAGTTGATACTAAGTATGATACTTAAGTAATTGGTACCTTGGAATTAGTGCACATGGAGAGGGGTGTCCTATTGTGACCCAAGAAGCTTCATTCGTTCCGTTGATCATTTCCCTTTCTTTTAGTGAATGTTTATAGGACCTAACGATTCAAATCGATTAAGATAAAGTAATAATTCAAACATTTAATTAATAAAAAATATGAAAGGAATTTTATTGTGGTATAGCTTACCTTAAAAGAGTGACTTTTTCCAAAAATTTTGAAAAATCATACCTCAGGACAATAAGGATGTTATTAAATATATGTTTTTATACTTTTTGGTCCACTATATCGAAGGTAAAGAAATGACATTTCATTAATATATACAATCATTATGATATTTTATAACTAACTGATATTTGATTTTTAAATGGTTACCATCGTTTTGTCCAAATCACAGGTTACTCAACGTTTACGAATGGGAATCGTTAGCTGTTCTTATATTTTTTTCTAATTATAGAATCATTAAATTTATTTCTCCTCTCTCCTTTTATCTTCTCTCTCTTTCTCTCCATCTCTCCCTCTCTCTCCCTTTATCGTCTCTCAAATTGACATATGCCTGCCAAGGTGAAGGAGATAGATGTAAAGTACAGGTAAATTCACTATATTGGAGCTCAAACCCCACCCCAGCCGGGGCTTAAACTCACGAGCTTTGGAACCCACTCTCCTATCAGTGAGGAACTACAGCTCTGACCAATCTTACACTTACCATACCATATAGAAGTTTAAAATACAATTTAATAAAAACCTTGACTCTAAAATAATGATTGTTTTTAGCCAAGGTACATAGACTCACAAAGACAAAAAGTGAAGGCTTGGCTATGACAAACGGGAATTGCTAAATTGTTGAAAGATTTATAATTTATTTGAAATCCTAATCGGGTTATTTTAATTCATAAAGGAACATTATTTAATTTTGAACCACACATGCATGTCTAGAGCTCGAATTGTGACCATATCTCCTTAAATGGAAATTAGATCTCATTCTTTTCTTTTTGTCCTGTGCGACAACAGAGAACTAACTCCAAGTCCATGTGTGACTCGCGCGTATATACCCGATTTAACCCCAAGTGACAATCATTAATA
Organism: Magallana gigas; assembly: GCF_963853765.1. Taxonomy (NCBI): domain Eukaryota; kingdom Metazoa; phylum Mollusca; class Bivalvia; order Ostreida; family Ostreidae; genus Magallana; species Magallana gigas. The sequence goes on from NC_088856.1 coordinate 9,659,930, forward strand.
AAATCATGATGTCCGAATCAAATATCTTTTAAAGAGCTGATTGTAATTGGTGTAAAATTATAGACACACTAATCAATGATTTCTATCACTAAACAAATCATTTCATAACAATCCTTGTTTTATTGTTCGCGATTTTTAATTTAACATTGCTGCTTGAAGAAACTGTTACTGTATTTTGTAACAATGTTTTAAATTTTAATTTTATCTTAACGAAAACCTATTTGATCCTGTGATTTTAATCAAATAGACCTTAATCCTGTAAGTGTATTGGATGTGCTACTTCCAATAATGTTTTGATGTACTATTCATATATTTTTTCTCGAAAGAGTTTTGATAAAAAGAATGTTTGTTTTCGCAAAATGCAAAGTAGAATTGCATGAGTGTATTACTCGGTACAAACAACCTGTATTAAAACGTATCAAACGTTTTAAATTTCTGTGAAAACAGGCGCTTACCATAGATTCCTGATTAAACTTATTTTATATCAAATTTATGCACGCTTTTAAACGATGGTTATGCTAAGTATATGTATAATAATCAGGCACGTAGCATCAGGGGGTCCAGGGGGGCCTGCCCCCCCCCCCCCCCCCCCACACACACACACACTTTTTCTCGCAGCAACAATTTTTTTTTTAAAAATTTACATATAAAAAAATGAATTATAATGGAGTTCCCCCCCCCCCCGCCACTTTTTTGGAAGTAAGTAAAAAATTGATATGAAAATAAGGAAATGAGGAGTCAAATTGAAGTTACAACTACACCCCCCAACCCCCCCCCCCCTCCCCCCACGGATTAGGAATTTCATGATTTTGAGGGAAGAAAATTTTGGTAGGGAAGTATTTTTATTTTTTGGAAGTATAGTTTAGTCTAGTCTTAAATTTCCTTTTTTTTTTATTTTGCTTGTCAAGATTTTTTGGATGGGTCTGCCTGCCCCCCCCCCCCCCCCCCACTTTCAAAAACGATGCTACTTGCCTGATAATAGACATTGCAGTAGTTTTCCCAGTCAATTAAGCCAAATTTCAATAAAGAAAAATACGTACAATATTTGCTAACAAAACAAACGACATAAAAGGGTACCGCGGTATTTCGCCTCATGTTTAAATTCACCCCTGACGACGGGTATGGTTGTATTACGATTTCGACATCGCTTTAAATAAAGGTCGAAATGATCAGACAAATTACAAATAAACATGTGTACGTTTTGTTCGCTAATATTTCTGAAGTTTGCTTTCTTTACAATCGATGCATAGCATGCGGATTGAATAACCCCAATTATTCGGGGGACGAAACCAAACAGTTTCCTTTTCTAAACATTCCCGTGATGCATTTTGGTTTCTTTTTTCGTTTGCCCAAAAAGAAATAAATTTATTTACTTTGAATATTTGCAACTTTAAAAGGAGACTGATTCTGCTGGTGTAAATAGGAGAAAGTCCATAACTTTTCAAGATAAATGATTTGTTTAAAAAAAAAATTGATACTGTACATGTAATAACGAAAAAATCGGACCAAGCAGCTTTAACCTTGTAACAAAATAAGTTATTGTTTTAACAATACATGTAATATACATGTACAAGATTTTTTGTCTTTTCTTATAGATTGATCAGAATAATATGGATTCCAGCATCCTAGGTACTCAGTCTAATGATTCGCACCTTTGATGACACCTTGACAGCCGTTCAAACAAATGACCTGAATGTTTTGAAACGTTGGTAAAACTATCAAGGCTAAAACAAAATGCTATCATTTATTTAGAATGTTTATTTACTGTTTCTGCGTCGTTAAAAACCAACTTCATTCGAGGAAAATATCTGTGCTACAATGTTTTCAATGTAGATGAGTTTTTAAAGATGAAACATCGGGTCATTTAACAAAGACTGTTCTATTTTGCGGAAATCTCTACTTTTTTGCAGAATATTCTAGAAACAGAACACGTGGATTATTTGCCCAACGGGATATGCATTATACCACTTATCATATGTGTTATTAAATTGTTACCGTTGCATCGAGAAAATGATTACTAAACAACTTGATGATGTTTGATAATAAATTATCAGTACCTTTAATTTACTGTTCAATAAAATCTTTAATGCTTTATGTTCCAGGATGAGACGAATCTATTTTTATTTAAATATGTTAACCAAGGTTTTTGTCTTTGTTTTGTTTTCTCTTGTTTCAAAATTTCTTTGAAAATATTACCACTGTTAAGTTATTTTTCTACTATAGAACTAGCATATCTCAAATAAAACACACAGCTATGTTCTTTTGATTTAACACTAAAACAGAATATACATTTTGAAGGCTAGCCCCCTTTATCTTACATACATTGATTTTCATAGTTATATCCAACTGGTTAATGACATGATAAAGTAGATCCTTCTCTTAACACCACAATTTACTCTTGGCACTCTCAATCCTATATAATGTGAATTACTTGAAAAACATTTTTCTAGAGATCATGTTAAAAACTATCAAGGTTATAAGAGAATAATATCATTCATTTGAGTTGTTTCTCAAAAATCAAGTTAAGAGTTCATTAACTCTTTCTGTGTAATTGTACATCGAAATGCATTCTTGGTAAACATATGTGCTGTAGTAGATTAATTGCAGATGAATGATTGGAAGATGCAACATCTGGTTATTGGACAAGGATTGTCCTATTTTTCTGAACTTTCGTCTTTGCTACAGAATATGCTAATAACGGGGCGCATGAATTGTTTTGCCTTAATTATATATAACAGATACGCATTTTAACACATTGTTTCAGCATAAAGAAAGTAAGCGGCAATTAAAAAAAAACTCTAAAAATCTTCATGACGTCATTTCTAAATTATGACGTCACTGTGGTGATAATCTTTTGCACCCTTATTTTGAATATGATTCTAACTATCTTCCACCTTATTTTTAAAGCTCTTTATAAAACTTTAATTTTGGGGGCAAAAAATGCATAAAACCGCACATAGTCCTTTACTCTTCTAAATTGTACAGATGTTTTGATTTGCATGTGTACCTAAAGTTGTATTAATCAGAGTTCTGTCTGTCGTTGGCCAAGTGAGCGTTGTAGTCCCTGGGCCTCTTGTTATGATTACGTTTAAAATGCATTGCTTGCAAAAGGAAATTGATGTTGTCAAATTTCAATTTGTAAACAAAATTGATTTTTGAAATATTTGTAAGTTAGTTCTTAATGTTAATATATCAATGTTGTATGAAGTAAAAAGGCATTAGGATGTCACCAAAAAATTGTAACAGGATAAGAATGTGTGTATTCTTAGACAAAACAAACATTATAGCATATATCATAAAGCATACTCGGTTTTCTTATTTATTCAATCAGTAACATTTGTGTATTACATCTATAAATATTTATGATATTGTTTATCATTCAATGAAACAATTCAATAGCAACCCAATACCAGTATCAACTGATTTGGGACAGTTTTTGTTTTATAAACCACAAAGCAAATTATGAATATACGTAAAACTCTCAAACCAATTTCATATGACAACAAGTTGAATTCATTTCTTGTTTTCTATTTTTTCCTTAAAGTGTAAATAAGGCCATTTACACAAAATTAATGAGATTCAATTGTGTAAAATTCAAAACAAAAATTCAACGAGATCGTATTTATACGATAAAAACTTTTTTTTTCGTCATTCAAATAGCTATAAATAATTATAAACAGAATTGGAATATTTTCATTTATTGCTTAGCTAAGAAAAACCTTAAAGATTGAATTACCACGATATTGACACAACATTTAAGCTAACGTGATTTTTTTTCAAATTAATGAAATTGAAAGTTTTTCATCATTGTTAATTGAGCAAGAAGAAAATTCGGGCTTTCTCTATCTCTCAAACGTATGTGACTTGTCAATGATTCTCCATTGTATGTGTCCCAATTTGAATCTTGAATTCGAATTTTGAAAACTCAACAATACTGTAACAATTTACGTCCATACTTAATTTCCATATATTTTGTTTTACGTTTATAATGTAACTTATTTATTGTTAGAGTTGCTTTTCAGAGTTTAAAGTTCACTCAGCCGGTTTTACTTGGCGGGTTCTAATCCTTTGATTTTAGGAATTCAGTCTGAGCGTAGCTCTAACAAGCTCCCTCATTCCATATAAAGGATTTTTACATATGTATTACTAACCAGAATCTAACTAATCTGGGTAAGTTTGTTTTATTTTAGTGAGACGGATTCAACGCCGTATTTATCCCTAAAATGGCCAGGTACCTCAAATTTATATTTTCTGTACGTAACTTAGAAGTATTCAATGTGTTATTATATAAAAACAGTTCCAAAACCTTCAATAAACACAATATTAACGAGAGAAAAAGTTTTCTTAGATTTTATTTTCGATTGATCTTGATGACAATCCAACTTCTAGTCACATTTGCAGCTGATAGGTTTGTCACTTGGACACGAAGGGTTTTCAAAGCAGTTGCCAGTTTTGTCCTGCCTGTTTTGAAATATGTCACAAAAGGTCTGACAAAGTTCACCATCACACGACTTATAACATCCTATGCCTTCCGCGATCAAGAACTCGCTTTTCAGCACTATCGCTACACCAATAGCCATTAACATAGTGAACGCTTTCATCTGAAAAAGCATGTGATTCTTATTTTATATTCTTATATCTATGTACGAGAGTCATTGAAAAATACAGACATTTGCCAAAGTTTTTTTATTTAACATAAATGCATCTATCTACCAAGTTTGGATGCCATAATTTATTAATAACTTCAATCAATTTGCAGTTCAAGAATTAAAAAAAAAATACATTCTTTAACATTAAGGAGGTCAATCAGAATGACACAATTTATTATTATACTTTCATGTTAAATACTGAAATCTTATTGATTTAGATGCAGTTTATAATACGTTCTATGACTATCAACGTTAGTAACACACTTGACAACGGGTAACACAGCGACTTGTTACATGTGCGTAAATTTTGCACGTACGGTTCACCGTAGAATTCACCTCAGCGGTAAGCTTTCTTTAAAATAAAGACATTCAGTATAATTAAATAAATAGTGTCTGTTTAGATGGGTAACGTCAATCACTGCATTTTCAACTTTTCATGATCAAAGAAATTGTCATAAAGAGTCATAATTCCAAAAGTAGGGGAAGGGGTGATTCCTCTTTTAATTACTCCCATGAATGTCAAGAAATTTGTCATGAAATTTTTATTGTTATTAAACACATGCTAAGGTTGATGGATGAAATTGTTAAGAAAAATTCATTGTTTATTTTTATATGTCATCACATTTTGTTCAAATTGGTAACAAGAAACTGCAAAATTTGAAGTGTTGATTTTAGCAATACTTTCCTACATTATAACATTGCAATGTAAAAAAATCCAATGTTGTAAATAATTTTTAAATCTATGCTCTAAAATTAATGAATTTAACTACCAAATAAATTCGATCAAATAAAATAATTTTTGCAGAAACTTGGTACTGTCAAATAATCATAATACCAGAAAAGAGTAGCAATACCTATTAAAATATCTCCCTTGCGAAGCAAGAAAGTTGCTTCGAAAATATATGTTGTAGAGTACATTATAATGTTAATATGTTAAAAAAGCAAAAAAAAGAAATTGACCAATTGACCAATAATTTAACCATACAACGCTCTAGCCCCCTTAAAAAATAGAAGGCAAATATCAAGTACGTTTACATATGTCATTCAAATATGAAACTTTATATCGAAGGAAACATCTAATAAAATAAAAAAAATTAAGAACCAGCATTTACCTGCATTTTAAAAACTACGTGTACCTGAAACAATTAATAGAAGTATTAATACTGTCAAATGAATATTTAATTAATAGTTATTGTCAAATAAAATAAGACTATTTTACATATGAAACTCAAATGAACTCAATGTCATCTAAATATCTTTAAAGCATTTAAGTGCAGTTTTTATTTTATACTCACCTTTAAAATTGATATAACGAATCACAACGTTGAATTCACAAAATTGCTGGTTAAAACAAATTCAACTTCAAGTTTTGCTTCAAAGAGAAAATGTTCTTTGCTATTCAGAAGAATCAGACCATCTCTTTATTCATGAGTGTTGAATATAAATACCTGACAAGAAGTTTGGCATTTTTAATTGTGTCATGTTCAACAAGTCATAATTTTAAATGAAATAGCTTAATTATTGGAAAAGGTTGAAAAGGCAACAGCCTGTTCTAGTTGATGAAATATTGCTGTACTTGTTACACTGTTTTCTGGGAACTCAACATTACAATACTTAATTTTTTTAGAAAAACCAAAACAATGGAATGAATGGGTGACTAAACATGTATATAACTATAAAATGAAATAAAACAACATGTTTGAGATAACTTGGTTTCGGCAATATTCGTGTTCATCGATTGTCTTGAAGTTAATGAAAATAGCAGTTTCAAGAATAGACTGGGACGTAATTTCTTCAACGATGGGTCTATCAATTCAATATGTAATTAGCTTTTGCATTTCAATAAACATTTTATTTCGTGGATTAACTCACAACGAAATCAACGAAAATTGGTATTTATTGAATACTGATGAAACAATTATAGTACATGAATTCGAAAAGAATGTAGAGAAGAATGGTCTGTAACGCGGATTCTTCCTAGTTGTCGAATGTTGATTCCTAATCATTGTGAAGTCTTGACGATACACAATAAGTACAATAGAAGCACATGCAACAATCTTCAAAATTAATACTACATGTAGTAACCATACAAAAGAAAAAACTAAAGATATTGATTTAGTAGAAAAAAAAACTCACATCCTGATTATTAAAACATAGCTTTTAAACGCTTTTAAATTTATTTTACTGTATAATGGTTCATGTATATTTTAGTTAGGTTTTTGGTCTATTCCGCCTCCCATAGAGTTGATCGAAAACTCTTGGCTTGTAAAGATGGTTACTGTACATACATGTATATGAAATTTTTGGAATCAGGAATTCGTTATTCTAAACACATTTATTTTATGAACCATAACACTAGGGGTTTTTATACTTCACATGAATTGAATGAATCGTTCGATAAAGTATGTATCACACAGTTACATTTAGTAAATAAAAATAATATAAACACAAATGCCCCTAGATTTATCGCAAACAAGAGCAGCTGGACAACTTTAGATACTATCAGAGTTAAGTACAGAGGTAATGATGTTTTATGGAATATTTTTTCAATGCATTGTAAAAATAATATTTGAACGATCACAGTTTGATGCCCTATTTGTTTAATTCTTTTCCAGAAATAATCCGAAAATCAAGAATATTTTATACACAGAATGTAGAAGAAAATTGGGATCGTATTTAAAATAGCTTACTCAGCTTATTGTAAAATAGGGCATGTATTACTTAGTAAGTACATTCTCGATTTGAGTCAATCGAATCGGGTTTAAATTGCAAACTTTGTATTTTGTGACATGTAAGACAAAGGGAGTTAGCGGTAATGTAATTTTATATTAACAATTTATCCATATTACTGGGGGGGGGGGGGTATTTTCCTATGAAAAAAGTTAATGCTTCTAAGAATACAGAACATATGATTTTTATAATTAACGATTTTAAAACCTTAAACATTAATTGTTGTTTGATATTACAAAATGCACACAATCATAATAAAAATGTTTTTTCCGATAAATCGAATAAAACACTACGGATTCCAAAATCCTACAGACAGAATAAAAAAATTATTGTCCCTGTGGTGACAGCTCGAGATTTGATTAAAAACTAATTACCGGAATATTTTATTCTAAAACTTTGGTTAAAAACTATGAAGGCTAAATAAATGCTACCATTTATTTACGTTCGCCCCTGGACATGTTCTCTTTTCCGTAAATTAAAATGCATTCGTGTTTAACATCTGCGTAACAGAAGATCAATTGATGTTGAGAATTTAACTGATAGAACATTCTATCATTGAATAGGGAGTGTCAATTTTCCGAACAGTCTACTCTTTTACAGAAAATTCTAGAAACTGAATCCATTGTACCAATCCATTATCAGACGCACTCTAGGAAAGAAAAATGTACTTAGACATACATATTACATTTTACTAAAATATGGCCTTTTCAAATAATTACCATCGAAATTTACATACTCTTTGACTCATCAGGTTTGTTAAATGAACAATTTTATTAGTATTAATTTCTCTCACAATCAATATGGTTATTGATTTAAATAATATGAAATAATATGTTTATAAATCTATGTAAACCTTTTAGAGCATTTTTCAAAACAAAATACTCTTTGCATGGTGTACACATCTTATTTAAAAAATTTAAAAGATAAGATGTTATTTTGACTAAGATCAAAGGGTATCTGTTTTGATTAAATTTACAATTACTCAAATATTCATAAGGATGTTTAAAATCGTTGATATTTTTTAAAGGCTTAAACAGTTTGTAACAAATTTAGGTATTAGATTGAGAATGGCTGTTTCATTCAGTACTATTTATGCAAATTCTGAAGATATTTTTTGTTAAGATGATTCAAAAAAATATTTAAATGCTAAATAAGTGCAATACCTGATATAATATTATATTGATTGGAACATACTCCACGAATTTACGTTTCCTTGAAATTTTGATTTTTTCTAAGACAAAAAAAGAATATTTCAAGTTTTTACGAACTGACAAAAACAATCACCCTTCAAAAAAATTTATTCGATAATTTTGAATTTTACATGATTTGTAAATAATGATTTTAAAAAAGAAATTTAGTTATCGACAAATGAATCCAAAGATGGTTTTAATACTTTATATAGAACGAACACCTTACTCGGTATAAAACAATTTTTTGTAGTTAAACCAAAATATCTCATTTTACCGAGGTCAAACATTAGACAAGATAAAGTAGGTTATAAAGCGATCTTAATCTGGTAATTTTGATTTAAAATCAAACATTGGTTTGTTAATTTAAAAACATGCATGCAAATATTCAGCTCAGATTGTGTCTGTTTCAGCTTAAATGAAATATTTTGATCGTTCCGTAATTTTGTCCTCTGTGACAACAAAGGACCGACCACATGTCTGAGTGTGATTTGTGCGCGTATACTCCGGAAGTGACGATGATTTTAAAAGATTTGACCGTGGTTAATGAAAATTATAGACACATCCATAAATGTAACCACCAATAAACGTATCAGTTCACAACAAAAAAACCTTGCTTATATTGTTCGCATTCTAATTTAGTATTGCTGTCTGAAGAAAGTTTTAATTTATTTTGACAAAATGCTTCAAATGATGCAATATATAAATAAACACATATAAACCCGAGGATAAATGGTTCTACGATATTCAATCAAACACACCTTAATCCTGTCAGTGTTTGTATGTGCTACCTGAGTGACTTGTCGGTTCACTATGTTTTGTCTAGAAACAATTCTGGTATCATGGCTATTTGTTTACGCAAAATGCGAAGTAAAAAGCATTAAGTTTTACAAAGTTTTGTAAATGTATGAATAAAAAAATGCTTACTGAAATATTGGTGTACAAAAGTGACGAGACCTATGGTCATTAATTAGGTGAGTACCTTCATATGAAAAATAGCATGTCCTTCTTGCTTTATCATCTTTAAAAAAAAGTCGAAGTTTATTTTGACAGTATCTTACAAATGATTTTTTTTCTATACAAACCCTCAAATCAATGTCTAATTTCTCAAACGTTAAAAGAAAGATCAGTGAGATATGAAGAGATGGAAGGAAGAAGGCTGGAAGAAACGGAAAAAGGGAGACTGTGGGAGACAGAAGAGAAGGAGAGGGAGACTGGGGGGGGGGGGGGGCAAAAAGTCCGGGAGAGACGGAAAAAGAGATATTGATAAGAACTAGAAAAGGAAGCCCGCAAAAGACAAAAAAGGAAGACCGAAAAAGCCGAAAAAAGTGAGGCTGGAAGAAACGAATAAAGGGAGACCCAGATGAAAAAGAGAGACCCGTCTTACGAAGATTGTTGAAAGTCTAAATAATATATGAAAGGTCCTTAACGTATAGAAAAGTGAGTGGAAAATACTCAGATAATTTTTTTAATCAAAGATTTAAAGAAACTCCATTATAGAGCTACTAAGGCGGTTTTATTTTTACATAAGAGAAATATAGAGAACTCTATATAAATCTTCTCGAAAACAATTCGGCAGAGAAGGCGTTAATTGTGTGTTAGCATTATCAGTTACGACATCTTTAAGTTTGTTCAAACCATGATCTTTGGGGTTAGGGTATAACCACCCAGGGGTATGAGGGGTTACAATGTGGGTTGCATTTTTATATACGAATAAAAAACGAAAAAAAACTTTTTTTTAAACATTTTTTTCCAATACTATATAGCCAGAAAAGTTAAGACTTAAATGAAAACATCCCAAGAAAGTATAGACTCAGGATTGTTCAAATCATGATCCCCGAGGTATGATAGGCTCAAAAAGGAGGGTTTAAATTCTTACATAGCAATAAATATGGAAAAATCTTCTGAAAAATTGAAAGAACACTTTTGAAATGAAGTTCAACAAAGGAATATGTAAATAAAACTTTGGAAATGTTTTTCAGAGAAGATGTACTCCTCTTAATTGTACAGATATTTTGATTTGCATGTGTACCATAAAGCTGAATTAATCAAAGTTCTGGCTGTTGTTGTTCAGGTGAGCAATATATCCCCTGGACCTCTTGTTATGATTACGTTCAAAATGCATTGCTTGCAAAAAAGGATTGATGTTGATAAATCACAATTTGTAAACAAAATTGATTTCTGAAATATCTGTGACTTAGTTTTCAGTGTTAAAATATCAATGTTCTATCAAGTTAAAAGACATAAGAATGTCACCAAACAGTTGAAAGGCGATAAGAATATGTGTTTTCTTAGATTGAAAAAAAATCATAACATAAAGTATACTCGTTTTTTTTAATTCAATCAGTAGTAGCTGTGTAATACCTGCGGATATATTTACGATATTGTTTATTATTCATGGCAGCAATTCAATAGCAACCCAGTTAATACGAGCATAAAATGATTTGGGACAGTTTTCCTTTTTTAATCCTCAAAGCGATTTATAAAAATACGTAAAATGCTCAAACCCATTTATTATAACTACGGATTGAATTCATTCTTTGTATTCTTTATTTTTCTGCTACTAAGTGTAAATAAGGCCATTTTCACAAATGACATTCAAGAGTGTAAAATCCAAATATAAATTCAAAGGAATTGATAGTCTTATATTAACGTAGGCAAAATTATCTATAAAATAAAAACATTTTTTTGGACATTCAAATAACTACAAATAATTATTAACAAAATTGGATCATTGTCTTTTATTGCTAAGCGTAAAGAACTTATAGATTGATTTACCACGATATTGGCACAACTATATTTTAGCTCACATGTGATTTCAAATAAATGGAAATCTAAGTTTTTCATTGTTAATTGAGCAAGAAGAAAAGATTTTCTTTCTTTATCCCGCGTAGGTATATTCCTTGTCATTGATCCATGTTATATGTCCCAATGTAAAACACCAATACCATCAATTCAATACGATGGAAGCAAATATTTTCGTATAGTCAAAATTCCGTTGTTTTTAAACGATATAAGGTTTCGTTGGCATTTAATTTCGTCATATCGTAATCTCTTTGTATTCATTAATACTTGGGTAAAAAATTCGTCATGGATTTAATTTCGTTGATTTATACTGCCAACGAAAATAACGAACTTAAATCCTCAACGAATATTTCTGCTTGTACAGTATTTGTCTTTCATCGTACAGAGTACACAAAATGTGCATATCTTATTTTTTGAAAAGTTGGTGACAATGGTCTTATAGGATTATAATTAAATGTAGCTACGAATTTTCAAAATTCCATGTGATGTGTTATACATCATGTAAACACATTTCCGAAACCTTCAATAGACAAAATATAAACAAAAGAAAAAGTTTTCTCAGATTTTATTTTCGACTGATCTTGTTGAAAATCAAACTATCAGACACATGTGCAGGCTTTAGGTTTATCACGTGGACAAGAAGGTTCGTCATAGCAACTGCCAATCTTGAAAAATGTTCTACAGATTGATCCACAAAAAAAACCATTACACGACTCCTGACATGTTAAGCCTTCCACGGTCAAAAACTCGTTGAACAGCAGTGTCGTAAGACCAATAGCCATTAACAAGGTGAACGCTTTCATCTGAAAAATCATGTGATTCTAATTCATATTGTACTTCTGTATAGAGTCAATAAAAAAATACAGACTTTTGCCAAATCTTTTGGCCATAAGTGAATCTAACTACCAAGTTTAGTAGTCATAATTTAATATTAACTTCAATTAAGTTGCAGTTGAAAATAAAAATATATATATATTCTTTAGCAATTAGGATGTATTAAAAAACAAAATAAAAATAAGGTCATGCAGAATGACAAATTTAATGTTATAAACAATAAACTTTATAAGGTTGAAAGTCATTTTTCTACACATTGGTCCAATGGCAATTTATAATGAACTTGGTGAATGAAAAACACTTTGTTGACAATGGAACTACTAGGATGTTCGTTTTTTATTATACATCTTTGGAAAGTAAAAAACAAATAAAAAGAATGGTAAATAAGTAGACTGCAATAAAAAAAAATTCTCATTTGAAATTTTTGAAAGAGTCTTAAAACAATGTAGGAATTGTGAGCAAAGCAATCCCCTCAACTTTAAACACTGTCTTTTCAATCGTTCATTAGCCTAAGTAAAGCATAATTTTACGCATTATGAACAAAATATATGGAACATGTAGATATTAAATTTAAAAATTTCAGCTCTAATCGTAACCACGCATGTTTAATTAACAATGACATTTAACTCAAATGTATCTTATTAACACCAGAACAACCATTTCGTTTCTTTGGGAAAAACATTTCAAAAATGGGATACAATTATGAGGTATAGGTATATATATATATATATATATATATATATATATATATATATATATATATATATATATATATATATATATATATATATATATATATATATATATATATATATATATATATGTCATTCAATAATAATTACTCTATATTAGAGGAAATACCTAGAAAAGACATTTTTTTTAATAATAGCACATAACTGTTTTTTAGTAACTACCTGCACCTAAAACAATTTATAGAAGTATTGTCAAATAATAGTTTTTAAACATGAAACTCAAATAAACTCAATGTCATCTAAATATCTATTAGCATTTTAATGCAGTTATTTTTCTAAACCAACCTTTAAATCTGATATAAGTATCACAACGTTGAATTCACAAAATTGCTGTTTTAAACAGAGTCAATTAACGTTTGCTTCAAAAAAGAATGGTAAATAAGTAGACTGCAATAAAAAAAAATTCTCATTTGAAATTTTTGAAAGAGTCTTAAAACAATGTAGGAATTGTGAGCAAAGCAATCCCCTCAATTTTAAACACTGTCTTTTCAATCGTTCATTAGCCTAAGTAAAGCATAATTATACGCATTATGAACAAAATATATGGAACATGTAGATATTAAATTTAAAAATTTCAGCTCTAATCGTAACCACGCATGTTTAATTAACAATGACATTTAACTCAAATGTATCTTATTAACACCAGAACAACCATTTCGTTTCTTTGGGAAAAACATTTCAAAAATGGGATACAATTATGAGGTATAGGTATATATATATATATATATATATATATATATATATATATATATATATATATATATATATATATATATATATATATATATATATATATATATATATATATATATATGTCATTCAATAATAATTACTCTATATTAGAGGAAATACCTAGAAAAGACATTTTTTTTAATAATAGCAAATAACTGTTTTTTAGTAACTACCTGCACCTAAAACAATTTATAGAAGTATTGTCAAATAATAGTTTTTAAACATGAAACTCAAATAAACTCAATGTCATCTAAATATCTATTAGCATTTTAATGCAGTTATTTTTCTAAACCAACCTTTAAATCTGATATAAGTATCACAACGTTGAATTCACAAAATTGCTGTTTAAAACAGAGCCAATTAACGTTTGCTTCAAAGAGCAAATGTTCTTTGCTATTTATAAGAATCAGACAAACCTTTTTAATGGGTGTTGAAAATGTATACATGTACCTGTCGAGAAGTTTAATATTTTTCAATGTCATTTTCTATTAGTTATAATTTTAAATGAAATGGTCAAATTATTGGAAATACTTGACAAGGCAACAACCTGTTGCAATAGATGAAATATTGGTGTACTTGTTATACTGTTTTCTAGGAACTCAAAATTACCATACTTATTATTTGTAAAAAGAACAAAACTAATGGTATGAATGTGTGTCTGTACATTTATAACTATACAAAAATTATGTTTGAGATAACTTTGTTTCAGCAATATTCGTGAACATCGATTGTCTTGAAGTTAATAAAAAAGACAGTTTCAAAACTAGAGACGTAATCTCTTCTGCAATAGTTCTATCAATTCGTTATGTAGTTAGATATTGCATTTTGATTAACATTTCATTAAGTAGATGAACTCAACAACGAATTAAATCAACGAAAATTGGTATTTATCGAATATTGATGAAACAATAGTACATAAATTCGAAAAGATTATAATGAAGAATTGTCTGTAACTTGGCGGGATATCAGTGAAAAAGGGGTTGTAAATTTTCCAAACATTCTACTTTTTTTACAGAAAAATCTAGAACCTGATCTCATTGTATCAACAATTTATAATCAGACGCACTGTAAGTATAAAAAACTTATATATTAATACACATCACATTAAGAGGGTTCGATGGTCATGGCCATTTTTAGACTGTATTGATCTCCTTTAGAAGAAGAGCTCTGTATGGAGATAGAGAAAATAACCAAAATGTTTAAAGCTAGAATTTTCCCAAAGAGCAGTTGATAACTTTATATATCTTACTAGTATTTAAAACTTGATGGTTAGTGTGTTGACCAAAAAACCTCCTAAAACTAAAACATGGCCTTTTCAAATAAACATCATTGAATTTCACATATTCTATTACGTTTGTAAAATGAAAATTTTATTTGTTTTACCATCTTTCTATATTGATATTATTATCGATCGAAATGAATTTGGATTTTGTCACATTATGTAATACAGCAGATAAACCGAGAATATAGTGTTCTGTATACACATTCTAAAATCGAATTCAGAACCAGAGTCTTTTTATAAACCTTTCAGTAGAACTGTCGTTGTTGACAAGCACTGAGAAGATGCCTCCTCCACTGAACAGGAGGGTCACGAGACCCAAAGTCATTACAAGGTGAGGGCCTTCATTTGAAAAATAGCACATGCTTAAAATGCTTGGGTTACTTTTTTTTAAATCGTATATTTATATAAATCATTCGAGTTCGATAAGTTATCAAACCTCTTTAAAAAAGTCATATACTTTCTTAGGCCACCTGAGTCACTCATGTGACCTATTGCAATTGGTCTCCGTCCGTCGTCGTGCGTCGTGTGTCGTCTATTGGAATCGTTCATAAAGAGTTCAACATATTTAACTTCTTAAACACTACAAAGCCAAATGTTGTGTAATTTATTATCTAACCATCCCAGTGCTCAAATGCGGGGCCAAATATGCAAAAAAATTCTTATATACTCCCATACATTTGGGCAGAAAAAAACTAAATGCATGGTTATAATGCAAATGAAGCCCTTTACCAGAATTGTGAAATCATCACCCCTTGGTCAGGGGCTCAGACCGTAGGATGAAGCCAATAAGGCAGTCTAGTGAAAATATATTAAACAGGCACGTAGCATCAGGGGGGGCCAGGGGGGGACCTGCCCCCCCCCCCACTTTTTCTCGCAGCAACTAATTTTTTAAAATTTACATATAAAAAATAGAATTATCATGGAGTTGGCCCCCCACTTTTTTGGGAGTATGTAAAAAATTGATATGAAAATAAGGAAATGAGGAGTGAAATTGAAGTGGGATACAATTATGAGGTATAGGTATATATATATATATATATATATATATATATATATATATATATATATATATATATATATATATATATATATATATATATATATATATATATATATATATATATATGTCATTCAATAATAATTACTCTATATTAGAGGAAATACCTAGAAAAGACATTTTTTTTAATAATAGCACATAACTGTTTTTTAGTAACTACCTGCACCTAAAACAATTTATAGAAGTATTGTCAAATAATAGTTTTTAAACATGAAACTCAAATAAACTCAATGTCATCTAAATATCTATTAGCATTTTAATGCAGTTATTTTTTTAAACCAACCTTTAAATCTGATATAAGTATCACAACGTTGAATTCACAAAATTGCTGTTTAAAACAGAGCCAATTAACGTTTGCTTCAAAGAGCAAATGTTCTTTGCTATTTATAAGAATCAGACAAACCTTTTTAATGGGTGTTGAAAATGTATACATGTACCTGTCGAGAAGTTTAATATTTTTCAATGTCATTTTCTATTAGTTATAATTTTAAATGAAATGGTCAAATTATTGGAAATACTTGACAAGGCAACAACCTGTTGCAATAGATGAAATATTGGTGTACTTGTTATACTGTTTTCTAGGAACTCAAAATTACCATACTTATTATTTGTAAAAAGAACAAAACTAATGGTATGAATGTGTGTCTGTACATTTATAACTATACAAAAATTATGTTTGAGATAACTTTGTTTCTGCAATATTCGTGAACATCGATTGTCTTGAAGTTAATAAAAAAGACAGTTTCAAAACTAGAGACGTAATCTCTTCTGCAATAGTTCTATCAATTCGTTATGTAGTTAGATATTGCATTTTGATTAACATTTCATTAAGTAGATGAACTCAACAACGAATTAAATCAACGAAAATTGGTATTTATCGAATATTGATGAAACAATAGTACATAAATTCGAAAAGATTATAATGAAGAATTGTCTGTAACTTGGCGGGATATCAGTGAAAAAGGGGTTGTAAATTTTCCAAACATTCTACTTTTTTTACAGAAAAATCTAGAACCTGATCTCATTGTATCAACAATTTATAATCAGACGCACTGTAAGTATAAAAAACTTATATATTAATACACATCACATTAAGAGGGTTCGATGGTCATGGCCATTTTTAGACTGTATTGATCTCCTTTAGAAGAAGAGCTCTGTATGGAGATAGAGAAAATAACCAAAATGTTTAAAGCTAGAATTTTCCCAAAGAGCAGTTGATAACTTTATATATCTTACTAGTATTTAAAACTTGATGGTTAGTGTGTTGACCAAAAAACCTCCTAAAACTAAAACATGGCCTTTTCAAATAAACATCATTGAATTTCACATATTCTATTACGTTTGTAAAATGAAAATTTTATTTGTTTTACCATCTTTCTATATTGATATTATTATCGATCGAAATGAATTTGGATTTTGTCACATTATGTAATACAGCAGATAAACCGAGAATATAGTGTTCTGTATACACATTCTAAA
This sequence comes from Magallana gigas, assembly GCF_963853765.1. Lineage (NCBI taxonomy): Eukaryota > Metazoa > Mollusca > Bivalvia > Ostreida > Ostreidae > Magallana > Magallana gigas. The sequence continues at coordinate 9,677,437 of NC_088856.1, forward strand.
ATCGAATTCAGAACCAGAGTCTTTTTATAAACCTTTCAGTAGAACTGTCGTTGTTGACAAGCACTGAGAAGATGCTTCCTCCACTGAACAGGAGGGTCACGAGACCCAAAATCATTACAAGGTGAGGGCCTTCATTTGAAAAATAGCACATGCTTAAAATGCTTGGGTTACTTTTTTTTAAATCGTATATTTATATAAATCATTCGAGTTCGATTAGTTATCAAACCTCTTTAAAAAAGTCATATACTTTCTTAGGCCACCTGAGTCACTCATGTGACCTATTGCAATTGGTCTCCGTCCGTCGTCGTGCGTCGTGTGTCGTCTATTGGAATCGTTCATAAAGAGTTCAACATATTTAACTTCTTAAACACTACAAAGCCAAATGTTGTGTAATTTATTATCTAACCATCCCAGTGCTCAAATGCGGGGCCAAATATGCAAAAAAATTCTTATATACTCCCATACATTTGGGCAGAAAAAAACTAAATGCATGGTTATAATGCAAATGAAGCCCTTTACCAGAATTGTGAAATCATCACCCCTTGGTCAGGGGCTCAGACCGTAGGATGAAGCCAATAAGGCAGTCTAGTGAAAATATATTAAACAGGCACGTAGCATCAGGGGGGGCCAGGGGGGGACCTGCCCCCCCCCCCCCACTTTTTCTCGCAGCAACTAATTTTTTAAAATTTACATATAAAAAATAGAATTATCATGGAGTTGGCCCCCCACTTTTTTGGGAGTATGTAAAAAATTGATATGAAAATAAGGAAATGAGGAGTGAAATTGAAGTTATATAGTACGCCTGCCCCCCCCCCCCCCCCCCGCACGGATTAGGATTTGGAAGATTTTGGGAAACTGAAAATTTTCCTTTTTTTTTTTTTTTTTTTGGATGAGTCTGCCCCCCCCCCCCACTTTCAAAAACGATGCTACGTGCCTGTTAAATCATAGAAAACCTTCTCTACTCCCATATATATTTGAGAAAAACTAAGCGTGTGGTTATGATATCCATAAAACCCTTTACCAAAATAGTGAAATTCATTACCCTTGTGTCGGGGGTTCGGACCCTACGTCGAGGCCAATACGGCCTTATAATGAAATTGTATTTAATCTTAAAAAAGAAATATTTTCCACTTCCACCGTAGTGGGAGATAAACTGAATCCAAAGTCATTTTGTGAAATTCAGGACCACTTTGACAAGGGTTCAAGACCCGTTAGTTAGACCAATATGGCCAGATGGTGAAAATGTACTGATTGAATAATTTTTTTCTCTGTTCAATTACAGTGATGGGAGATAAAACTAGTTACTTTGTTATTATATTCATAATGTCTTGTTCTAGAGTTCTGAAATTCACTGCCATTTGGGCGAAAGTAGAGGCCTTTTGGGGGGGGGGGGTGATGGGGGTGACCAATATGACCGTATAGTAAACATGTATTTTTCTAAGGGTAATTGCTTTTTGTCGTTCATTAACAATTTTTTGACTTTCGTCTTGAAAACTACAAAATAAAATGTTATGTATGCATGTTGTGTTCATTATGAATAAATCTGTAAATATTAAAAAAGAATAACCATTAAAGGCCTGCAGGTCTCTTTTTACCAAAAGTCAAGTATTTTAGAGTTTAAACTTCAAAATGAAGCTTAAAGTCCAAACATTATACTCTCTGATATGTCAACCTAAAGGTTAAATACTCAGATGACCGTCAAGGCCTGTAGGCTTTTTCTTTCAAAATACGAAAACTCCAACAAATCTCTGATATGATAATTCTAAATAAAATATAAGAGGCTTGTCAAAAATTCAAAAATAATTCAGTTAAAAATTCTCAGTGAATCCAAGACACAGGAAAATAAAAGATATGTCACACAGGGTTCAAGTAATTATCATTTGAACCATGTTTTAATATTAAATATTAAATATTAAATGAGGTTACATGATAATTTGTAATTCGACACGCAGCGCATTGTAAACAGGAAAAGCTAAAATCAACGCACAAATTTGAAAAATAATTTTCCAATAAAAAGCATCTTTTAAAATATGCATCAAAGCTTGTTATTTGCATATTTTTCTTTTAATCACCCAATAAATATTTTCGCTGTAGCAGAATAAATGTAACGCATTTTGTGATAAGTATGAACTCGTAGTCAAATTACTTGTTAGCATTTGAGGCGGCGCACCAGTAACGTAAAAAATTTTGAAGACCTTGAAACAAATCCATAGCCGATTTTAAAGTAGAATGCGCATTCAATTATGCAAATATATATTTTAGGGTAAAATTAAAAACAAAGACTAAGATATTGATACAATTACTGGGGAATAATTTTAATTTCTGGGGGGGTCGTTAATTTATGGTTTTTTGCTCATTCGTAGGAAAGTTGTATCGTGGATGCTTTGGTTGTCAGTTTCAATAAGAAAACAAACTCTTTCAGAATTTGGTTTTGTCGAGGATGTTAATTCGTGGAGTGGAGGTGTGGGGGCATCCTCGAATACCATGAAAATGTAACCATCCTGAATTCTAATGATACAACAGTACAGTAAAGCTCATTAGTGTTTCGTTTCAAATTGAATTAAATCAAATCTCTTTTTAATTTTTGTTTCTCTGACCTACGTATAAAGGTTTCATTTCATTAATGTTACTTGTTACATGTTTATTTCACGATAAGTTTGTCAAATGTCTACCGTACCCATGATATTCAATTTATGTCCTTTAGAGTCAAAAATACTTATGCCGTGCTTTTCTTTTCATTGGAGAATGCTCATACTGACGATGACTTATCGTGTTAACAATTAATGAAGCTAAGGTGTTGGAATATTTCATATTTCATGTGATATGTTATCGTTTTATAAAGACAAAGCCTTCAAGAGACAAAATATAAACAAAACGAAAAGTTTTCTCAGATTTTATTTCCGATTGATCTTGTTGAAAAATCAAATATCGACACAGATGCATTCTTTAGGTTTATCACTTGGACAAGAAGATCCGTCAATGCATTTGCCAGTACTAGTCTTTTTAAGTATACTACAAAGTGACGGACAAAAAACACCACCAATATCACACGACTCCAAACATGTTGAACCTTCCACAATCAAATCCTTGCTGAACAGCAGGATCGTAAGACCAGTAACCATGTAGAAAGTGAATGCTTTCATCTGAAAAATTATGTTATTCTTATTTTATATTCTTATCTTTATGTACGAGAGTCAATTAAAAATACGAAGACTTTTGCCAATTGTTAAATTTTTAACATAAATGCATCTCTCTACCAAGTTTGGAAGTCATAATTTCATAATAACTTTAATTAATTTGCAGTCAAAATATTAAGTTGTATTGTTTAATATTTAGAATGTATCAAAAATTTAAATGAAAAGACGGTCATGCAGAATTACAAAATTTAGTGTTAAAAAACAATAAACTTTAAATATTTGAAAGTCATGTTTCTACAAATCGGTCCTAAAATGACAATTTACAATGAACTTGGTGAATAAAAACATTTTGTTGCCATTAAAATTACTAAGATGGTCGTTTTTCATTATGTATCTTTGGAAAGTAAAACAATAAAAAATGATTGGAAATAAAAAGACTGCAATAAGATGAAATCTCATTAGAAATCTTTTAAAAGAGATTTAAAACAAAGATAGGTGAGATATTGTGAGCAATGCAGTCCGCTTATCTACAATGCTTGTATCTTCAATCTCTCACGAGCTTCAGTAAAACATAATTGTACGCATAATAAACATTATAACTGTAGTAGAAACACAGTTTAAAAATGTTCAGCTTTAAACGCAACCAGGAGTGTTTAATTAACAGTTACATTTAACTCAAGGATATCTTATCAACATCGAAACATCCATTTCGGTATGGGAATTTTTCTTTGGGGGTGGGGGTGGGGGTACATAATAAGAATAAGATACAATTATCGTAAACTTGATATATATGTCTTTCAATAATGAAATTTTATATCAGAAAAATATCTAATAAAATGATTTTTTTTAAAAAACTGTATATAGCTGCATTTTTGTAACTTAATGTATCTACTTAAGAATAAAAAAAGAACAAGCTAAAAAATTCTCGAGGATATGAAGCCCGAAGGGTTCTAAGAAGATTCGATCACGTACCATTCAAGTTCATATACCGGTGAAATTTTTAACGTTTTGTTTAAGTTATATTTACGTTTGAGAAAGGCAAACCATTTAAAATCATAAATATAACGGTGTTTTTACGTTTACAATAATTCAAACGTCAAGCAATTAGCGCGTGAAGTTATGATTGTTACATCATGAACAAGTTCACACAGAATTGAACGTTTTCGCTATTGTATAGGTTCATATCTGAAAACATATTTGCAAATGTAAACACATGTATATGTAAAACAATTCACAGAAGTGCTGTCAAATAAAGGTAATATAGGCTTTTAGACATTAAAACTCAAATGGACTTAAAGTCAACTAATAATACAATGCAGTTATAATTTCATACCCACCTTCAAATCTTATATAATAAACCACAATGTTAAATTCACAAAATTGCTGTTTAAAACTTATTCAATTGAGTTTTTTTCTCAAGAGAGAAAATGTTATTTTCTATTTATAAGAATCAAAACAACTCCTTATTGATGGGTGTTAAATGTGTATACCTGTCAAGAAATTTGACATTTTTAGTTGTGTCAATTGGTTAAAATGTCATAATTTTAAATGAAATGGTTGAATTATTGGAAATAGCTGGCAGGGCAACAACATGTTGCAGTAGATGAAATATTCGTGTACTTATACTGTTTTCTAGGAACTCAAAATTAATTATCTATCTTTTTCAAATACAAAAACAATGGTATGAATGTGTAACTATACATTATCAATATTAAAACATAACATTATATTTGATATTTGAAAATACTTGGTTTCATACGTGGATATATATATATATATATATATATATATATATATATATATATATATATATATATATATATATATATATATAAACAGCTGGAAAATGTAAAACTGATGAATATGTTGTTTTAAATCGATACAGTAATAGTTTTTTTAGTTCATACATCTTTATTTAGTATCTTTTAGTAATGTACATGTACATCAATATATATAATTAAGTTCTTTAATCGAATTGTTACATTTAGAATCCTAACAGCATAAACAATATAGAAGCAACAATCCAGGATATAGTTTTATATTTACAATTTTTTCCAAATAAACTTGGGGTATTAAAAAAAAGGTTAACGCTTCCATGAATATAGAAAATATGATTTTTATAACGATTAAGAACCTTAAACAGATTTTTTTATATTACACAATATGGATATACATAATTAGGATGGCTTTTCTGATAAATTAAATGAAACATTACGGATTCCAACACCCTAAAGACAGAATAAATTAATTATTGTCCCTATGGTGTCAGCTCGAGATCCCATTAAAACAAATCAGCGGAATATTTTACTCTAAAGACCTTAGTAAAAACTATGAAGGCTAGATATATGCTATCATTTATTTAGGTTCGCCCCCAGACATGTTCATTTTTTTTCTTAAAATTAAAATGCATTCGGGTTTAACATCTGTGCAACAGAAGATCGATTGATGTTGAGATTTTAACTGAATAGAACATTTAGAACATTCCATCATTGAAAAGGTAGTGTCAATTTTCCGAACATTCTACTTCTGTACAGAAAATACTAGAAACTGAACTTATTGATATCAACATTTTAGAGCACTGTCCAACACAAAATAATCTTTGCTTAGGGTACACATCTTTATTGAACTTCTAAAGTTATCATACATTCTTTACTACTTATGCAAATTCTATGGATGTTTGTTGTTGATGTTTTACGGTGCTACCGTTCTGGCGAGCGCAGCAAGAATTACACATTCTGTACCTTGCATCATTGTCAACTTATAGTTTTATTCAGGTATCAACGAAGGTCAAAGAATTTTTGAGAGGGTATTGCTCTACAATAAGTATGCCAAAGGTACTAATTTTAATGGCTATGATACAAACAGAGCAACCCCCTACCCAGAGAGAGAGAGAGAGAGAGAGAGAAAGAGAGAGAGAGAGAGAGAGAGAGACCGGTACCTGTTTGTAGGTGCTTTTAAATTTAATGGTCTGAGTATATGCAATATCTACATAATTTTTTTACCTGTTTATTTTTCATTTTATTCCTTAAGTTTTTATTTAGTTTAAAATGTCCTATTGTTTATTTCCTCCCTACTCATATACTTACCTGCCTACTGTACATGCACAATTAGTTAAAAAATGGATCGATATGGCAGTAAAGTATGGCTCTTGCTATTATATATTATATATAAAATCTCTATATTAAAAAAAGATTAAAAACAAATCATAAGTCAATGAGGCAGGTATCGCAGACTATACTGAAATAGCCAGTACACTCATTACAGATGTTTGATGCACCTCTAAATTTATCGCTGGTAATATAGCGCGAGTGCACTGTGACGTCATCCATGACTTTATTGGTCTTTGTTTACGTTTCTCCACTCAATACGAAGGTATGGAAGCATGTAACAAATTTTCTGAGTCCCGCCAAAGCATATGCGGTACTCAAAACGTGTCTTCAAACTTTAAGTCACGGTAAATTACGAGTTAAAAGTCGGCCATTTTTGGCATAGCACCACGGGTGAAAACATTAGAGAGCATAATGGGACGTAGACAAAAAATTTTGTTTGATGAACTGTAGGTTTAGCTCGTTCTTTTTCCCGCGCACACTGGTTCTTAGAGCTCGCTTCGCTAGCCGGCACTGCGCGCCGGCGAGCTGCGCTCGCTTTTAAGATAATCCACAAAATTAGCTATATGCTTAATAAGTGCAATACCTGATATCATATTTTATTGATTCGATCATATTCTACGAATTTACGTTTCCTTGACGTTATCATTCTTTTTTTTTTGAATTCATAAAATTGATTCTAGCAAATATTAATAAAACCACGGTTTTAGTGTTTACGGCTTAAAAATGATCAAGTTTCATGCATGATAAAAACCAATGCGTGAAAAGAATTGCAAACATTTTTTATGAACGAAATAAGATATAACGAAATGAATCAAATACCAACATGATAAAATGTTAAAGCAATATGAGCTGCAATTTTCATGCTGAAATTATTTTAACGAAAAATGTAATTTTCTACTAGAATGACAAAATATCATGGTTTGTAACCTTCTGTTAGCCATATTTTTATTGGAAAAGCCATCCTGTACGAAAATTGATCTGTTATATATCACCTTAGAGGAGATATCTTTTTTCTGACGAAAATTAATGAAACTTTCAAATCTTATTTATCATAAGTTTAATTTACATGCAGACTTAACATACTAGCAGGTTTTTGCAGCAAAATAAAATTCTAAAAAAAATACAGCACATATTGCTTTAAGTAAGTAGTTAAATCACACGTTACCACATAGAATAATAATCGGTTAGTATAATGTTCTAAGATTTTTCATCAAACAAGTTTTTACCTTTTTGTAATCGTCATTTGAAAGCACTATCCTGATGGATTACTGAAGTAATATAAACATGTACATTGAATTGTATTCTAATATTCCACATAATCTTGGACTTATTGCATTAGAACATTGGATTGACAAATTTCCCAATCTTTTACACTACAGATTTTCTAAATACTTTGTTTAAAAAAGTCTTCAGCTAAAATTGAAAAACAATTTTATGCATTTCAATGATATTATTTACAAACAAAAAGTAGGCACAGCAATGGGAACCAAGGTTGATTCACCTAATGCTACACTTGTCCTAGATTATTTGGAAGAAAAACTATTTTCAAACATTCAAGACGACTATGTAACTTTCATAAGAAAGTCATGGGGACGTTATTTAGACAATTGTTTTATTATATGGGACAATAGTGATAATCAGTAAACAGAATTTGTTAATATCCTCAACACTACTCTGAAATTTACTATGGAATCAGACAGTAATATGTTACCCTTCCTTGAAATTATGGTAATTTAAAAAATGGCCGTATAATAACGATTGTTTACTACAAAATAACAAGCAATATCTTATGTTTGACTTGTGTCACACTTGACACACGAGGAATAATATTCCATACAATTTAGCAAGGCGTTTATGTATAATAATCTCCGAAACAAAAATCTTAGACCTTCGCCTCACAGAATTACAAGATTTCCTACTATAAAAATGTTATACAATACGTTTCTACTCACAACCCTAGAAATCCAGAAGTGTTCAACATAATTAAAAAAAACCCACCTATCCTAGACGAGGATCCAGACATGAAGAAAATATTAGATACTTCACAGTCATAATCAATTCGGCTACATAACTTTTCATAATATGACGTCACAATAAGAACTATGAATTTGTATGTATGTGTATTTGTGTAACTAAGCAACATATTGTCAAACTACACTCCTGTTTTAAAAGAATTATTAAGTGAATTCAAATCGTTGCGAGGGAAAGGATAACTCGTAAGTGAATTCTTAAGTGAAACCTGTTACGAATGTGTTCGTAAAAAGTACTGAAGATTTTACGTAAGATATTCTTAACTTAGATCTTACGCAACACCTTAAGATTTTTTGTGAATAGAGCTACTGATGATTAACACTGAAACTATTTATACCGTATAACGGGCAATTTTTACTGCTGTGATTTTTTACGAATTTGTCATAAAATAGGTTGATTTGAATTTTTACGCGTCATATTTTTACAAATTGGACAAGTCCGTAAAAATTAAAATCATCTGTGGTAAAAGGGGGAAAATTTCACAGTGACTTTGTTACAGTTAACACACATACACATCAGAAAATCGTTTTTCTGTTAACGATTCCTTATATTTATGATTGTGTTTATACTAGGGATGTAAATCGGTCAATTTTAAGTACTCGGTTACTCAGACATTTTTCCGACCGAGTACCCGGGTACTCGGTAAGAGTGTAAATAAATATGAACAAGTACATTGATAACTGTAAAACCTTGGTCACTTTTGTAGAAATTCCTCCTTATGTTAAAGACGAATGTGATTTAACATGTTTGTCGTTCCCCCCGTTTAGGATAAGTTTTTTTCGCACAGCTGACATTTTACGTTTTTTGAAACTTCAGTTCTTTTAAAATATTTCCAGACCTTTGAAGTCGGTGGCGGCATTTTATGTCTGTTCTATTTCTCTACTGTGTGCTATCTAATTTATATAATAGACTATATAAACGATGTTCTGTGAAAAACAAATCATTAAAGTAAGCCGAAAATAAGGGTAGAAGACAGCCAAAGGAAACAGGTGCTTGGTCACGATAATTACTATATAAACACTGCCACAGGCGATAACGGTCATTTAGCATATTTAGAGGCGTAGGAAATCCTAATTACTGTTTGTACAAGTGACATCCTTACTTCATACATTTAAATTTATTTCATATGTGATATATACTTTACTTATTCCTATTTATCTGGGTATCATCATTGATGTCCACCATGTGCTCGTCTCAGTTCGATTTACCGGGAAAAAAAGAAAGACAACTCCATTTCAATTTTTTTTTCTCTCTCTTTCTTTCTCTCCCAACCAAAAACTAACGTGGCATTATACGTAGTTTTAAAAAATACTCAAGACTGAATAAAAGATCTGAACTGTTATCACCACGTGTTCAAAAACGCTCAAATATACCTACATGTACATGTACAGCCGTCAGGAACTGAGCTGAACATTACTCTCATACGTACGATGTAGAAATTTACGTGCGGTGTTTTTTTACTTCTGTGAAAATTTACGCGTTTAATTTTTACGGATTTATAAAACTCGTAAAAATTAGTAAAAATTAGCAGCACGTAAAAAATACCCGTTATACGGTAGTTTATTTCGATGTTGTGATTTTTTTTCATATACCACTACATGTGTGGATTTATACCATATATATTTATATATATATATATATCACAAATTTTCAGGACAGCCAGTCCCTTCCTCAGGACACAAGAAGAAAAAAACAAAGAAAACAAAATCTAGTATTACAGTTTACACTACTAAAGAAACTAATTAAGAAACATCAACTACATATTGTACAATTTAATATATCAATGTTTGTGATTGTGTTTGTCATGCGGCCGACCGCTTTGGAGTAATCAATCGATTGTCAAAACACTGTCGATTGAATACTCTCACTTGTGATTCATTTATAAATTCAAAGAAATCAATGTTTAACATTTGTCAATTGAGCAAGAAGACAAAATATTTTATATCTCAACCCAGCGTTTGTTGCTTACCACTGATGCTCTATGCTGTGTATTTGTAACAATTAAATCATTAAAATCAACAATACCAAACAAATCAATATTTGTCTTTCATCGTAAAGAATCGGAAGTTATGCCTATATTGCTACTGAAAAAGTTAGTGGCTGGTGGGGGGATAATAATTAAAAGTAGCTGTGGAGTTTGGGTTATCAATATTATATGTGATAGGGATAGGTTATCATATAAAGACATTTACAAACCTTGAATAGACAAAATATAAACAAAACAAAAGGTTTTCTCAGATTTTATTTCTGATTGATCTTATTGAAAATTCAACTATCAGACACATTTGCATTCTTTAGGTTTATCAGTTGGACAAGAAGAACTGTCAGTGCATATGCCAGTACTAGTCTTTTCAAAAAACCGACAAACAGGCAGACACATTGCACCAGCATCTCCATCGCACGACTTCAAACATGTTGAGCCTTCCACCATCAAAAGCTCGCTGAACAGCAATGTCATAAGACCAATTGTCATTAACAATGTGAACGCTTTCATCTGAAAAACCATGTGATTCTTATTTTATATTCTTATTTTTATGTACGATAGTCAGTTAAAACATACCAAGACTTTTGCCACATTTTTAAATTTTTATCATAAATGCATCTATCTACCAGGTTTGGAAGTATTTATCTAATAATATCTTCCATTAATATGCAGTCAAAAAATCATCATATATCATTCAATATTTCGAATGACTTTAAAAATCAAATTAAAAAAAGAGCATGCAGAATTACTGAATTTAATGACAATAAACGTAATATTTTTGAAAGTCATGTTTCTACAAATCAGTCCTAAAATGGAAATTTACAATGCACTTGGTGAATCAAAAACATTTTGTTGACAATGGAGTCACTAGGAAGTTCGTTTTTCATTATACATCTTTGGAAAGTAAAAAAAATGATTGGAAATAGACTGCAATAAGATAAAATCTCATTTAAAATCTTTAAAAAGAATCTTAAGGAGGCCTACTTTATTTTTCATTGCGCATGTTTTGCGCATTCTAGTTTAATGCAGTGGATTTATACTTATTATGACATTTTTCGATATCATTTATAAAAATGAACACAATAAGCAAATTACAGATAAGAATATTTAGATTTCATAAGAATTTTTAGAAATGTTTTTAACGATTATTCCGTTGTGCGGTAGAGGAGCGTTGTTATTGTGTTTTTATGACGTTATGATGAAATATTTACATTTGCAAATATTTTTCCTTATATGAACCTATAGAAAAGCGAAAACGTTCAATTCTGTTTGAACTTTTTCGTGACGTCACAATGATCATAGCAAACGCTTATCGCTTGTCACCTGGATTATTGCAAACATAAAATCTCGGTAACTCTAACAGTTCTGAATGATGTGTCTATTTCAAACGTAAATATATGTAATAAACAGCAATATTAACTTTTTAACATTGTTGTTTATCACATATTTACGTTTGAGAAAAGCAAAAAGTTTGAAATCGTAAATATAACGGTGTTTTTACGTTGACAATAATGCAACAGTCTAACGATAAGTGCTTGCGGTTATCATTGTTATATCATGAAAAGTTCACACAAAATTGAACGTTTTTGCTATTGTATATAGGATCATATCAGAAAGAATATTTGTAAATATATTTGAAACAATTGATATTAGTGATGTCAAATAAAGATTATATAGTTTTTTAGACATGAAACCCAAATTAACCCAAAGGCAACTAATATTTTTTTAAATAATACAATGCAGTTATAGTTATAATTTTCTACTCACCTTTAAATCTTATATAATGAATCACAACGTTGAATTCACAATATTGCTGTTTAAAACTGATTCAATATAATTTGCTCCAAAGAAAAAATGTTCTTTGCTATTTATAAGAATCAGATCAACTCCTTATTGATGGGTGATGGGTGTTAAATATGTTTACCTGTCAAGAAATTTTACATTTTTCATTGTGTCCATTTGTACGAGTCATAATATTAAATAAAATTGTTCAATTATTAAAAATAGTTGGCAGGGCAGAAACCTGTTGCAGTTGATGAAATAATGGTGTACTTGTTGCATTGTTTTCTCGGAACTCAAAATAACCATACTTAATAATTTTTCTTTTTATACAAAAACAATGGTAGGAATGTGTGACTGTAAATGTATCTAACTCTAAATTAAAATAAAACATTATATTTGAGATTCGAGATAACATGGTTTCAGCAATATACATGTACGCGGACCTAGATTGCCTTGTAGTAAATGAAAATGGCAGTTTTAAGGATGAAGAAGTGAACTCGTTAACAATGTTTCTATCAATTCAATATGTAATTAGACAGTGCAGTTTAATGAACATTTTATTTCGCAGATTTACTCAACAACGAAATCAACGAAAATTGGTATAATTTACCGAATATTGATGAAACTATTGTACATGAATTCGAGAAGAATATAGCGAAGATTTGTCTGTAACTTTGCGGAACCTTCTTAATTGTCAAATGTTGATTCCTATTCATTGTGGAGTCTTGACGATACAGAATAAATACAATAAAAGCACATGCCACAATCTTCAATATTTATACTCGTAACGACAGAAAAGAACAAACTTGAGATGTTGATTTAGTAAAATAAAACTTAGAACCTGATTTTTAAACAATATCTATTAAACGCTTTTAAATTTATTTTACGGTATAATGGTTCATGTATATCTTATACTCTGTCCCGAGTACTTAAAAAGTACATTGTAACACAGGGCACTTATCATCAGTAAGTACATTTTCGGTTTGAGTTAATCGAATTGTTTTTAAATTGCAAACTATGTATTTTGTAACATGTAAAACAAAGAGAGTTAGCTATGAATAACTTCATATATATATATATATATATATATATATATATATATATATATATATATATATATATATATATATATATATATATATATATATATATATATATATATATATATATATATATATATGAAATGGTGAAAAATTTCAAACTGATGATTATATTATTTGTTTTAAATCATACATGGGTTGATTATTTTTTCTGTTACATTTAGAATCCTAACGGCATAAACAATATAGTAGCAACAATCCAAGATATAATTTTATATTAACAATTTATCTATATAAACTGGGGCGGGTATTTTCTAAATAGTTAATGATTCCAAGAGTAAAGAAAATATTATTTTTATAACAATTAAGAACCTTAAACAGAATTTTCTTCTTGATATTACAAAATACGAACATAATTAGAATATCTTTTCCGATAAATTGAACACACTAAGGATTCTAAAATCCTAAAGACAGAATGAAATAATTATTGCACCTGTAATGACAGCTCGAGATATTATTAATACAAATCACCGGAATAGTTTATTCTAAGACCTTGGTTGAAAACTAGGAAGGCTAAATAAAAGCTACCATTTAATTAGGTTCGCCCCGGACATTTTCGTTTTTTTCTGTAAATTCAAATGCATTCAGGTTTGACATCTGCGCAACATAAAATCGATCGATGTTGAGATTTTAACTGATAGAACATTCCATCAATGAATAAGGAGTGTTATTTTCCGAACAATCTAATTCTTTACAGAAAATTCTAGAAGCTGAACTTATATAAGCCAATAATTCATTATCAGAGAAAAAAAATGTACGTACAGATACACATTACATCTAAAATTCAGGCTTTTCAATAAACAAGTTTGAACTTCACATACTCTATGAATCTTTCACGTTTGTAAAATGGAAACTTTATTTGTTTAACTTCTTTGGCAATCAATATTGTTACCAATAAGCTCAGTTTCTAGAATTTTCTGTTGAGAAATACTCATACTGACGATGACTTATGGTGTAATGAATTAATGAAGCTAAGGAGTTGGGATATTTCATATTTTACGTAAGATGTTGTCATTTTAAAGAGAATGCCACAGCTATTAATAGACTAGAAGTACAAATAAAGTTTTCCCAGATTTTTATTCCAATGTAGTTGCAAATTTAATCATCGCAAATACTGACATACTTTAGGTTTATAATAAAGACTAAATTTGTGCAAAAAGATTCCATTCATCAATCTGTACAACCTACAGTCTCACCGACAGGAATATAGTTGTTACAGGCCGACATACAACCAACTGAAGCTTCAAAAATCAAAACTTCGCTGAACAGCAATACATGTATATGATGAGCCATCAACAAACTGGGTACCTCTATCTTTAACAAGGGCGCATGGGACATCGGCAAATATACAGTTGTGAGTCAAGGTACATTTAAAAAAAAAATTACAATCGTTGTTTAGAAATTAAAATTGTACAATGTTTGGCCATGAAACAAAATCTAGTACTACAATTTACACTACAAAAGAAACCAATAAAAAAAATCAATTAAATTGTGTACAGTTTAGTATGTTGGTCATGCGGCCGACCGCTCCAGAGTAATCAATCGATTGTCAAAACAATGTCAATTAATTACTCTCACTTGTGATTCATATTCAAATTCATTGAAATCAAAGTTCTTCATTGTCAATTGAGCAAGAAGACAAAATATTTTAGTCTCTATCCCGCGTTTGTATATTGCTTGTCATTAATGCTCCATGCTGTGTATATGTAACGATAAAAATTGTAAAAATCAACAATACCACACAATTCAATATTAGTCTTTCATCGTAAAGAATCGGACAATATGCCTATATTGCTGCTGAAAAAGGTCAGTGGCAATGGTCAAATGGGATAATAATTAAAAGTTGCTGCGGAGTTCGGATTCTCAATATTCTATGTGATATGTTATCATATAAAGACATTTCCAAAACCTTCAAACGACAAAAAATATAAACAAAACAAAATGTTTTCTCAGATTTTATTTCCGAGCGACCTTGTGGAAAATTCAACTATCAGGGACATCTGCAGACTTTAGGTTTATCAGGTGGACAAGAAGGACTGACAGTGCATATGCCCGTACCAAAAAACCTACAAACTGGCAGACATTTAGGACCAGTAATTCCATTACATGACTTCGCACATGTTGAGCCAAGATCGCTGAACAGCAATGTCGTAAGACCAATAGCCATTAACAATGTGAACGCTTTCATCTGAAAAATCATGTGATTCTTATTTTTTAACCTTTTTTATGTACGAGAGTCAATTAAAACATACCAAGACTTTTGCCACATTTTTAACACAAACACAAATATCTACCAAGTTTGGAAGTCATAATTTAATTATAACTTTAATTAATTTCCAGTTAAACAAATATTGTATTTAATATTTAGAATGTATTTAAAAATTACATAAAAATAAGGTCATGCAGACATTTAGTGTTATACAAACAATAAACTTAGTATTTTTTAAAGTTGTGTTTCTACAAATCGGTCCTAAAATGGCAATTTACAATGAACTCGCTGAATCAAAAACATTTTGTTGACAACAAAATAGGACGTTCTGTTTTCATTATACACCTTTGGAAAGTAAAAAAAATGATGGGAAATAAATAGACTGCAAAAAGATGAAATCTCATTTTAAATCTTTTAAAACAGACTTAAAGATAGGAATTGTTAGCAATGCAATCCGCTTAACATCAATACCTGTGCAATCTTTCATGAGCCTCAGTAAAGCAAAATTATACTCATTATAAACATTATAAAAAGTAGAAAAAACCATTTAAAAATTTTCAGCTCTAATCGCAACAAGGAATGTTTAATTTCCAATTACATTTACTCAAGGGTATCTTAACAACATCGAGATAACCATTCCGGTCGGGTATTTTTTTTTTGGGGGGGGGATACTTTTATCAGAGGAAATATCTTATAAAATAAAAATTCCAAAAAAACAGAATTAACATGCATTTTAGTAACTACGTGTTTACTCAACAAATAAATAGCAAGTTATAAAGTTCACCTGGATCTTAACTTGGTTGGTCACGTGATAAAACCATGTGAAGCCCGAAGGGTTCTCAAAAGATATATCGATGATTTATTTAACAGTGTGTTTTTTTACATTGTACTTATATTTACGTTTGAGAATGGCAAATCGTTTACAATCATAAATATAACGGTGTTTTTACGTTTACAATAATGCAATCGTCTAACGATAAGCGCTTGCGCTTATCATTGTTACACCATAAAAAGGTTCTCACAGAATTGAACGTTTTCGATATTGTATAGGTTCCTATCAAAAACTATATTTGCAAATGTAAATATATGTTAAACAATTCATAGAAGTGTTGTCAAGGTTATATAGTTTTTAGACATGAAACTCAAATGAACTCAAATTAATTCAACAATATTCAACAATATTTTTTAATTTAATTCAATGCAGTTATAATTTTCTACTCACCTTTAAATCTTATATAATGAATCACAACGTTGAATTCACAAAATTGCTGTTTGAAACAGATTCAATTGAGTTTTGCTCAAAATCTTCTTTGCTATTTATTAGAATCAGACTAACTCGTTATTGATGAGTGTAAAATATGTAAATCTGTTTAGAAATTTGAAATTTTTCATTGTGTCATTTTGTACAAGCCATTATTTTAAATAAAATGGTTAAATAATTGGAAATAGTTGGCATGGCGACAACCTGTTGCAGTAGATGAAATATTGGTGTACTTATTATACTGTTTTCTAGGAACTCAAAATTACCATACTTATTAATTTTTCGTTTTTAAATGCAAAAATAATGGTTTGAATGTGTGACTGTACATTTATCTAACTCTAGATTAAAATAAAACATTATGTTTGAGATTTGAGATAACTTGGTTTCAGCAATATACGTGAACTAGATTGCCTTGGAGTAAATGAAAATGGCAGTTTTAAGGACAGAAAAGTAGATTTGTCAACAATGGTTCTATCAATCCAGTCTGTAATTAGATATTGCAGTTAACATTTTAACATTTTATTTCGCAGATTTACTCAACAACGAAATCTACGAAAATTGGTATTTACCGAACATTGATGAACCGATAGTACAGGAATTCGAAAAGAATATAGTGAAGAATTGTCTGTAACTTTGCGGAATCTTCTTAAATGTCGAATGTTGATTCATGCTCATCATGGAGTCTTGACGATACAGAATAAATACAATAAAAGCACAAGCCAAAATCTTCAACATGTATGCTAGTAACTATACACAATGATTACAATAATAAGCACAAACCACAATTTTCAAAATGTATACTAGTAGCATACACAAGAAAAAACTTGAGATGCTGATTTATAAGAATAATACTCACATCAAAATTGAAAAGCATAATTTTAAAACGATTTTAAGTTTATTTATATCTATAATGTTTTGTGTTTATCGTAGCTAGGAGTGCATCAAACACCCTTGGCTTGCAAAGATGGTTCATGTACATACATGTTATTGTAATTCTTGGTAACAGAGATTCGTTCTTCAAACACATTCATTGAATGGACCATTAATGAAGTTTTATATATTCCAAATTAATTGACTGATTCGTTCGAAAAAAGCATGTATCAAACTGTTACATTTAGTAAATGAAATCCCCGTCCTTGTAAAACACAAAATTAATGCCCCTAGCTTTATTGCAAACAAGAGCAGCTGGACAACTATAGATGTGATGCTATGAGAGTTTAGTACAGGAGGGGGTGGGATTTTCTGAAATATTATTTCTACTCATCTTTGTAATAATAAATAAATGATCAATGTTTGATAACATTTTTTTGTTTAATTCTTTTCCAGATACAATCCGAAAATCAGGAATATTTTAACACAGAATGCAGAAGAAAATTGGGACCGTATTTATAATTACTTAATAAGTACATTATAAAATCGGGTTTACTACTCATTAGGTACATTTTTGGTTTATGTTGTTTGAAACTTTTTGAATTTGCAAACTATGTATTTTATAACAAGTAAGACAAAGAGAAAGCAGTGAGTAACTACAATGAGAACAGAGGTATATTAAAAGCTCGACAATGTCAAAATGATAAATCTTTACTACTATATCAAAATAATAGACTCGAATTTTTTGGCTTTAATACCGATAAATCGGAACAGTACTGTCTTTTGTTTTATATATTTTTAACATCATTGGTACTTGAAGATTACAAATTTGTTTTTATTTTTTCTCATTCAAGCTTCGTTAATTAATAATCAACGAAAATTCCTCAAAAGATCCCGGAATTCATCTGGATTTTACAATTTTGCGCGTGTGCAATACATTCATGCTAACGGGATCTTTAGTTTATGTTTCCACAATACCATATTTCCATGAATAATCTCAGAAACAGTACACATTTGTGTACATTTTCATTGAAAATTTGCTGTATAATCTGTTCATATATATTTACCTGTATATGATTTCTTATGAGAAAAATTATAAAATAACAATTAGACATATCAACTTAGTACTTACTTTTGTCTTCGTGATGGCAATCAAATATTTGATTCCATATAAAAAAAATTCACATTGTATTTCTTCGGAGAGTGAAGATAAAATGTTTTATTGTTAAAATGATAAATATCCTATGGACTTCGTTCCGTGTATTGTGTCTGTAGCAAAGAAAATACGTGTACATTGGTGAAAAGGTGTTGAATTTATCACCGTTCAAAATTCACTGTTTAATTATAACTTTATTTTGGACTTTACTTTTAAAATTCAACATCTGTTTCGTAATATTTTCTCACAATTTATTTCTTACTAAGTTACAAGTTTATTTTGTGATTGACACTTTTCGGACTCTATATGTGATTTCAAAGAGACAGAGTGCCACGTCTCAAGGACTGTTAATCTCTTAAAACAACAATGTGCAATTATCGGTTTTTCATTTCTTGGACATCAAAGACCCATTGAGTTTATTTAATTATTTTATATCTGTGAACCTTTCACTCAGCTTACTTATGTCATCACCTGTCAATTTATACTCATTGTTCAGATTCTTATAAATAATTATGTACAATTGTCAATCGGCAGTCTGGAATACGGCGGCCAGCCTCGGCCACGTCCGACTCACTCAGAGTCTTGAGTCCGGAGGCCACTACTGGCCATATCCGACTTGTTTGTAAAATGTCTGTCTGTTAAATTGTTATAATGTTGCCATCGTTGAGTCTCGTCCAATAAATGTGGAATCCTACATCAATTGCCTGTTTATTTCTCTGGAACTGTATACTGGTGGACCTTCGGGAATACGGCAGACCTACCCTTCGTTTTTACCTTACGGCCCACAGCGCGCCTCAACCTTATACCTTATACCCTCGACGCCAACATTCCCTCACCCCGTCCGTACTGCACACGGCGGATATACAGATCCAGACGAATTCTCTAGCACCGTGCAAATCTACGCGGTCACAAATTCTTCAATTATATGGATTAAAAGTTTAAATGAAAGGTATTTACAGTCAAAAAGGTTCATTATGATGAATTTGACTGTTATTTTCAATGCAACTTCAAATTTCTGTTACATCTACGGGTATATGGGAGGCATTCCAACTGTGGTGAGGGCCGAGACACAGTTAGATGAGTAGCATTATTGTTGGTTTATAGCTTTGTTATGTAGATGTCAACAAAACGGTATGCGTAAATGTCCGATATGCAATGTCAACTTGTGCACACACGGGTCAAAGTCTAGTCTATTATAATGTTTTAGATACAGTTATAATCGATTTAGTTACGTGTTTTTTTTTTAATTTTTAGTTTACCATGTACATTTAAATCATTATAGAAAATTCAGTTCTTTTGTCGGATTGTTACATGAAGATTCCTAACGGCAACAATAATATATAAGCAATCACCCAAGATATAATTTATTTCATAAATTTATCAAAATAAACTCAGGCTGGTGGATGAGGGAGAAAAGTTATGCTTCGAATAATAAAAAACCATGATTTTAAGAATTAAGGCTCATGCGGATATTTTTTTTTAAAATCCCCACAATAGTTTATTTTAAAGACCTTGGTAAAAGCTACAGTGTTTTATGATTTTCCTATGAGAAAAGTAAATGCGTCCAAGAATATCGAAGATTTTAATAATAATTGTGCATGCATAAACAGCTGCAGATCCCATTAAAACAAATCACCGGAATATTTTATTCTAAATACCTTAGTAAAAACCATGAAGGTTAAATAAATGCTATCATTTATTTATGTTCACCCTTAGACATGCTCTTTTTCTCTGTACATTGAAATGCATTCGGGTTTAACATCTGCGCAACAGAAGATCGACTGATGTTGAGATTTTAACTGATGGAACATTCTATCATTGAATAAGGGGTGTCAGTTTACCACCCATTCTACTTTCACAGAAAATTCTAGAAACTAGAAACTGAACAAAATGTATCAATAATTATAATCAGACGCACTGTACGGAAAAGTTATGATACTGCAAATCACGTTAGCTACAAGGACTGAAGAAGTTCATTCTGACGACGCGATTAAAACATAATACTTTGGTGGTGATTCTGCACAAGAACTAACCGAAGTAAAGCATCCCAATATTTCATTTCACCACCAGTAAGCATCCTCACTCAATATTTTCGACTTCGAATCATTAGTGTTTGTTTCATAAAATATCAGCAACTGTTCTTCGTTCGAGTCAATTCAAACTAACGAGCATTCGCAACTTTGAGTATGTCAACACAACGTTGCATCATCGATTAAATTAAAAAAATCAATTTGTGTCATTAAGGGGTTGTCTCAAAAGCTTTATGATATAAAATCATATGAGATAAATAGAACATCTATAACAAGCCTCGTTAATATATATTGATTTATCATAGGTACTAAAACACATGTTATATGTTTTGCTTTTACATATTGAACCTGTAGCCATTTGCTACTGTTCATAGAGTACAACCTGTAGAACAGGTATTCAAGTTGGGCATGGTCACGATTTTTGTCAAATTCTATTTTTCTGATTTTATTATTTATAATGCTTTAGAAATGTATTTCAAATGATCAAATGAAATTTGAGATTCAGTGGTAAAGTTATCAAGCAAGATACATGACTCACAATTCTTTGCCATGTAAACAAGGCTCGTCCCCCGTTAGGTACAATATAGGTTCAATATACCAAAAAAATCTTTTTCAAACTGATTTGTCTATTATTTTATTCATTTCAAGCATAAAGAAAGAGTTTCTGACGTTTATCACATTCATTTTAGGTCTAAAACTGGATTTTTTACTTCAACATTGAAATTATGTCCATAACATCTATTATAGTGAATTTCATTGCCAATGGAGCAGGGTTTTGGCCTTTTTGAAGGGGGTGACAAACATGGATATATATCTATAGTACATGTAGTTTTTTAATGTCGATGGAGACATTCGAGTTTTCTATCGCCTTTGGTCGTAAAATGTCTGTAAACAATTTTTTATCTCTAAAACTTCAAGGTATAAATTTGCTTCGCCATATTTAATTAAGTATGTGTTCCATGATAGGAAATCTACTCATTTCCTGTGCATTGTATGCTTTTGAGCCTTTTCAATGAAACTGTGAATATAATAAAAGATTGACCATATAACGCCTGCGGGTCTCTTTTTTATTAAAAATTTACAGATTTTGGCCTCTGGAGCTAGGATATGTATGATATGAGACTCTTGCTTCCCCCTCCCACATTTCTGAATTGAATTTTGCAAACGTCAAATAGCAAATAACGGGAGTACTTGTCAAAGGTGTTTAGAACCAAAATCAAAGCTTTATAAATGCAAACATGAAACTTTCTGATAGGTTCATCTAAGTACTCAGGTGACGGTCAAGGCCTGTGGGTCTCTTGTTATGTTTTTGTAATAATCATTTGAAAATACTGTACTGATAGAATTCTGAAGTTATATAAGTATGTACAATGTACCTCTGATACAACATTAATCCGTAAAGTAATGAGTAGTATGAATGGAACAGTTTTAAAATTTTACAACTTCGCAAAAGTGAAATCTGTACTGTGTCTGTTTTGGTATATCGTTGTGAGCATCTATCTAGTTTGTAATTCTTTAAGGTAAATTTGTAATTAGAGCATTCTTTACCTACATGTCTAATGTTAACATGCAATGTCATTGCTGACCAATACCATTTGATAGAAAAAAATCTACAGAGTTATATTTCAATATACATTTTATTTATTTTTTCCTTTGGTCGATATTTTGGTCGACTATAAGACACATTGGCATACTTTTGGTTTAGTGCTTGGACAATTGTACTTTCTACGACAAGTTCCGTAGGCATGACCACTTGTTAGACATTCCTGGCGACAGGAACTGTTAACACAGACTGACAGACACTGAGAAGATGCTTGCACCACTACACAGCTGCAGAACAGGACAGTCACGAGACCCAAGGTCATTAACACGTTGGGCACCTTCATCTGAAAAAAAAAGTGAACGTGGTTTAATTTCTTGCTTAATTTTTTTTTTTACAAAATCGTATACATGTATCTATATAAACCTTTCCAGTTCAATTAGTTGTCAAACCTGTATAACAATCATTTACTTTTTAAAGTCACCTGAGTCACGCAGGTGACCTATTGCAATTAATGTGAAGCATCTCACTGATACTTAAGGTATCTAAATTGTAAAACAAATTTAATCTGACCACCCCTGGGGCCTCATGGGCGGAGCCAAATAGGCAAAAAAGGTAAAATTTTCAATAATCTTCTTTACTCCCATACATGTGGGGAAAAACGCATTGCATTGTTTTAATGAAGCCTGCTACCAAAATTAAGAAAATCATGATCCCTGGGTCATGGGGTTAAAGCCTTAAACAGGGACATCTAGGGCTATTTAGTGAAAATTTACTAAATTTTAGAAAATCTTCTTGCATTTATTAACACCAGATACGAAACTCGACAGTGCGTTACTTGCAACCAAAACAGATTTTCTACTTTCTCTTAAAAATACAAATTTGTATATAATAATTCAAAGCATATATACTTCTTTGAACGACAAAATCATGCTTTAGATATGATAATCTATCAATCCATAAAATAAAATCTGGTTTAAGCATTCCACTGTGAAGTTGTGTAAAGTCCTTGAAACCAACACGATTTTAAAGTAGAATGTGCATGTAGGGTAACTATTTTCAAAAAATATTCTTTCTTTTTTTTGGAAGACATTTTTTGGAAATAGAAACACACCGTTATCATAAACGTTGTAATGGGTTTAGTAATTACGTTAAGACTATAAATCTTAGACGTGGCATAATGCGCAGCCTAGCAAATTTTGTTTTACTTATTTTTCTTTTTCGCTAAAAATAAGAAATGATGATATTTTTGTTTCACAAAGTGTCATACAACAAAACGAAGTTGAATTTTAAAAAATGCAGTGATAACATTTAAAAGTTCTGTGTTTTGTCTAAGAGTAAATGCATCAAAAATCAATAGAGATAAACTCTTCATAAGAAATTATATTGTAGGAATTAAAATCTCATCTTATATCATTCTTGTTAAAACACATATGTTAAAGAAGTCCTCTTACCTTGATAAAAGTAATATTGTTGGTCGTTATAACCAGGAATTTTTCTGGAGCTTGTAATGATTGTCAATGACGACCAGTGTTTTATTTATAATATTTTCAAAGCGCTCCAGGGTTGGTATAATTACGATTATTTAACCGTACCGAAAATGTATCGCTTGCAAATCAGATACAATTATTTGTTAACCTGATTACAAAAATAGCCGTTGGTTATAAGGTTTGATTTATTGATATTGTTGGCAGAGATATCACGTAATATATATGTTTAAGTAAAGCAAAATATATAAACGTATTGAAATTTGAAGGAAAGAGTTGCTAATATCTACTCTTGAATTAAACATCAACTTGTTGGAACTTCATCTGTTCAAATTCATTGTGAAAACGAATAACTATGCCACTTTATGTCATTTAGGGCTAGGGCAATATATCGTAATTAACTGTTGGTGATAAATGACATTTTGAATACATATGTTGTATTTTTAGATATTAGAGACGAATTGTTAATGATGTTGTCCTGATTGACCTTAATTACTCAATGAAACAAACATTATCTGTCCCGAAGGCAATATAACGTATGATAGCCATAGAAATAAACTTTTTTCTGCGTTTTGTTTTTAACAATTGACCCCGTAAAAGGATGCTTTATTGGCTCAAACATCAAACAGTTTATATTGTTAATGGGAAATCATACTTTAGCAAAAACTAAAATGAAGGCAATACATTTATTATTAAATTGCCCAAGAATGTACATGCAGGATGAACGCATTAATCTAGAAATCCAGCCAGAATAGGTAAATTGCTGCATATACCAACAAGTATGCCAGAAGAGTAAATATTGTTTATAGATGGAATCATTGAACCCCCATTTCCATCTTGCATCAATGCCTCTTCACGACAACATTTGTATATTTTATATTATATGTCAGGGTTGGAAATAATAGCCCGCCCGACCGCCCGAGACGGTCTGTTTCTAAAGCGGGCGGGACAAAAATTTAAAACTCAGCCTGGCGGTCGGGCTAATTTTGATAGCCAGTTACTATTTTTATCGGACAATTTCTATTTTTAAGTTAATTACCTCATTCACAAAAAGACGCCGCCACGTTGTTAGGTATCGTTGAGAATTGGGTAAGATCTAGCAATTGTAATCTATTCGCTCATTGGTCTGAATAATTGTTATAACCAACCAGCGTTCGCAATACAATTTTGTTCGGCAATATGGTGCGCAAGTTTTATAGGCCGTCAACTCTTAAAAAGCGTTACTTGATTGATGCGGGGATGTATATATACGTCCCTTATCGACGCTATGAAAAAAAAACAGTCTACGACCAAAACAAAACACGCCGACCGATAGTTCAGGGATGGAAAGTAGAATCTGAATGGCTGACAAGTGGCTAAACACATGGGAAGCTGTATTGTAAACCATGTTGGGGGTGGCCACTATTAATTTTTACTATTTATTCCTTCCAAAATTACGCAAATTTAGATGTGGTTAATTAATTTTAAATAAACTTCTTTGGAAATTCCTCTTTACAACTTTTAAAACAAAAATTCTAAAACAATTTAGTAACAAATAAACACAGAGCCATCGACAAACTGACAAAGGCACGAAAGTTAGTTTACAACAGAGCTACATGTACACATGTTTTAAATTCAAGTACAAGCATTTCCACCCCTGTTGAAACAAGGGGCATAAAAAAAATCAAGTGAACTCATATTTTTACAAAAGTGAGAAACTCGGGCATTTCACATTTTTTTTTATCACATAAAAAATACAGCCCCTGTCATTGCCGAAAAATCCCTAAGACAAAGAAGAATTCAGGATTTTTTTTGGCCTCAGCATATTTTGATCCTTCAATAAAATAGTGTTGTTAGACGTATAAACAATTAGCAGATAAATCGAGTTCATCTGACCAATAAATAAATAAATTTTAATCACATTTTATCACTGTTGTTTTTTTTTATTACCTTTCTCTGTTTTGGATCTTATTATTGTCACTTTTCAATCTTTCAAAATTGTTGTGAAAGTTCACGTTTATGACATTGTTAGCTGCCTACCAAAAAGAGGGTTTATAATTATAACATGTAAATGAATAGTTTAATTTTTTACACAATCATGTAAACCTTAATAATAAGCATAATTCTTTGAGTTATGCTTAGATGTAGTTTCAAATACTGTGTAAAAAGGTGAAGATTTACAAATGTAGGCTTTGTGTATAGTTCATTCATAAAAGTGAACATTTTTATCAGGACTGGCAGATTTTAGACAGGGCTGGTAACTTTCAAGCTGCTATTTTTGGTGAATTTCCAACCCTGTTATATGTGCATTATATTTTTCTTTAAATAGTATAGTTTGATTGGTGTTTGGTTTATGTTGACTGGACAAACTTAGAAACTTTTAGAATAAATCTTTAACACAAAACTGATATTTCATTAAGGGTCCTCAGAACCCGGTGACTTTTACATTGTATGACTGTATGTCATAACATGACGGTTTCGTATCCTGGTAGCGCAATAGATAAACATGTAGTATCGGTCTAATATTACAAAATATTGCTTTTATGAACAGGAATAAGGTGTAAAAAGTTTATATTTTCCCAAAATATACGCATGCATTTCGTTTTTGGGAGTTGATTTTAATCAACTCTCCTATGCAGTTACTCAGACAAACTGAAAGTGAAACAGTGTTTGGACCTCAGCACAAATCATTGCTGCTGACGAGACTTAGTTCTTGAAAATAATTGACAAATTCGATGTAATGTATATGCTAAAGCATTGTTTTTCAAGGAAACTTATATCTAAATACCTTGAAAATAGTCAGATTTTAAATGGTACGAACTTCAAATATTTTTTGTAGTCGTATGTATTCCTACGCCAGAGGTCAATATAGTCTCGTTCAACTCGACGCTTGGCTGTCTCCGTAAATCCTTGTCGGAGATTTAATCCTTGTCGGAGATTTACGGTGTCAGCCGAGCGTTTGGTTGAACGAGAATAGAGTTCAATATTGCTTGGATCCATACAATTTTCGAGAAATATTTCTATCACTGATACATAGTTTGATTGAATATATTTTATCTTTAAATATTATTTAACATTATTCATATGGGGGTTTCTCGACATTGTTGTCGAAAAAGTCCAAAAATTCATATTATAAAGATGTGCGTAATTTTGAAAATACATGTACTTGTCATGCAAAATAACATATCATTGATTTTAAAATAAATAATCATCCACAAAATCAACTCCCGTCAGTTCTTCAGTACTTTAAATTTTTTTAAGGAAACATAAAATTCCATTTCTTTTAGAGAAGTTTGGGCTTGTATGCGAAGCATTTCACTAAGGTGTGGATGACTTCGAAGAATTAATAATATCCTCAACACAATCCTTATATATGTTTACATGAATTGTGAGCCCTGTATATATCTTGCTTATAACTCTACGACTCACTCTCAAATTTCATTTAATCATTAGAAATGCATTCCTAAATATCGCACTTCAATTAAAAAAATAAACAAATATACATTCTTTTATTCTTACTAACATTGACTATTCAACTTGAAAAGTGTTTTGCACAATCGTGAACTCATTAGTAAAGCCTAACTCCCGAAAATCCTGAATATGAATTGCGATGGGCTGTTCCTGATTTCGAAATGACATTTATTTAACGACCTTCACATGGTCGCCTTTCCTTAATCTAAGGATAACTGTTCTACTGATCTGCACACAGGTATCACTTAGTAGGTTATCTGAAACGTGGAGAGAGGCCACCACGGTTTTGTTGTGATACAGTTGAAACAATGCAGGTTTAAGGGTGCAAAACACAGTTTTATATGTAACGTTATAAGGACGTTTTCAGATGAGGGGCAAGCAAAACTGACCCCTATAAAAATAAATTGTTAAAATATGTTACATATATATTTATATATCAATAGAAAGATAAAATCGTGAATTTTGTAAATATTTAAAAATAAAGCACATGTAACTTAATGCTAGAATTTATTTGGCACTCAAAACATGCGGAAAATAGACAAAAGGATGCCTCTAAATGCAGTACACCCATGCATTTTAGGCTCCCCCTAAAAGCAGAATGCAA
Organism: Magallana gigas; assembly: GCF_963853765.1. Lineage (NCBI taxonomy): Eukaryota > Metazoa > Mollusca > Bivalvia > Ostreida > Ostreidae > Magallana > Magallana gigas. Next base: position 9,705,188 of record NC_088856.1, read on the forward strand.
CCAAATCAGCCATTTTTATTTCTGTACATTTTCAAGAACAAGTCCTTAGGCATCATTTCATAGTATTTTCAGGGTACATTCGCCAGCTTTTTAAAGAGCTATGTTACCCGCTAAAAAATTCATGAAATTCTGCATGTGTAAAATCGGGATGTTTTTGGAGTTACCGCCCTTTATTTTAGATTCTCACAAAATTAATTTTTAAAATTTTTCTACATACTTTTTTCATGTATTCGAAAGATAATTCACTATATTATGCAACTGAGAGTTTAAAAATTTGATTTTCATGTATACCGCATAAAAATAGCAGGAAAATCCCTACCCATCATGCTTTTCCCCAGAGAAAACCCCTCTGGATTTTATACGAAACTGTGTTTAGCTACCTAAAAAATTCATGAAATTCTGCATGTGTAAAATCGGGATGTTTTTGGAGTTACCGCCCTTTATTTTAGAGTCTCACAAAATTAATTTTTAAAATTTTTCTACATACTTTTTTCATGTATTCGAAAGATAATTCACTATATTATGCAACTGAGAGTTTAAAAATTTGATTTTCATGTATACCGCATAAAAATAGCAGGAAAATCCCTACCCATCATGCTTTTCCCCAGAGAAAACCCCTCTGGATTTTATACGAAACTGTGTTTAGCTACCTAAAAAATTCATGAAATTCTGTATGTGTAAAATCGGGATGTTTTTGGAGTTACCGCCCTTTATTTTAGAGTCTCACAAAATTAATTTTTAAAATTTTTCTACATACTTTTTTCATGTATTCGAAAGATAATTCACTATATTATGCAACTGAGAGTTTAAAAATTTGATTTTCATGTATACCGCATAAAAATAGCAGGAAAATCCCTACCCATCATGCTTTTCCCCAGAGAAAACCCCTCTGGATTTTATACGAAACTGTGTTTAGCTACCTAAAAAATTCATGAAATTCTGCATGTGTAAAATCGGGATGTTTTTGGAGTTACCGCCCTTTATTTTAGAGTCTCACAAAATTAATTTTTAAAATTTTTCTACATACTTTTTTCATGTATTCGAAAGATAATTCACTATATTATGCAACTGAGAGTTTAAAAATTTGATTTTCATGTATACCGCATAAAAATAGCAGGAAAATCCCTACCCATCATGCTTTTCCCCAGAGAAAACCCCTCTGGATTTTATACGAAACTGTGTTTAGCTACCTAAAAAATTCATGAAATTCTGCATGTGTAAAATCGGGATGTTTTTGGAGTTACCGCCCTTTATTTTAGAGTCTCACAAAATTAATTTTTAAAATTTTTCTACATACTTTTTTCATGTATTCGAAAGATAATTCACTATATTATGCAACTGAGAGTTTAAAAATTTGATTTTCATGTATACCGCATAAAAATAGCAGGAAAATCCCTACCCATCATGCTTTTCCCCAGAGAAAACCCCCCTGGATTTCATGCGAAACTGTGTTTAGCTACCTTAGAGACAAAGAGTCAACAACAAAAATGTAGGTTCCCGCCAAAGGACACGTGAACACTCCTGTTCTGTCGTCATATCCGTTTCCGTCGTTTGTCAGCACTCCGTCGTATATCAGCGTTTGTCCGTCCCCTAGTTCCAGATCTTTAGCCTTTACGTACACCGAAAAGCTTACACCTTTTGTTTGAGGTTGCAATATCCCTTTAAAAGATTTTTTTTCAATCTAAATATTGCACAAAGCTATGACATAAAACGTACAAAAAATTCAAAATACTATATAAATACTTTTTCTTGAAGTATTCGATTTTTTCAAATATCATAGGGTTAAACGATATTTTACACTTAAATTACACATTTAAAGATTTCATCTCCTTTTCAACGTCACCATTATCTTGTCAAATTACAGAATGCGGCTGAAAAGGGTATACGGTGATTTTGCACTGCAAATGCCATGAAAGTAGTCAGATGATATTGTTAGAAATTGTGCAAAACTTCCGAATGGAAAAAGATGTCACATATTTTCCCATTATTAATCCACTTTGTCTTGGATTTTTTTCCCCCAAAAGCATGAGATTATTTGTAAATTTTGATTTTAAGTTTTAAATTACTTCTTTGACAGGTATTAGATAGAATGTTCTGTCGTTAAAATGACAGATACCCAAAGGTGTCGGGTTTGTAACCAGTAGTCACTGTAAAATTATTTTTCTACCAGATATGTAAAATTTTGTTAAAAAACGTCAAAAGTGATCAAAACGAAAACTTGGAACGGACTGTAAGTAAGTATCTTTTTTCTTATCTATCAAATAGAAAGTATAATGTAAATGAACCTTTTACAAAAATACATAGGGTGATGATTTACCATTTGAAGCCAGTTTCACCAGTTGATTCAGGGCTGTAGAGTTCAAAGTTACGGTTGCCTGGGCATTGTTGAAGACCAAGGACTGCATCGCTTTCAGTTTAGACAGTGTCTTCTGATGGGTTGTAGAGCTAGTAAAGGCAATGCCTAAAAGACAAGCTGTTATTGCTACTGCTATTCCCGAACGGGAGGCCATGGTTTGGTTTTACTTATTCAGTCAAAGGCAATGTTTCTTTTATAACATATATTGCACACGTGGCTGAAACTACTTACCGTTTTATTGTAATACAATGTATGTTTTCCATGGCATATGTTGAAAGTCAAATACTTTTTATAGTGTAAAGTACCTAGTATGGCACTTTGCACAGCCTATAAATTGTGTAACCGGTGTAACAATTCAATAACCAACATTTATAGAAACTGTATAGTGTATAACGTATTGCTATTGGTGTGAAATACTAGTACATTTTACAAATTATTTGTGACTGTGGTGTTAAAATAATTTCACTGTATTTGTACTATTGCCAATGCTGATATAAGTGTATTGCGGGTGCAAATAAAATCTGAAAATTATAGCATGATGTAGTTCTACACGTAAAATTGGAGTTTCGTCTCATTTTTGGAAACTAATGGTATTTGATCTTTCACCTGTAAAGGATTGTGTATATATATATATATATATATATATATATATATATATATATATATATATATATATATATATATATATATATATATATATATATATATATATATATATATATATATATATATATACTCTATCAATTTGGGCTTTTTTCTTTTGCCTCCGTCATAAATTGAAATCGATGTAATCAAGATTTTATTCAAAAGTGAATTGATCGGAAATTGTGTTATTGGTCTCTTTTTTATTATACGTATTTCATAACACAAAGATAAGAGGGGTATATGGTTGAAACATCACATTTAGAGAAAAAAATATATCTATATTTGTGCAGTGTATTTTGAACCTGTGTTGACTGAACATGCAATAGTGACAATAAATAAAAGAAATTGAATTTCAAATTCTACAATATATATTTTTCCGTTAATTGGCTGTAAGGTCCATTCAGTACTTTGATTACCTCCTTTGAATTGTAACAGGTTTGTTTGAGCATTGCCCCGGAGCGTTCGAATTCTCTCTGGGCGAAAGTTATTGAGCATTTACTTTGATCATTTCTCTGATCAAAACATGTTTAAAAAGCTGCCCTCTGTATACCAATGGCAAAATACAAACCATATCTTAAACCTGAATGGGGCGTCAAAAAGAGAATATGCAATATGGTTTTGCGAAGGACGTCTTCGCTGGACATGAACTACGTGTGCTACAGAGACGACAAACACGCCAAGACACAAACTAAGAACTGAACGTTACCGCTTTGTAACAGAAGTGTTATGGGAAAAGATCTAGAGTACCAATTCATTTTCCATAGAACCTGTTAACCTAAACACACCTAGCTGTTTTCTATTTTACTTACAGACATATCCTCGGTAAAATATGACAGTTAATTATCATTTTTAGCCCTAACAGAATATCACAACAAATATATACGGTCCTATTGTGTTATAGATTAAAATTGAACTTCAAGTACAACTTAAAACGATCCGCAGCAAATGAATCCAAGTCTCTAAAATAACGCCAACCTCCTATTTTTCTCTTTTTGCAGAATTTCTCCAGTCCATCCTTGAATTAAAAAACTGATTATTTAACTTTAAAATAATCATTATTTCAACAAGTTATTCAGTCAAACACCATAGCCATACCTTTTTGCATGGCTTAATCTTGTATTAGCACTTCTCTGACGTCAACATCCAGTGAATTGGTACTCTCATTCCTTTATAATGAATATACATGTAGACGAAGCACTTGAGTGAACTTAATTTTGGAAACTAATTAAGCGTCAACGCCCCTGTAATTACTTCGTATATCCTGAAGTGGAATTCAATGGCAATACATACAGAAACTCAAATAAGATTCAGAAATGGTTAGCAAATCACTTTGAAAATAGTTACAATCCTTGATTGTAACAACTTTGACGAAAAAGTTATAAAATTCATATAAAGCCATTCTTGAAGCCTTAAAGTACTCTACTAGTAGATCACAGAACTGAGAAAAAACGAAAAAAGCCCCCAGTTTTTATCGGATACAAAATGAACACCTGATCTTCGGTTGACCAAATCTGGCAAAATTCTTTGATCACTTTTTCAACGCAATAACGCAGACTTATTGTTTTCCGATAATCTGGAATTCCTAACTTTAAAGGAAGTACGGAATCTAGAAATTCTCTAGACGGTTTCAGACTGATTGCCTTACTATGTGTCCTCTGCAAAACAATTGAAACAGAAACAAATCACTGATTGATGCCATTTCCGCTACATTCCCGAATCCACAACAAGCTTCATGCAGCAAAAGCTCGGATGCATTACTGCTTCATTCAATCTACAAGAAACCCACTATCATAATTTTGAAAATGGAAGCCCCCCCCCCCTACATCGCTTTTTCGATACCCAAATTGCGTTCGATACAGTATGTAGACAAGTTCTCGTGTACAATCTATATAAATGTGGAGAATTTGGACGCCTGCGGACAAGGAAAATTGTAATCCACATTTCGATACTTAGAGTAACTGTTTATCAACGAACTTCTTTCAAGAACAATAAGATCAATTCATTCACACTAGTAAATACAGCATTACTTGGTCGAAACCAAATGTATTTATCTGACGATATTGCTATATCTGCACTATCATAACTATGACTTCAAAGCGCTTTTGAAACTGCACACATCATTTCTATTTCGATATTTAACTTCAACGCAAATAAATATAGTGTATTTGGATTTCATTCAGCAGTGTCCCCTGACGATTTTCCATATAAAAATGGAAACTCTACAAAAACTCAGTTCACCAAGCTAAAACATACAGTAGTTGGCCATGAATGAGTTCGCAAAATGGCGGCGTCGTCGATGTAAACAAACTTCGTCTGCAAAAATCAAACTCCGATATTTGATCTTAAAATTATAAATCATTTACCTTCTTGTTTAGTATTTAGTTATCTGCCCTTTTGTGCGTATTACACTTCTAATTCTGCGTGGAATGCTGTCATACAAGCTGCGAATGTAGTGAAGAGGCAATGCAGTCCACGTTTCCAGCGTTATGCGTTTCAAGTCTTCGGCGTTTTTAATTTCAGATGTTCGTCGTTGTATGCGAGTTTTCAAGGTTTTCCAGACATTTTCAATTATGTTCAGATCTGGACTTTGGGCTGGCCATGGTAATGTGCTTATATTGTTGGTGATTTTCCAAGCATTGGCCCTAGCAGACACATGACAAGGGGCGTTGTCTTCCTGGAAGATCCAGGGTCGGTTCGGGAAATGTTGTGCGACCACAGGCCATAAATAATCATCAAGGATAGAAATATATTTATCAGTGTTCATGTTGCCGTCAACTGGTGAAAGGGTTCCTACGCCATGGTATGATATGCACCCCCAAAACATAACAGATGCCTTGCAGGTGCGCTCCCTGTCTCCAAATTCACCCAAGCACTCGGGTCGTAGACGCTCGTCAGGCTTCCTCCAGACGTATATTTTATTGTTGTTACCCAACATAATTTTCGTCTCATCACTAAAGATGACTCGAGACCAATTTTCACGGACAGTCCATGTTAATTTCTGTCTACAAAAGCGTTTCCGTCGCTCTCGATTTACGTGCGAGATAGTAATTCGCTTTGAAACCACACGCCTCCTATATCCATCGTCACATAGTCTTCTTCTTACAGTTCTTTCAGATATATTACAACCCGTTATGTTATTAAACCTACTTGTAAGATCTTTTAATGTTTGTCGTCTGTTGCCTTTCACACGTCTAAATAAAACTCGCTCATCTCGAGGTGTTGTTTTTTTCTTACCCCCACTTCGCCGCTTGTTTTCTGTAGTTCCTCTCTCGTTCACCCTTTTCAAACAATTCTGAATTGTTCTGCTGTTTATATTAGTGAATTCCTGAATTTTATAGCTTGAAAAACCGTTATTTGATAAAGATAAAATGATTTCTTTTTGTTCTTTTGTCAATTCTTTCCCGTGGCGAGCCATTGTTTCTATGCAGACGATAAATTGTTTACCAAAGGGGAATAATCCGGAAAATAAAACAAAACAATCCAAAAATTATAAAACTATTAATTCGGATAAAATTGAACTCGATACGTTCATGATTTACGGTAAAGTTTTACTCTCAACTTTCCAAGCGGACAATATTTGTTTACGCCGCCGCCATTTTGCGAACTCATTCATGGCCAACATGCGCGGATCCAGAAAATTTTTCCAGGGGGGGTCCGAAGGATAATTGTGTTTGCCAGGGGGGGTCCGAGGCATATTTTCGCGATAATTTTACTATGTAAATTTAATAAATTTTCATTTTCCAGGGGGGGTCGGGAACCCCCCCCCCCCGACCCCCCCTCTAGATCCGCGCATGGCCAACTACTGTACATATGTATTAATCATCTAGGAAAAAATTGATACTCGTGAAAGAGTAGGCTGTTCCTGTATGAAAGACCCAAGTGGGTACTTTCGACCCACAGTGTGTGTGCACTTGAAAACGGAAACTATCACTAAGCTTTACATGAAAATTTTCCTTCTCTCTATACCACCCCTGCGAATGTTACTGTAATTTAGATTTTAGACCACATAGTTTTATTTGACCCTTTCAGTTTCGCAGTAAAATCGTGCCTCGTATTCATAGTCTACTAGTATTTCATAGAATCTAGGTACTTGTTATCAAATATAAAATCTAGAGGTTTATTGATATTAAACTTTATCTTCATTATTTGGTGGATAAAATGTGTTCTAGAAATAAATGTGAGAATACAAAAAAAAAATTTCTCTGTCGCAACAATTGACATGCTTTGTAGAGATTCTTTCTGAGGATTAATTTTCGATCCGCGCCTGACCTAGTAATAGTATCAATAATGAAATAGACTATACTATTTTATGCAGAATGTTCCTTGAAAATGGCTCGATATACTAAGTTTTTATGCAAGACAGACACCCATTATTTTTTTTAAAAACATGGTATTGCACACCACAAGCATCAAAGCAACCCAATGTTTATATTTTCAACCACTCTACACGTGGTTGAACACGAACGATGACTCTGTTCTGAATATTATCGTTTAATATAAATAACCGCTATATAGTGAAATAAGACATACATCTTAAAAGATTGTCATGTTTTAGCATAAATCAAAGTAGGATATGATATGAAAAACGACCAGTACTTAGGGTTTTTTTTGAGAATATTATCCGAACACTTTATACTTCCGCTCGAAATTTTACAGGAACTGAACAAATCTCGGTGAAATCTCGTGAACTTTCATTCGAGCACATCTGGATTTATTACATACTTAGCAACGATAAAGAAAATATTCCGAACACATTTGCAGGGGTGTATACATTACGGATTGTGAGCTGAGTTAAGATCAAAAACATTCATTCAGACCATTCAAATATTCATCTGCAATCATGAAATTTCGCTTCTAAAACACAAAAAAAAGTCTTATCATGAAATGTGTGAATCGCACTTCGGTGTAGTTCCAATATCCCCTAAAAAAGATATAAGGAAACTTCAACTCAATGGTCGTCTTTTTGAACTTGACATTTACGTTCTAACCAAAAAGATATTGCTTTACAGGTTCTTCTCATATCAATATTACCCGGCATGCAAAAACTCTGAATTTATTCAAGACATCTTCTTACTCCTCTCAAAATACAATCCACAAAACCATCTTTTGCTTTACTTAAACATAGGCCTTTTTTCCGAAGTTGGATTTGAATATTGTTGTAAAATCCACAGTAAACCAGTCCAGAAACCAACGAATTTCTTTGGCCTTGACTGTGCAATTTTTTTATATCATATATAATAGCAAACATTTCCTCCGTCTCTTTCTGGCAAATTTCTCGTGATATATATATATATATATATATATATATATATATATATATATATATATATATATATATATATATATATATATATATATATATATATATATATATATATATATATATATATATATATATATGCAGTGGAACTTTATTATTGAACTGTGGGCGCTTCAAGATGTCTCTACCAAAAGATGCATTCTGTGTAACTCATCGTTTACAAATGTCTTTGAACACGTTACCTCATCATTTACTGAAAATCTGAAGGTACGCCTGGTGGAATACTATCACTTACCAACACAGTGTTCATTTATGCGATGGGTCGTGTGGTATGTGCCAACGTAATACCTACCTATTTTCTTTGAGGAGAAATCTCGAGATCATACCTTGTAGTCACTCAGCATACAACAGTAACGATTTTCATCTGTTTAACTTTCAATTTACCGTAGAACTGTTTTTGGAGGGGCAGCTTTCGGCTCACAAGGTACATGTATACCGTTGATTTTGGCGGATACAATTTTAGTTAACCCTTGTCCCTCATTTAAAATTTACTGTCAGTTTGTTTTTAACCGCTAGAACTACATGTTCTTGACCAAAAATCCTAAGCTGCCATTACATGGCAGTAAAATTTGCTGTCTGATCTTAGCTTCACACACTTCGATATTTTGAAAAAATGAAAAAATACCAGTAATGCTTAAAATTTCCAGATTTGTATATATTTCACAATTTTGCATGTTAATTGTGTCTTTTCGTGTTGAATTGCAATCTTGTAATACCGGTTTTGTTATATTATGTTATAAAATCTCCTTGAGAAGAAATAAAGAAATAATTTTGACCCTTCCGCATAATATTCAACTACATGAATACCACATCTGTTTTAAAGGGAGGTGTGGGGGTTGTCAGCAGATGGACAATTGTGAGGCAAAAGGGTTTTATGTAAATTAAACTTCAACGTTTGATTTTGGGGTGGGTTTTTTTTGGGGGGTGGCATTGGTATTTACATAATCATCTGTATAATTTCTATCCATTTGCACATGTTTGCACTATCTGACGTAAGACATACAGCAATTCATGCGATTGTATTTGAAATATTAATTTTAAAAAAATTAATAAAAAAGAGAAGAATTTTGGGTGTGGAGAGAGAGAGACACATATTTTATTCACAATGATCGTGAACTCATCAGTAAAGTCTAGCTCCTGAAAATCCTGAATATGAATTGCGATAAGCTGTCCCTGATTTCGTATTGACATTCACGACCTTCACGTGGTCGCCTTTCCTTAATCTTAGGATAACTGTTCTGCTGATTTGCAGGTAAGTATGACTTGGATGGTTATCTGATACATGGAGAGACGCCACCACAGTTTTGTTGTGATACAGTTGAAACCATGCAGGTTTAAAAGACAAAGAGTCAACAACAAACATGTAGGTTCCCGCCAAAGGACACGTGAACACTCCCGTTCTGTCGTCATATCCGTTTCCGTCGTTTGTCAGCACTCCGTCGTATATCAGCGTCTGTCCAATCCCTAGTTTCAGATCTTTCGCCCTTACGTACACCGAAAAGCTTATACCTTTTGTTTTAGGTTGAGATATCCCTTAAAAAGAATTTGGTTTCTTTTTTAAATCTACACATTGCATGAATAAATGACATTAAACGTGCAATAAAATTTGATACTTTATTATATTCTACTATTAATTATTTACAAATTACACTTTAATCAATAGCTTTCGCTCGAATGAATACTTATTTTTGATGTCCTTTTAAACGTTCCCTTTAACTTGTCCATTTAACAGAACACGGCCAAATAACAGGGTACAGAGATTTTGCACTTAAAATGACATGAAATAACCCAGAAAAAATTAATTGTTAAAAAATATGCGAGTTTTCCGAGATATCTCGAAAAGGAAAATGTAATTAAATTTTCTTCATTTGTCGAATGGAAGGTATAATGACTACGTACATGTTACAATAAAACAAATGCTGACTATTTACCGTTTGAAGCCACTTTCACCAGTTGCTGCAGGGCTGTAGAGTCCAAAGTGACGGTCGCCTGGGCATTGTTGAAGACCAAGGACTGCAGCGCTTTCAGTTTGGACAGTGTCTCTCCCTGGGTGGCTGATGTAGTAAAAACTTTGCCAAAAAGACAGGCTGTTATTGCTACTGATATGACCGAATAGAAAACCATGGTTTGCTCTGTAATCATTCAGTCATCGACAAAGTTTCTTTTATAACAAATTATGTACACGTGGCTGAAACTACTTACAGTTTTATTGTAATATGTTTTCCACTGCATCTGTTGAGAGTTAAACACTTATTATAGTGTAAAGTACCTATTATGGAACTTTGCACTCCCTATAAATTGTAACCGATGTGCCATTTCAAAATTTATTTTTTTTTATTCTGAAATATTTCAACTTATCTGCTCTTTTTTATACAGTCATGTTTATGTAAATTCACGTTGATACCGACATATCTTTCTCTCTCTCTCTAGTTTGATTCAGGCAATTTTAAGTTTTTTAACTTCAGTTGCAGTAAAAGATTAACCTTATTTTATATGAAACTTATTTAAGGCAATGCAAAAGAATCATTTTTAAAAAGAAGCTTATACAAAAAATATGCCTCTTTTCCTCTTCATAATTAGGCAAGTGTTTAGTGATCATTTAAACATTAATATTGCATCATCATATTTAGCATGGTTTAGGGGTGTGCAGAAAGACTTTGACATAATTTTCCTGAACAGAAAGCGTTTCAAGATTTATTATGATACTCTTTATGCAAATAACTTTTCTCATTACTTTTCTCACTGGGTAATACCCAATATGTAAATATGTTTCACACATTAAGCATATCACGTGACACACACAATCACCATTGCCATATTACATGTATCATATAGTATTTTATTTTGTGAATTTGATTGAAAGTTTAGCTTCTATGAGTACTTTCAGTACTTTGATTACCTTTAATAAATTGTTAAGGTGTTGTCACTGTCAAGGATACTTCCATCTCTCTCCGCGTTTTAAGTAATTTAGCACTCATTTCATGTCATTTTTGAATTCTTTCCATCCAAATTTGTTGCATGAATTAAGCAAGCTTCACATTTGTATTTCAATTAATGTGTATCGCAATCCCGATTTCGCTTCCCACGGCAGCTAGCGTACAGTTTTAAAGTGCTTTCCGTGGGGAAAAGTGTAATGACTATGTCATAACCAAGTGAATTGTAGATCTACTCTATATAATTCGACTAAAAGCAAAAAGATGGCAACTTAATTTTCTCGAGAAAAAAAATTACAGAACTTGGTCTTTCATGTGTAGTGTGTTCATTTAGTGGTCTCAACGCTCTGTATCAACATATCAGGAAAATCATACGACATTATGGTAGCCTTAGGCGAACAGTCCGAGTGTATGACATATTGTCTTCTTTATGAAATAGAACAATGTCAAAAGAAGACAACTATATTGTTGCTATAATAACTTACAAATACTACAGTATCTGAAACTCAAAACAATCAATACGAATTAATGAGTTTAAGGACAATAATACAGTAATATAATTAACCTAGCTATGTAGATCAGATGAACTTAGTTACAACATTAGGGTTTTCTCTGTCGCTTTTGATTTTGCAGTTGCATGGGATAGAGCAAATGGTTAACGGAGTGGCCATTTTGGTAGCATCTCTGTTCATTGGGAAGAGATCGACAACTTGTTTTCTTTGTGACGTTTTATACTTGTAATCTAACCCAGTCAGGTAGTGAGTGGACATGGTAAAAGTAGGATTGTGATGAACCGTAAGTTCAGTCGCCCTAAATCTAAGACGTTACTTGATAGATCCTCCTGGATCCATCGTATCCTTGTATCGAAACCGCATTATCGTGATTCATTTTGAAAGGGAATAAATTGCAGAATTAATCGTTTATGTATTTTAATTTATCCGAAAAAAAGATTTGTCAAGCTTAGTGTTATTGTAAATTTAGTCAGTTCAAATGCTGTGGACATTCGTGGTTTTAATAGTGAATAAGTAACTGGGGCCAGAAGTGACTAAATATGTGCTCTGGTAAGTGTATTGAAACATATCGATATTTTTCGAGCCATCTTATCCATGGGTTCTGATGATGTGTCATAATAAATTATAATTATATATTGATAAACATGATAAATTATTCCACGTCAAACCAGTTATCTTTGTTATCAAACGCAAATGTCAAATAATGTAATCAAGTTGTAATGCATACATGTATATGTCTGTGAATTCTGGTCGAGAAAGAAACTTGTGTCTAACTTGAAAAAAATATATTGCAGTGTTTATATATATATATATATATATATATATATATATATATATATATATATATATATATATATATATATATATATATATATATATATATATAAACAGACAGAAGAAAAAAATAAAGTTATTCTCACGATCGTTTGGCACAAAAAATGTCAATTGAAAACCAACCATTAGCCAAGACGTGAATCCAACGTTGAGATGCTGTGAAGATACACTAACAGTCATTTACTTATAAATTGTACCTTTTGTTAACTCTCTCTCTCTCTCTCTCTCTCTCTCTCTCTCTCTCTCTCTCGTAGGAGTAGTAGTAGTACATGTAGTAGTTGTTGTATCATGCTGTTTGTATTTCATTCAAGTTTGCGACTCGCGACAAGAGGAATAACTCTGCATCGTCTCAACTAATACTGTGGAATCATTGGATTTCGTGGTGGCTCAATTTTCGTGGAATTCGTTGGAACCTCTCATCCACGAATTAACAAATTAATAAGTTATGGTAATAAAGTCATATTTCTTTTATAGGTTTAAGAGAATACACGAAATTACGTCCCCACGAACCTGTTAAATTTATGCAATCCACGAAAATTGGCCCCCACGAAATTTAATGATTCCACAGTATTCGATCGTTGACACATCCTAAAATCACCCCACAGTAGAAAAAAAATGGCCGTGTCGCAATTAAAGAACCCGTATAGAAAATGAAAAAGTTAATAAATGATCTAATATAAATTTGCGATATAATTCAATGCAAGATGAATTGATGATTAAGTTCAAACTAATCTAGCTTTTTGTCATGATGTTACTTTTGAAATTACTTGGTCGGTGTAAATACAAAATTTACAACATGTAATTTTTTATACAAAATTTTACAATTTCTTGCAATTTTATTTAGACTGCGGTACACGTGTGGTATACATGCATAGAGTTAATTTGTCACACCTGTCTTTTACATTTAGATAAAACATATGCATTTGAATGAAATTGTTCACATCTCAGCAATGAAGAGGAAAACTTTTATGTTTCTAAAATTTGAGTGCTTTCTCAAGAAATCAAGATAACAAAATTTGTAATAAATTATTCCTCTTTTGAATTAAAAACTGAATTCAACAAAATGTTTCATATGAAAGCTGTACAGATGCTACAGTACTATGCTACTGGTGCCTTAAAGGGGCATGGTCACGATTTTGGTCAAATTCTATTTTTGTGTTTTTATTATTCATAATGCTTTTAGAAAGCATTTCTAGTGACCAAGTAAAATTTGAGAGTCAGTTGTAGAGTTATGAGCAAGATACAGGGCTCACAATTTCTTGTCATGTAAACAAGGCTCGTGTCCTGTTTTTGTTTACTTAGGTTCAATTTACCAGTCAAAAATCGTTTTCTTGAATTGCCTGTCTGATTATTCATTTTGAGCATGAATAAACAGTTCCTAACGTATAACACATTCATTTTAGGTCTACAACTGCATGTAATTTTTACTTCAACATTTAAAACGTAAACAAAAGCTTTGTTTACATAACAAAGAATTGTTAGCTCTGTAACTCGCTTATAACTCAACAAATGGCACTCAAATTTGAAATGATTATTAAAAATGCCTTAGTGAAGCATTATAAACATTAAGACTGGGGAAATAATTTTTGACCAAAATCGTGACCATGTTCCTTTAATCACTCGCTCTATTATATAGTAACTTACATATAGGTGATGTGTATTTTCATAAATATTTCAGATAAATTAGTATCAGTATCACCATTAAGTTACATGAATGGCTACAGTGTGCAGGGAAATATTCGACCCAGTCTTATTTTCATCCCTTTTCTGCTTTTGTTTTCAGCGGGCAATTTAAGACTGGGCGAATTGAAATGTTCCCAATTATCTCTCTTCAAACACAACTTTGTCTGGGCAGATTGAAAATGGGGCGAACGCGTTTGCAAGTGAAAAAGGGTGAAAATAATACGGGGCAAAAATAACCCTGTTAAGCGAAATATGGGTATTCCGACACCCCCCCCCCCCTTCCCGCGTCGTCTACCTGAATCCGCCACTGTGCAAGATTAAATTGTATACTTGGTCTTTCCCTGTATTAGGTACGTTGTGAACACCTGTACCTGTTTGTTCGGCACAAGGATCTGAAATTTGAATTGTTAAACATAATTTTGCACAATAGGCATTTTGTTTTTATAAACAAAAGTACTAAATCTCCTATGACAAGTGCAAGAGTAAATATATATTATAGGAAAAAACGGTCATTACTGGCTTCAGTTCATCTCCTGACAAAAGTGACAGCTAGATCTATTGAAAATCTCACCTCAGTCACATCTTTACAATTTCAGCTAATAGAAATAAGATACTCTCTCTCTCTCTCTCTCTCTCTCTCTCTCTCTCTCTCTCTCTCTCTCTCTCTCTCTCTCTCTCTCTCTCTCTCTCTCTCTCTCTCTCTCTCTCTCTCTCTCTCTCTCTCTCTCTCTCTGAGAAAAACTATCAGGGCATGTACATCATGTACATGTAGATGTGAACATTTTCACATGTAAATTTTGATTAATTGGAGGTGTTGCATTTATTTGCATGATCACTCTATATAAAATATTGTAATATGGAATATAACTGAGAAAAGATTTGATAGATTTGTATCCTTTGCTGACAAATACAGTTAGCCTACTACTTTATTTAACTTTATATATGGTTAAGTGAAACCTATGTATTATGTTTCCATCTCCTCCTCATCACCTGTAGGACAGACAAATGTAAGCCCCCCACATGTTCGCTTCACCTGTTCCTTTTCCCCGTTCAATTTAATACAAAATGATATATGTGCAAGAGTTGTATCCCTTTATTGTGATGTTGGATTTTTGAAATTGCCGCGCAAAACAGCACAACACAAGAGGGCGCAGTAAAATATTATTCTTATTGCGGAAGAGATTTCGGTGAACGTGTGTTGGATCTGTAGGCCTGTAATGTTGTGATTTAGAGCATTTCAAAGTGCTCTCAGAAGATAGAATCAGGCGCATTACAGCTGTTAAAGCTGTGAACCTTAACGGTGTTTTAAGAATATTTGTGCATTAGTTTTGTCAAGTATTGCAGTTGTGAGAAATGTCAGATCGAGCGAAGCAGACGGTCGGGTGACAGTCCTCGGATTGAGATATATCGGAGATGTCGGCGACAGTCCTTCACTTTGGAGACATTGTGTCTCTATATGCTGAAGGAGGTGTCAGTGGTTTCATCTCCACCCTTGGGTAAGTCGGTCAAGCTGTTTTATTTTCTATCTAGAGCTACCGAAATGCAAGACTTGCACCGGTTCGAATTTCCTCCATTTGTCATCAGAAAATCGCAGCGACACAGTAGCTCAAGTTGTGTAATTTGATTATCCGCTTTGCGGTTACATCTCCTGAGAAGAGAATGAAACAATTATGTTGTAAACAAAGATTTAGATAGAGAGTTAATCCTGACATTTTAGTGAAGAGCATACGTAAAATAATTCAAAAAATAATTTAGTAGTTCAATCCACGAAGAAAAACACTTTTCCTTTTATTTAATCTTTTCTATTATAATCAAGATGCATTACTACAAGTAGCAGTGTAGATTGTATATACTGATATATTTAGATAATAACTCCCAGTCTTTATGCTCTGCCTCACTGTCTAGAATTTGCTGTGCCCATTCATGCTTTTTGCAGTGCAGTGTATCATTTTTTTTGGTGATGTTCAGTGTTCTTAGAGGATATAAACATGTGTGAGTAACAGAGTTGACCAGACCCCTTTGTTGTAGTGATGTGGTCCCTGTGGTGATTGAGTGCAGGCCCATCTACAGACAAACCCTGTCAGTGACAATCAAATCTAACATGCCCCAGGTGTGCTTTCTTCTTCATGGTCGTTAGCTTATTTAGCTCTCTCTCTGGTGATCATTGTATGGCTATCCTATAATTCTCATTTGTTTTAATGTTAGCATCAAGGCTAAGGTAACCACTGGGTTATGAGGGTCTGTGGTTGATTTCTTCCAGTTTACATATGCCTACAATTATGTTAAGCACACATTGTTTGTTGCAAGAATGGTACATCAGGGTCTTGTTTGAAATACCCCCCCCCCCCACCCAACACACACACCTAAATTCTTATCAGAAATTTACTTAAAATACTTTAGTCTAGCAAGTTGGAGACAGCATGTATAAAGTGTTATTAAAATTGATAATTGATTAAATTTCATACAGTGTATATAAAAATTATCAAACATTTTAGTATATGGTAGTGTATGTAACATCTTTTGACAGGATACAACTTAAAGATGTAAATGTGAGAATTGTACATTTGCAGTACAAATAGGAATTAAATATAACCCTAAAATACATTTTTTATTTTCAAATTGAGTTTAAAACTTTGAATTGTTAATTTAAAAAAAAATATGTTTCAATTGTCTAAACTAAAAAGAAAAGTATTTGGCAATGCAATTCATCTGATCTGATACAAAACAGTGTTCTACATGCAGCCAAGAAGGGCATTTGCATTGGGCGTATCGCATTCAGGTGTATATTAAGTGAATCGTACCATCAGAAGAGATAAAATGTGTTTCAAAATTTTAAAAACCTTGAACATCTCTCTAAATTTATTATGCCACAAATCAGAAATGATGAGGGTCGCCCTTTATGTTATTGATCTCTAGCTGGAGTGTAAACAAGAGAGGTTTACACACTTAAAGGATGTGTACCTGCTGTGTACTTGTCATGTTGAACTGAAATCTGTAGGTGGTGCTCGAGAATCTTGTCCTTAACTGAGTTGTAAAATTAACTCCACTAGGGAGACCCCATTCAATTTTGTCTGAAGGGACTTGAATTTATTTTCATCCATTGTAATTCGCTTTTTGTAATTCACATTACATGGCTGAGGTAGATCAAGACTTTTCCCTTTTAAATATATTTTCATTATTATTGATAAGCACAAGAAATAGGGAGGTGTAGAAAGATTGACAAAGTTAGTGCTACATAAGCTTGATTAATGTGAGCCTTGGAGTTGTCTTTTTTTTCATGATCTGATCTCTTACTCCATGCGGAGTTGTGTATATCATAGATTCCACCTCCTGCTTGCTTATTTATAAAGATTGGTTTTTTATCAATCTTGAGTTATGCAACAAGATCTTTGAGCGAACTTTTTTTTTCAATATATATCCGTAACTTCTTAGAAGTAATCGCAGAATATTCAATAACCACTCCCCTGGCAGAGCATTAATAGTCTTAATATAAATTTACAAAATTTCAAAGATGCAATGGAATATAAGAAATTCATTGATGTTGGTGAGATCAAGATTTAGAATCCTTTACCAAGTGTAGAATCAGGAATTTAGTTTACTGGGGTATTTTACAAACGAAATCAATAAAAGTTGCTAATAATGATTAAGTTCAATAAAAAAAGAAGTTCTTTAAGATATATCTATTGTACTCTTTCTTTTTATTAAATTGATGGGTTCAGGTATAAGAATGTTGACAAAGTAGTGTGAGATAAAGATTGAGGCTTGGTCATAAATCACTGTTGTGTGTGGGAGGGCGAAGGTGATCAGAGAAAATGTGCCGTTCAATGGCTTTTTTTGGTACAGAAATGTTAATTTGATAAATAAAGGTTATGTAAAGAATCGTGCCGGTGTCTTACTCCTCAGTGATAAGCTTGATGGAGTGAAAGTTTCCAAGTGTTGGTAGAATATTAAGGTGATCTGCACATGATTGCAGTTTGTGTACTCTAAGATTCAATATGAGAGAGCTGTCATATCATTCATTACAGATTTAAGGACACATGAGGTGTCTCTTAATTTTAGATAAATTTCCATGATCATCGATTTTTTCCTTATTTATTTTCATCTAAACCAGTGTTTCTGCTAAAAATAATTCAAGGTACAATATCAGGCTATTTTTGAAGATAAAATATTTTGGATTTTCCTTATGATAGCATGCAAAATGCAATTAAATGCATAAAGTCATAGTACTGTGGAATCATTTTCATTTGTGGGGGTCAATGCTCGTGGTTAGGTTGCCAAGGTTTTTCTTGGTTCATGGGGAGGTAAATTTGTTGGTAGCAAATTCCATTTTAAAATAAAAATTAAACATATGCTTGCATATACGTTCATGGGGATGTAAATTCGTGGGCAAGGGTTACCCACAAAGCCACGAACATTGGTCCCCCACGAACAATGTTTATTCCACAGTATGTAATTTCTATTGAACCTATAAATCCAAATGAAGTAGCATATAATTATGGAATTATATAATTAATTACACAGTGGAAATCTTCACATTTGGGAGAAAGAAAAATGAAAATTGGTGAATAATGGAAGATACATCTTGTGTGTCCTAGAATGAGTATTCCAGTCACAAGGCTAACGATGGCTGATGAGTCCAATGATAAGACATTCACAGATTTCGATCTACTAGCTTTTGTGTCAAATTTAAAACAGCTAGTATGAAAATAATATGGTAATTCAGAAATTGCAACTGCATGGGTTTTCAGTTAGAACAGGTTGCAATATTTCTTCATTTTTTTTATCAGAATTAGTGGATTAAAATTTTATAATTAACAAAATAAACTATTTGAAAAAATTGGTAAACAGCCTCTTGAAATGACTGATTCACCTCTTTGTTTCAAAATTATCAAGAGCCCTGTGTAAGCAAACTAAACCTATAAACATTTGATATATATATATGTGTATATTGTATATATACATGAACTCCAAATACTGTAAATTCCTTATATTACGCAAGTACTTAATTCCACAATCCCGCTGTTTTGTATCAAATCCCAAGAATATAAAATCGCGAAGGTGGAACTTTTATCCTTATTTAAATTCTCAAAGTTCTCAACTCTTGAAAAATAATGGCGAGATTTTAAAATTCGCGAAGGGTGCTCCTCGCGATTTTACGCAGATAATAATTCCTCGAGTTTAATTTGGAATCTATAGTATGAATTTGTCAGAATTCATTTTACAAATCTTTCTATATAGTTTGAAATTTATCAGATACATTGTATTTTATCTACATGTAATGGTACTCATATTGATTAATACAGTTCCTGATTTGCCTTACAGGTTGGTAGATGACAGGTGCGTGGTTCAGCCTGATGCTGGGGACTTGAACAACCCTCCCAAGAAGTTCAGAGGTGTGTATGTCATTACTGTGTGATAGAAATGAACAGAGAGGAATGAGGGATCTTGGCAGTGTCCTGTAGTTATTAATTTTTCTTGTAATTAGGTAGCGTTAATAAGTTGTATAAGAACTCACAGTATATAGATAGATTTCTATATCGATCAGAAGATACAGTGATAAGAAGACACAGTGTAGATCGATCGATCCTCAAAGAAAACATGCAGGCCGTCCTCGCAAAAATTGAGAATGCCCCCTCTTAGCCTTAAGTACTCTGCCCCTTTCTAGTCTTTACCTTAAGACATTAATTTAAGGTTTAGAATTTTCAAATTTTACAATATTTACAATATCAAAAACAAGGAAAGATAAAATTTAAAAATCCCATTGTGATTCAGACTCATCAAAACTTACAGATCCATAGTGAACACTTTAACCCACTTCACTACGCATTTAGATGACAATTTTGGGAAAGAAAATATTTATGAAATTATACTTGATTTTATTGGGGTTTTTTTTTATGAATAATGATAAAATTAATAATTAACCTTAAGTTAGAATGTCCTTCTATACCTCAGAAGATTTTATAGTACATTGTCCCTTTGATAAGAGAGGTTATGCTTGCTGCAGCTGGAATGAAATATGTTTTTTTAATGAATTGTTCAGTAATACACATTTTTCCTCAAATTTTGTCCAAGAACTTTTGTGCTTTTCAACCCTTTTCAAAAGTATTTTTAACGAAGCAAATTTCTAATGAATGTACAGAGTGGTAATATATTTTATAGTCAGATGTAACTGAAAAATATTTGGTCATACACTGTACACATAAAGCTGAGTTTTGTCTTTCGAAAAAAGATAACTTGCAACCTTTAGTTCCCGAAACTACTTGAGCACTATAGGTAGATAGAATTTAAAAATGATGATCATTATACTTTTAACATTTTGTGATCATGATGATTAGTCTAATAAACAGACCTTAAAGCAACTATAACAAAAAACAGGTTTAAATGACATTTCTCCCACAGTATATATATACATACATTGATGGTTGTGTATTAAATGTTACAGACAGGGAGCTTGGCATTAGATAAATGTTAAGACTCAGTGCCATCTACAGAAAAATAAAGGTCAGGGTAAATAGAGGTTATGGGAAACACAGGGAATTAAAAAAATACAACTGTATCAAGATAACACCAGCAGTAGCATGTTATGTATGCCTAGGTCAATAAGGACATATCCCCCCAAAACTCTCTAATTGATCACAATTTATTTGCCAGTAGTGATTTATGACTTAAATATTTTGACAGATTTACTCTGATATATCCTCACAGTGATAAAGTGTGCCCTGTTAATGATTTAATCTCAAAATTTGGTATTCTTATCAAGTTAAGTCAAGGCTGTGAACTGACAGAAAATTGCACATTTACTGGAATTTTGAAATGATGAGTGACATTGAAGATAAAGATTGAGGAAGCTTCAGCATTCAGATTAACCTTCTTATCTATTATCATGATTTTAATACATGTAGTGTTTTTTTTTATGCCTGCCTGGAATTACCTGGTATTACATCAAAGACTTGTTATTTTTAGCTTAGTTAATTCATAAAAAATCTTCCATCCTGTTTTGTTTTATTTATTGCAACACAGAATTAGAAACAATTGACACACAAAACAATGTTCAGTCATGAAGCTACCTACACAAGCAAAGGGGAAGAGATAGAAATATCTACAGACATATTATCACTGTAACTGTTTACAAACATAACTTTCTTCTGTCACTTCCAATCAAACAGTGCAGTACTGCTGAGATTCTCATTGTAAAGCAGGAGCTCTGGACTAGATCATGCCAATTCTACTAGGTCATTCTCTATGCAGCATGGGGCATCCATAGCTTTAAATACAGTAAAACTCGTTTAGTACGAACATGGATATTGCGAATTCACGGATATAGCGAAGTCATCTTGGATCCCCAGCTATGTAAATTTAATGAATTTCTTATACGGTTATAACGAATTACGGATATAACGAAGTAATTTCTTTGGTCCCAGTGACTTCGTTATAACCGAGTTTTGCTGTACATAGAACATGCACAAATCTGCATACAGACCCACTGTACAGAGTATCATAAGTTAGCTGTATGTTTGATATCTCAGGAGTTT
The DNA here is from genome assembly GCF_963853765.1 of Magallana gigas. Classification (NCBI taxonomy): domain Eukaryota; kingdom Metazoa; phylum Mollusca; class Bivalvia; order Ostreida; family Ostreidae; genus Magallana; species Magallana gigas. The sequence goes on from NC_088856.1 coordinate 9,727,003, forward strand.
TTTTCATCAGGTTCTCAAGTTTTCAGTGTGTTTGTGTAGGATATCTCAGTTTATGGCTAAAGTCATAAAGAGTTTAAGCATAGAATATTTATAGCTCCCAGCAATGGTCAGTCCATGTGTCACATTTGTATCTGATGTTAGATTTGGGATTCCTAAAAAATACATGTATCTTGATCTTATACATGTATGAGCTATTGACACATAAGTGATACTGTAAAAGTGGTTAATTACGCATGGGGGAAATTTACACTACGGTATTTACGCAGAAGGCCTAAAACCGTGTAAAATACCCCCGCATATATGGCCAAAAACTCAACATTTTAGAGTGGTATATATCACACATCCTTGTATTTAATACCCACGAGTATTGTATGACCATAGAAAATGGGTACTTAAACACCAGCGTAAATAACCACTTTTACAGTATATCAACATAACTTAAATTTACATGTAAATAATATGCACATGTACAAAATTTATAGTACATGCATGTATAATGGAATAGCCATTGAATAGGACGGGATGTGAATTTATACATTGGATTAAAATGCATGATTTCCCCAAATATCGTGGATGATTCAGAGTTTATAAATCATACACAAGCAGATAAAAATGCAGTATCAAGTTCTTTTTAGTGTTTTATAAATTTATATATATATATCTATGTACAGGTACATGTATTGACTTTTACATACCACATATTTAGTGTGTCACCACTAGGTCTAAAATGTACAGACTATAACTGATCAATATAGAATTGATCATCAGACAAAGGTGACAAGTGCAAGAGTAAATATATATTATAGGAAAAAACTGTCATTACTGGCTTCAGTTCATCTCCTGACAAAAGTGGCAGCTAGATCTATTGAAAATCTCACCTCAGTCACATCTCTACAATTTCAGCTAATAGAAATAAGATTCTCTCTCTCTCTCTCTCTCTCTCTCTCTCTCTCTCTCTCTCTCTCTCTCTCTCTCTCTCTCTCTCAGAAAAACTATCAGGGCATGTACATGTGGATGTGAACATTTTCACATGTAAATTTTGATTAATTGGAGGCGTTGCATTTATTTGCATGATCACTCTATATAAAATATTGTAATATGGAATATAACTGAGAAAGGATTTGATAGATTTGTATCCTTTGCTGACAAATACAGCTACTACTTTATTTAACTTTATATATGGTTAAAAGTGAAACCAATGTATTATGTTTCCATCTTCTCCTCATCCCTTGTAGGACAGACAAATGTAAGCCCCCCACAAGTTCGCTCCACCTGGTCCTTTGTCGGTGATAATGCACTGTTCCAGTGTACCCCATCTCTTTAGTTCTTCTACATGTCTACATTTGATATTGTTGGCTTCAAGGCTTTCTCTTTTTCTCTAGTATCAAGCCAAGTCCAGTTTGTAGAGTTCAATTGTACAGTCACTTTACCGGTAACGAATCAGTATGCGGTTTTGTTGTACATGCGACTAATATTAACGGAATACCAAATAATTTTATTTTTTTGTTTAAATCACGTTTCTTTGTCCTTCTAAACTGTAGTATCAAACTTCCGAAAATATAAAGGATGAATTACTGAGATATTAGTTTCAACACCCCCTCCATTTTCCTAGTTTCGAATACGTTTTCCAGTATCAAATCAAGCGCCCTCTATCACTTCTGACCGAAAATTTTGGGTACATGTCAATAGACTTATAAATGTTATTAAATGAAGAAGGAAAAATGATTTTGGAAATATGTTATTTAAACAAATAATGTAATCGTTATTTTTATTGTACTGTTTTCCTGTCAAATTGAAACTGGACTTGAACAGTTTTCATTTTGCGTTACTTTATGAAATTGAATTTTCATGAAAACACTTTATAATAGTAATTGATGATAAGTAGTTGCCATTTGCCTTTGTTTTGCCCATATATCTATCAATATATGCAGCCAAATAATACTTCTGTCGCAATGAATCGACACTAGGAAAACTACACATGGTTTTATTTGAAGTCGTAATTTCATTCAAAGCTCCATTATTATTTGATATGATGCTTAGTCTCATTAAACGGATTGGATTATAATTACTTATCATCCACTAAAAAGGGGTGGATAACAAACTTATTTTCATAGTCAGGTTTAATTGTTTTCACACTTTCGTTTTTTCTGCCTTGTAGTTCGTATCTAGGTCACCTTTTTAATTTGTAAACAATACGGTAAATAATCATGCAAATGTCAAACAACTCCACACACTGATAGAATATTTATTTCTGTATTATAATTACCTAGCTTGGATTTTTTAAAACCTTAACACCGTTTTTCTAAAAATTATTCGATACTGGCAAATATTCATTACCGGTAAAACGACTATTTATTCCGAAGGGTGAATGTTCTTGTTTGTCAGTAAATGTTTTATTTTGTTTACGTTTAAACTTATGAAAAGATCTAGCAAATAATTTCTTAGCTTATCTTCAAGAATTTGTTAGATTACGTTATCAAACTCCCATCCACATATATTATTGATTTGGAGCAACCATCTGTCTCTTTTATATTTTGAAGTTTGTTGAATAAATCATCAGTAGAAAGAGTTCTTTGCCCTCATGTAATATTTTTGATGCTTAGATGATTATTAAAACCCATATTGTCATCTGACAAGAGTATAGGGGTTTGTAATCTAGTGAGAACTGCGATTTCTAGAGTTGGCCCTCTCTGTAACATGTACAATGCATTTTATTCCTGAGGAAATGCAGTATATTATATAGCTTTTATTTAATTACCTTTTGGAAGCTTGAAAAGGGGGATATCTGCAAAAAAGCTTGCATGTCAGACCTGAGCTGAATGATGACATAATGATATATATGCAACTTGGTAATGAGATTTTCCCTAATAATACCAATAGCTTTGGCAGGGGTAGTCATGTTTCTAATGGCTCCTCACTCAGAGAGAAGTAATTGAGTGAAAGCAGAAACTAACAGTTGCTTTATTTCTCATTTGAGATCTGGTTTTTCTTCCTTCTCAAAATAAACAAATTGTTTTCAATGCAAGTTCAAGGTTTTTACCGTCTGATGGTTTAAATCGTTGCATGCAATCTTCATTAGATTTCTCTAAGCATATATTCATCTGTAAGATGAAGACTTATATATCTTTTAAAGATGTCAGACATTACATTTGAATTCAGCAAATAGGTCTTAATTATTTGCAAAAAGCTTCTCATAAAGTAGGATATTTGCAAGAAGATCCTGGATTGCACTAAGGACTAAACCTAGTACAATCAATGAAAAATACTTGTAAGGACTGTTTTTCGCCGGTAGTCTGCAATATACGTGTATATGTTCATTTAAATTTTTGAAATATTTTCTGCATTTTATTATGTATCACTATGATGGTATATGAAAATTCTTTGCATTTTAGCACCCAAACAGTTGCAGAGCTGGGTCTACGTCTATTGTTGTTTAATATCAAACATATGCGATTGTATGTAGCATTACATAATAGATAGCTTTGTTTATACTGCCGATATAAACAGTATTGCTTGAGATTTTCTGTTTCATCTCTAATGCTTGCTCTTTGTCCCATTATCAAAGCTGAGAGCACAATCGGCATTAAACATTTACTACAGGGGATTTTTTCCCTTGATTTTCGGCACCAGCCCCTTGTAGCCACTCTGTAGTGTATATTTCCTGTTGGCATTCTCCGATCGGTTTTTCTTCCCTGTTGCATGAGGTTAACCAGGAAGTCTAGAGATAAAAGGAAAGCGCTACTTGGGTTTTCACTAAAGATGTTCAAGAGTAGAAAAATTGTCACATTGTTATGAATACATAGAAAAATGTACTACTGTAAAAGCACATATGTTCGTTGGGTCAAAATTTCGTTGTTTTTAAACCAAATGCAATTTCGTTAGCATTTAATTTCGTCATATCGTAATCTCTTTGTTATCATTAATACCTGGGTTTAAAATTCGTCATGGATTTAATTTCGCTGATTTATACTATCAACGAAAATAACGAAATTAAATCCTCAACGAATATTTCTGCTTCTTCAGTATGTACTTTTAGACGTAAATTTAGACAGTAAAAATACTGCACTGGGTTT